>NC_140470.1:11609690-11984690 GCF_051167445.1 Perissodus microlepis
TAAATGCATTTGTGTACTGAAGACCTTCTGTTGCTCACATCTCTTCATATAATGCCAGACTGACTCAGTGATGTTGAGAAATGGCTCCGTAAAGGCCATACCATACCATCTCTTTTAGGAGTTTGTTCCAATCATGATATAGGACTCTGACTGCATGTTTGAAGCTGCTGTCACATGCAACAAGGTAAATAATCTGGGACTGACCAAACGCCTCCCAGATGATATTCCATGACACGTAAGAATCTCAACATCTAAAATAGGCTAAACCTTTCCAAAGTACTGTGTGATAACAGAGCATCACAGAGGACGTAGCCTCCAACAACAAACTAAGCGGTTTACTATAATTACCTATCTCTACCAACTGTTATCATATTTCAGTCTCCTGCAGCGCTACTCAGTGTACGCATATGTGAAGTGAGCACTCAACTGAGTTAACTTAAGACGGATACAGAAGTGTAGTTCTCTGTAATTTTACACTTTTATTTCTTTCAATTTAAACCCAAAGAGTTGTGCTGACAGATTTCTTTAATCTACTACAGCAGCATTTCTTTATCATGTACAAAAATAGCCCTTTCTTCTCATTAAGATATCTCAGATATTACATGTGTAGTTAAATGTATATACACAGAAAGAAAGGTGTGTTTCACTAGTCCAGCTTATTCAATGTGGTCTGTGATGTATATTCAGTTTGACATTTCTTACCTTACGTGGTCCGCAAACATCCTTAGAGACAACACAAAATCATAGGTATCTGCTGGTTTCACATTAGACTGCTGCTGATCACCAGATGTTTTAAACACAGTTTTGTATCATGTTTTGCTATGTAAATTTAGAAAGAAAAGAAAACCCACTCACCTTTTTCACCATTTTCTCTTCTTGGAGGACGAGTATCTCATTCACAGAGTTAAGCCTGACTGTCAAAAGCTCTGCAGTTGTCTGAAGAGCTGCTTTCTCTTTGTTCAGCCTCTGCAAAATGGACAAGATTAAATTACACACAATTAGCATTAATTATATAATTTGTACATTAACTCATTCATATTTTACTGTTCTTCCTTTACTCTAGTGAAAAGAACATTTGAAAGTCCCATGCAGTTACTTTGCAGTATGCTCATTACGATCAATACTGTATATATTGCCTCTACCTCAACAGCTTCATTTAATCGTTCCCTCTCTCCTTTCTCTGGTGCAAGCTGGCCGATGTAATTTCTGAGGCTTTGCAATGTAGCAGACTGTGTCTCAAAAGCTTGTCCCATTTGGCTGAAAAATAAACAACAACATGCCCCTCACCACACACACACACACACACAAAACAGTGACTACAGAGTGCTTTAAATGCTTTAGTTCTGTTCCGTTTTAGATTGAATGAAGCACCTTAAATGTTCTTTTAGTCCATTTCTCTCAGTAGATATTTCCATCAGAGTGCTCTTTAGCTGCAGCAGTTCTGAGGTCATTGACTGAAGTCGGTCCTGTAGTTCACCATTTGTTTTTTGTGCTGCACCAAACTCTGCATAATGGGATGCATTCAACTGTTGCAGCTGAAAATAAGGGAAGTTTAAGACACAGACAAATAGTGACATAATGACTTATTCATCTTCAATTACACATTCTCACATTACTTGCAAAGTCAGAGTGAAGGCAGTGCTCAGAGTTCTGCTCAGAGATACTTAGCTGTTGTTGGATTAAGGCCCTTAATCCTAAATGAGGTCACCCAAGTACAATGTTTATGATCATTTAAACACACCTCCACCTCCTTGTTCTTCCGAAATTCCTCTAGTTGCTCTAATAGTCTGAGAGTCTGTTGTTTGGCTTCCTCTTCAGCCTGCAACCTGCCCATTTCAACCTTCAAAGCAAGCTCCCGGGATTCCTCTTTGCTCCTTTCAGCATCTCTCCTCAGCCTTGTAATTTCCTCCTCAGACTTTGCTTTCAGTCTTTCAAGCTGTGAGAAAAAACAGACATATTGCAAACAGAAAAAGCAGACTTTATTAACCTTATTATTGTGAAATGTGACTAAAATGTTTTATTGGGATCACAAAACTGTACAAAAACAAATTTAACTGCAAACTGCCAAAATAAGTTACAAAATGCCAGTAACTCTCAGGTGATGTATGTCTACAAGAGTGTCGAAATGAAATGTTTTGTCAGTAAACATCATTACCTGTGAGCTTATTTTTTCCTTCTGTGCGCTGCAGAGACTGAGCTCCTCTCTGATTTGGCTGAGTTCAGACTTAGCCTTGGATAGATCCGTATGTATTGCTTCCATCTCATGGCTGTGTCTGTTGTGCAAAGGTTATTCCAAGTTAAGCTTGTTCAAAACCGTTATTTGCTGACCTCCATAATGTCAGGTTACATACTAAATGTGTGGGGAAAAAATACATAATATCACTCAGATGTCACATAATGACACAAGCACATCTCTTACCTGCTAAGGGTGTTGTCTTTGTCTCTGACCTCTTCCCTGCATCTTTCTGCAATCTCCTTTAGTGCCTCCACCTGCCCCTTTAACCTCTCTGCTTCAGCCTTGTGCTTTTCTGCCTCCAGTTGCCACTCTGATTCCCATCGAGACAAATTACCTCCTCTGTCTTTTGATCTGCATAAAAGGAAAGAGACCACATTAATATGTCCATATTGCCACCCAAGTGACAGACCATATAAAACATGTAGTGGATATACCTGGCTCTACAATCTGAACGATAATCAGGGGTCCTTATGCTGTCTCCTTGTAGCATCAAGATCCTCTGATTTTCCTTCCTCAGCTCCAAGATTTCCTGTTGGGCCTGATTGATGGCAAGCCATGGATTGGCAGGACTTGGCTCCCCTGATGATGGTGCTGATATCATGCCTTGGTTTATCCAGGAGATGGGTGGCTGTGTCGCCGGGATTTGAACACATCTGTTTGCTCCAGCAGAATGGGCACTTGATGCAAAATGCGATGGGGGTATGAGGTCCTCCGGAGTCTCCCCTTCATAAAATAAAACAGTGTCTATGTGCCTGCATGCATTAGCTACTCTAATCCAGTATAAGGTTCCCCATGTTCCCAAACAAGCATATTGTTACGCTAAGCTCAGTAAAGATAAACATGACAGCTTCCTAATCGTGAAGTATAAAATCACTTTTACTAGTTAAACATGAGTTCATGTAAGCGCCAAGTGGGCTACACTGTAAGCTAACATTTGCTAATTAACAGTTTATTTAGCTCAACCGTAACAAGAATTTAGGTGCAACTTACTCGGAAGTACTGGTGAGGTGAAGTCAGTGGGCACTATCAGCCTCTCCTTCCCTAAAGTTTGTCTCTCCATGTTAAATAACTATTGCCATTACACAGGAAGGAAACAGTACACGGCTGCCGTGGTGCGTTTAGCGTTTGTTCTCCCGCGAGTCACGTCATTCTTCACCGTTGCCTTAGTTACGGGTACAACAGCAACATTCAGAGCTCTCGATTTGGGCAATTTTTGGTCGTGTCAGTCGTTATTTTCGGTTCAAATAACCCACATTTTAAGGTTTCGATGGTACATGTATATACGTATATGAAATTCAACAAATTTAATAG
Organism: Perissodus microlepis; assembly: GCF_051167445.1. NCBI lineage: Eukaryota > Metazoa > Chordata > Actinopteri > Cichliformes > Cichlidae > Perissodus > Perissodus microlepis. Next base: position 11,613,238 of record NC_140470.1, read on the forward strand.
TTTATTTAGGCATAACTGTTACATATTGAAACGGCGCAGTGCATCATGGGAAATTGGAAGGAGCATAAAAATGTATTTGGGTTCTCATTTCCCTAATTGTAGTCTTGCAGGAGTTCTTTTTTTCACGTAAACTGCCTTTAAATATTCCCTAAATCGTAACCCTGCATTGCCGCCTATTTGTATGCGTTTCAGTGCAGCGTTTGCAGCGTCGACTGGAAGAGCTCTCCTGATAGACCAAATTCAGGGCGTAATCCTTAAACGATAGCACCATCCGTGGGTGGAGCACAGAAGGTATACTGTGATGGGTAGCATATGTTGAGAAGAGGGGGCACTGAGGACTAAATTAACTGTCCTTCTGGGCAAATTTAAATTCGAAAATATTTTATTTAGATGAAAACATTGAGCAACAGACACTAGTTAGAAAAACTATGAAAACAATATGATATATGAGCTTTCCTGTCCCTTTGTGCAGAAACCACAAGTTTCGACAATAAGAAACACACATTATCATATTTATTATAGGAGAAATATTTATAAGTTAAATAAATCATTAGTCTGTGTCATTCCATTCTTTTGGAGGTGGTTACGTGAGCCATTTATATTCAGGCATTATCTAGATGTAAAGGGATACCATTTAGATAATTAGTGGTAAAGGGTCTCATGTAAATGCACTTAATGAGGTGATAACCTAAAATTACAACATTCCTTCTTTGCCTGGGACTCCCTCACCTCAAGAACACCCAGGGGTGTCTGACAGCCACATCATTTCTGCATAATACAGCCGGCCTTGCAGAAAAGGGCACTCTGAGCAGGCTCATAAGTGCAGGTTTGAATAGCAATTGGTGATAATTTGGTTACGTAACAGAATTTTTGGGGGTTGAGGGGCGTCTATAAATGTTTTACCCACAACTGTAAAATCATTAGTATCCTTATATAATTCTGATTACCAAATTTCGGTAGATTACTCATGTGTTACTTTCCTCCAGTAATGCACATTTTGCGCACACAACATTTGTGATTTAAATCCACAAACTGTGCACATGTGACCACCTTCAGATAAAATCCTGTCTAACATTGGCTATCTAACAGTCATGATAACAAGCATATTTCACGTATCCCGTTGTATTATTTTCCCCAGATGTCTGCAGCAAACATTTGTGTTTGCTGTTACCTACAATATATCCTGTTTTCTGTTGCTGCTATGACCCACTTTCCCCCTGGGGTTCATTAAAGTTTTATATCATCTATTTATGGCATTTTTGAGCAACACAGAGACCTTTTACGTTGATTCATTTCCATAAATGATCACAAATAAATGCAAGATGATATGGTACACCGCCGAGAAAATGTCAGTAGAACATGATAGCGTTCATCTTGCATAAAATCTTTAATGTGGTGAAAGGGCGGATTGGGGAGTACAGTGGGAGTGATGTGCATTGTTTGGACATGCTGATATTGTATCTTCTTACCACAAGGCGGGCACTGCAGCATAGGTCCTGAGGAACATCGCAGAGGAGAAGATGGATTGACAAGGGCAAAGGGAATCAAAAAAGAAAGACAATACTCACCTTTATCAAAAAGCAAAAGGGAGAAAGAGAATTAGTATGTAAGCTTTGTTTCTATAATCAAGGTGAGCATTGACCACCTGCAGAGCATTAAACACGTAGTACATGAAAGCTATAAAGGCTATTTTGATAAAGGCAGGCAGCAAATTGATCTGGGTCCAGACTGAAATGTTCCTTGTTGGGCTCTAGCAGGGCTCTTGAAGCAATAGTGAAGAGGTCTGCTTTTTGTTCACTCTTCAGTTCTCTTAGGTAAACCGTAGAACAAGCAGAACCTACAGAGAACCCCATTTCAACCACAGCACTGAGCCAACTCTCCAACTTCTGCAGACTTGCTTTTCTGATTAGAGCCTTCGCTCTTCTTTTTGAATTCAGTTTGTTTTTATTGTATCACAGTGTCACATGAGTCCCATACTCCTCTAACTGGTCTATAATTTTCCCAGTATTTTAGATTTTAAACTAAACCCAAATTTTGGGTTAAAATGCTCAGATCTCCATTTGTGAAAAACTGGTTCCTCATTAGTCAGTGCATCTCATACTTTTACCCACCCAGGTGGATGTGTCTGTCTGCTTCAGTGACAGTGACCTGTTTTTGTTACCACAAGGGCATTGCCAGCTGTGTACATACAGATACTGTCAGGTCAGCATTTCTCTGCCTTTTCTGAAAGCAACTTAAGCAGGATCATTCCTAACCCATCTGGCAGCCTTACAAATCTTACACAGGAGCTCACAGGTGAGTGTGTGACCCAGACCTGGTACCACAGGGTCAGGCAACACTGATTAAAAGGAAGATGTGGGTCTATCAGGCCAGCTGTAGGATTAAGACTTCAGGCTAGAGAGGTCACTAAGAAATGACCTGGTAGATTTATTTCTGGCTTTTTTTGACTGAGTTAGGCAAATAACGCTAAAATTGAATAAATGGCGACTGTTAGATTTGCAATGTTTTTGTCCTTTGATAACCAATAGTATTCTGTTCATGTGGTCAGATGCGTTTGAAACTCATTGTAATAAACAGGGATTGTTCCCTGCATGGGAACCAACATATATGCAAAATATTTTCATTTCTGTAAAAAGCTTTCATTTGTAACCCAGCTTGAAGCACACTACACTGGGCAGCATCTCTCTCCAAGAAGTCTAGAAATGATCCCTCAGCTGTGCATCATAGCTGTGACCACTGGGCATTATTAAAAAAAAAAAGGATATGTGGGGGAATATGTCTGCCCTGTCAGCAACTGCCCAGACTTTGTCTCATAACTCATCTGTATCGTTGGGACAGATTCTAGTGTGATGTTCATATTTTTAGATTTAGTTTAACCACTGAATGCAACAAAAGCATAAGCCCAATTCCCCACATACAGGTGCTTAAACAGAAAGTCAGCAAGCTAGAGAAAAACAAAAAACAATTACTGGAATGATCTGTTTTTTGGGGAAGATATATTTTCCCCCTTACCTGTCATAGACTGGTTTCCTAGCACCTGTGGTCATTTTGGCTCACAGCATTTAACTAGTTTTTTTGTTTGTTTGTTTTTTGCATCTTCAGTCTGATTGTTTGTGTAGTGTAGATCTAGTACGAATAAGATTTTTTAATGACTCTACTACGAGGGTGTGATCAGGTCTAACATGTGCTGCAAAGCATGGGATAACACTGGAGGGTGGTTTGCAACATTTTCTATTTTGCCGTTGTTGTCACAATTTGCTAAAAAGGCTTTTGCCAATGCAAATGTGTCTGTGATCTCTCTCTCTCTCTCTCTCTCTCTGTCCGTGCAGGCCTGCTCACTTTACTTTTTGATGTGGTCAGTCGTAGATGGGTTTTACCTCTACACGAAACGTGTGCGCCCATGAGTGCAGTCCGAGGTTAAGGTGCTTAGTTAATGGTTTCTAAATTGGGATTCAGTCGGGTTTTTTGGATGGTGAATTTAATGCACCGGCGTATCCCGGTGGTTGCCTAGTAACGCGCTAGCAGTGGGCGCCGTAGAGAGATCTCTATGGTGGGCGCTCCATTAAAACCGTTGGCGCTCCTGACCTTGGCGTCGTGAATGCGCAAAGCACACAGACTGTGCGAAGCAGGAGATAAGAGTGAAGATCTGCGCGTTTGATACCGAAACCGGAGAAATATTCCACTCACACTCACACACACGCACGAAACATATTGTTTTATGTAACTGACGGGCATAGTATGGAGGAAATCTCGAGATGGAGCGCGTCTTAGCTTGTGAATAAGCAGGTGAGTTAACCTAATGATTCTGATATTTTTAATGCCTTTTTTCTTCTCTCCATGAGACGAATCTTTGTTCAGATTGATCACTGACATCTGGGTTGACTGTGTTCTTTAAAGCGATTGCTTTGCGATTTACCACAGTGGCTCTTTTCTGTGCTCGGTGTTTTATTTTCCCCATTTTATCCAATATTACACCGTCCTAGACCTAGATTAAACAAGCTTCCCAGTCACAACGTGAGGCGCGCGCGCGCGCACACACACACACACACACACACACACACAAACACACACACACTACAGCAGTTTGTCGATGCTACGTGGGCTGTGGCTTGGTTTTCTCTGGTCTGCATCCTTGCATTAATTTATAAAGCAGTGATCATTATGTTTGAGTGCTACCTACACCTTCCGCGGAGGATGTTTTTTCACCCCTACACCAATCCCTGCTCCTCTTTATTGCCTTGCAAAATTAGGGGGATTTGGGAAATCCACTAAAACGGGTTTGATCCACACCAGTCGAATTACAAGGGCATTGGGAGCTCGGTAGCCCACTGTTGTCTGACACAGGCTCCTTCTCCAATCTTTTCATGTCAGGGGGGGCCCCGGGCTACCAGGATCCAGTCGATAAGATGTTGTTGATATTTTTTTATTAGTGGTGAATTGGAGTTGATTTGTGTGCCTGTCAATGATGTAGGTGTAGAGATAGTAATGGTGGGAGTGAAACATGATTACAGCAATCATTCTAATAGGTTTGTAACTAGGATCAAGTCAGTCAAATGGGATTTGAAGTATTTTGGCCTCAGGGAAGCTAGGTATTCACTTAAACCACCGATGTGGCGCACCCACATGTGTGTGTGCATAGTGCAAACAAGCCTGTTAGAGTAAAACATTATGGTTGTAAAACAGTTTCTTTTCTTTTTTTTCTTTTTTTTTTTAAATATAACTTAGTTACTGGGTTCTGGGCATGTTGCCAGTCTAAATTGCTAAATAACTTGCGGTGTATCATACTTGACTGAGTGATAGCTCAATTTTATTACATGGCCCATTTGGTGTAAGCTATAAAGCTTTTATCCACATCTGTCCCATCGCACACCAGAAGAAGTTGGGAAAGCAGTATGCAGGCGCTTTGACTGTCTGCAGTGACGTCAGTGAAACAAAATAAGTATTTTATATGAGGTACAGCCCCAAAAGAAACCACCTCAGCTTTGCTCCGACACTTAAATTAGGACTCTGATTGGATGTCAGATGGAGAAAAACGTCCCGATGGGTTGAAAGCAACACTGCAAATGTGTGATGAGGAAGGTAATGCCTCTCATTTTAAGTCCACATATTATCTCCTCGATCTCCAGCATTGCCTTTTTTTTTTGTTGCTGCTTCTTAAACCAGAGACAACTAACCAAGTCTGACTAGTGATTCCCTCTGTACAGCATGTTACCGCTAATTTCATAATGGATAATGATTTCACAGCAGGTTTTGTGAAGAGAGAGAAGGCTTTTTCACCTCTAAATGGATCCAAATGATTTATTATCTGTGTCACTTTCAAACCAGGAGATGTGCCCTGATATACAGAAGAAAAAAAAAAAAGAAAAAAAATCCGGTTCTTTATCTTTCCCATTTAAATGTCGTGGGAGCTGTACATCATTGTCGTATAAAAGATAGGGGATAGAACAAGTCTTGTCCTTTTTGGCTTTTGGTGGAACATTCATAACTGTTAATTAATACAGACAAAGCTGGCCCCAGGCACAGATCTACAATATTTCTCAAATGAACCTCGGTGCTAGTGTGAGAATAAAAATGTATCTGAATTGTCTCATTGCCTGGAAATGGGAATAATGTAATGATGTTCATATTGGTTGATGCACAGCACCTGCAAAAGAAAAGGAAGAGCTGCCTGTTTGTGTTTGTGTCCCTGCCAGTGTAAACAAAATGTTGCAGAGAACAAGGAAAACCGGTGCGCCACGGCTATGGTTAATTAGTGTTTATAATAGCGGGAAGAAACTGCTCCCTTTCTTATTAGTTAGGTTCATCGGGTTAAAAATGGAGCTGTTAAGCAGCAGGCTTTGACAAACCTCAGTGAAGTGCTTATCAATAATCTAAATAGGTTAACAAGCTTGCTTTTGCTTTGCCTATTGACATACCAGTGTGAACCTGATGTTAAGCACATCACACCTACTGCTGTCCTAGACCATAAGGACTAAGATGGGATGAATTTTGTATTAGAGCATTGTTAATTGGATGAGAAACTATGCATTTTATTCTCTATAGGTCTCCATGGGGTAAGGTTAAATTTTATTTTACCACTGTGCACACATGTGGTTGGGGTGACTGTGTGTGACGCTTACACACCAGTAACTACTTATTATTAGGTACCTGGTGATTGCATTTGGGGTGAGGTAGGAGATAGACTAATATGTGTTAATATGTGTTCAGTGACTTGAAGGACTAACAGGTCAAAAATCAAGGAATTCATTTTGCAGCTTCCATTGTTTTGCGCTTTGCTGTTATGCAGTTCTTCTAGAAAATGAAAACTGTAGTGGTTAAAAACTAGAAAAGGCAGTAAAAATCCAAAAGCTAAAATAAATCATCCTGCCTTGAACTCTCCATTCACTGACTTACCACTTATGACACCTGAAAGTAGTGGAAGCAAAAAGTGCAGAGCAGTTACAGACATAAAGGCTTTTCGAAATACTCCACCCTGTGGAGAGGTTTGGGTCCCATCAGGCATGTTTGTTCTGCGAATGTTCATCACTTCCATTATGTATCATGTCAACAGCTGACAGTACTGCTTAGATGCACTGAAAGACTTAAAAAAAAAAAAGAAAAGACTGCACTTATGATTTGGGGTTTTTGAAATAAATTAAACACTGAAACATTCCAGTCGAGTCATATTTATTCTCCGCGAGCGCACCGTTTTTTTAATCTTGCTTTGGTACTTATCAAAGATTTGTCTCTTCTGCTCTGTGTTGCTTTTACATAAGAAATTGAGTTCTTAACACCTTTTAGCTAGAGATGGTTTCGCAGCGCCACTCCAACATCACAGCAGATGGGTTTTTCAGATTTTCCCTATCGCCTCCTCCACTGATACACAAAGATCAGTATTCAGTGATTTGTGCATGAGCAAGCATAAAAAGGTTATTATCAAGCCAGTGTGTGTGTTTAGCGCTAAACTGGAGGAAGGTAATGCTTTTATTAAAAATATCATTTATGTGGATATTTTTTGTTTTTTTCACTCTTTTCACACATTTTCATGTTTTTCTGGTCTAATTTGTCAAATCCTCTCGTTTTCAGATCTGTGTTCCCTGCAATGAAAGCTGGAAGTGGGGGCGCTCGATACCTGGTTGAGGTGTATTCGGATTTTATAACTGTCAGATCTAAAGGCGCAGTGAGTGATGTCTGGTTGACAGGGTCAGTGCAGAGGGACTGAATAGACACTAAAGTGTGCATTTGTGTTGTGCAAGGGCACCATCTTGCCCAGACCATGTGGCTGGCTACATTTAGAGACCATCTGTTGCCTGCACACCTGCTACATCGGCAAGGGACTGTAACCATCACCCATTGTGCTCTTCTTTGGTGGATATTATGTTCCTGCTGGTCACTGACCAGGGCAACAAGCCAGAAATTTTACCCAACTGTGACCACCCAGTATGGGAAACTGCGCGGCCTCAGGGTTCCTGTGCCCAGTGAGGTCCTCAGGCCAGTAGATCAGTATCTCGGGGTCCCCTATGCTGCCCCACCTCTGGGCGAGAAGCGTTTCATGCCCCCTGATCAGCCCTCCTCCTGGTCAGGTATCAAGAACGCTACCCACTTCATGCCCGTCTGCCCTCAGAACATCCACAACACTGTGCCAGAGATTATGATGCCAATATGGTTCACCTATAACCTGGACACAGTGGCCACATACATTCAGGATCAGAGCGAGGATTGCCTGTATCTAAACATCTACGCTCCAACAGACGATGGTGAGTTGGTGTGGTAAAAAGGACAGCGATGGCGTTCCACGTCCATTGATCACTGTTTATCGTGGCCCTGATGTTGTGCTGTGATCATCATAAAGCATGCGTGTAACCAATATCCATGCCACTGCTGCCAGCAAGGGCTGATTTACTGCCCAGTGCAATGTCATCATTGTCTGACATGTTGCTGTCACATTAGGGGTAATGATTTGGTAGGCAACTAAAGAGTTTTCCCTGTTGCCACTTAATTGATCCTCTGCATACCTAAACATAGACAGACTGAGGCATGTGCATGTTCTCCCAGCAACAGATATCGAGTGAAGCACTTCAGAGCCAAGGTGTTGTTCAAGCACTGGTCCCCCCTTTAACTAAATGAGATTTTTGGTATTTTTTAAAATAACGAGCCTACAGCACCAGTGGAAATTACAGAAGTGCTAGTAAAAGTAAAAGTGCTAGCTTTCCATGTTTTCTAAAACTTCTTTAAAATTACCGAATCACTGCTTTGCTCCGACAGCATGTCTGCTGGGGGCTAATTAGTGAGGTACAGGAGTCAACCGTCTATCGCATGCTGAATCCCCTCCTATTCTTCTAACTAATAGAAGTGTGAAATGAACCAGCGAGGAAACATTTTGAGTGAATCTGCAAATTAGCAGCACAGTGTAACACCACGGTAATGCTGCGTGTTCCCTAAATCAAATGTTGACAAACAGAGTTCTTTAATTCAGGTTACTTCAATTAGGTTTTGGTTTCTTACAGTTACAGCTTCCCTCCAGAGTATTTGACATAATGGGGGGGGGCTGAAAGTTTAGCCGTGTTCAACTTGTAAGATGCCACGCTTTGACTGGCTTTTCTCTGGTAGCATAGCAACAACAGATAAACAGCCTCCTTGAGAGGTAGAAGTCCAAAATGGTGCAGCCCCACAGCCCCTCGAATGAGTTCCTCCAACAGGCCTACTCATCTGGCCACAAACAGGTTAAATAACACATTATTTCAGAGTAACATTGCCCTTTTCTTCTATACATTTTTCTCTCTTCAGACTTGTTCATTGTTTATTTAAAAGGCACCTGGGGCATGCTCTGACTTTATTACCTGTTTCACTGATGTGAAACCCCTTTTTCACTTACCTCCAGTGGTCTGTCTCGTCCTGTCACATTACACAGGCTGTTTCTGAATATTGCACTATTCAGAGTTTTATCACTATTCACCAAAACACTATATACCTTATATTCCACTCCCTTTGCAAAGAATCAACGTGACACTTTGTCTAAATATAGAGAGAAGGATGAACCAAGATACGTGTATCCTTCGCTGTCACGGTTACTGAAGCGTTCAAAGGCAACAGCATGTGTATGTGCATGTGTGCGTACTTACAAAAGATTTAACGGGTAATACCAATTTGTTAAAACCTGAATTATAAACAGTAATCATTTTGTGTCATAATGTTAGCGTCTTAACACTAACATTATACCTAACTTCATCTACCTTTTTTGTACCGAGGAAAGTCTGGACCGACAGTATATTATTTAAGAGGCACAGTCAACCATGCTATTTTGAATTCTGTACTTCTTTTTTTTTTTTTTTCTTATGTGAATCCCAGGGAGCCAACACAAGAAAAAAGGGGCGGCTGAGATACATATATCTGAAGGTATTTTTAAGAGCTCAAAGTCTTGATGCATGGATTCTTTTAGTTTCATGAAGATCTTACACTCCTTTGTTTTGACTTTCCTAAAGAACTGCGGGGGTTTCTTTTTATTTGAAGAGGAATAAGAAAAATGTTATCCGGTTTATGATTACATAAGTTTCCTGTTAGTGCATCTCGGTCTTGTACTGAACACAGTTGCAATCCTTTCAGTAAGTGCTATATCTCTATTTTCATGCACATTGATCCAGAGATTGCATTATTACTTATCTGTCTTATAGTCCTTTGTAAAGACAGTCATTCGTCAATATAATAAATTGGCCCCAAAACATGAAATATAGATTTTCTGTTCATAGCGAAAACAGAGGACTGTTTCCTTCTTAGCTCATACTAATAAATAGAAAGAGCTCCTAGTATTGTGACACCTTCCACTTCATATCTATAAAGTTAGGTCTAAACATAGACAGTCTCAAATTTGTGGGTTTTTAATACTGCTTACGCATGCATGTTATACATAATGCTTGCTCCCGCACCTCACATGCACTATAGAAACTGTGGTTAATTATTTATTATTCATACACACGTGTCAGAGCATATTTGCCATTTGTCATTACAGCTTCCAGACCACAGGCCTCCCACCCTAGCTTGCTTCTGAGCACATTTTCTAAGCAGTCTTTTCCCATACCTCATACTGAAGTGGTTGGGCCATAAAGTTTTAGTAACAGTTCTCCTTTAAGTCTACATTTCACTGCTGTTCCACCCCCACCTCTGCAGGTGTTTGCCTAGCATCTGTGTGTGTGTGTGTATGTGTGCGTCGATGTTGCAGATATAAGGGACTCCGAAGCGCGGCCCGTGATGGTCTACATCCATGGAGGCTCCTACATGGAGGGCACCGGCAACATGATGGACGGCAGCGTTTTGGCCAGTTATGGAAATGTTGTCGTCGTCACGCTCAACTACAGAATTGGAATCCTAGGTGCGGTACATTTTAATGGCATTTCAAACAACACATTTAGTCCTGCTTGAACTTGGGAGAATAAACTGTCACCACTGTCATTAGCATCAACTGTGCTGCTGTCATTACCGTATAAAATGTAGTACAGACATGAGAGAAAACTATAGTGGAAAGCTGTACAAGGAAATATAGCTTCCTGAGATCTGGGTAGCATAGTGTAGCTTGATCTGCATACAAATGTTGTCTTCAGAGGAAAAGCTATGCAAACACTTATCATGCCATGTCCTTGTTTCACACAATCTGTTTTATACCCACTCTGAAAACACAATTTATCTTCTTTTAGATGGATTTATCTAATCTGTACAAGATTATCAGCCTTTCTTCGAAGTAAAACAATTTAAATACGCTACGGAGGGTAGCGCCATTCGCAGGCATTTACAAGGTCGAAAGCCCCCCCACACCCTCCACCCTGTGTTTAACATTCAAAACAGTAAGGTGTTTGGATGAGACTTGACAAGCGGATCAGTAACAAGAGCAAGTGTAAGAGCAACGGTGACCTCGCTGTAGTTTAATGACATTTACTTCTGGAAATAAAAGGTTTATTTACATTACATTAAACGTTATGAAGTCACTCTTATGAGGAGAGCATTGAAATTTCACGAGCAGCGGAGCCTGGATCGCTTGGTAAGGCGCGCTGCTGCTTGGAAGACTATTACAAGGAGTCGGCTAAGGTAGTGGAACGCTGTGGGAGAGAGCAAAGACATATTTACACCTGAGGGGGAATGGTGTCAGTTCATTCAGACTCCCCGCTGGGCTACAGCTTTAGATCAAAGCTGTGACATATTTGGTCGAGCTCTTCTTCATCACTGGCTCTGTTGTCTCTCTGTATACACCAGGCTTCCTCAGTACTGGTGACCAGGCAGCAAAAGGAAACTACGGACTCCTGGACCAGATTCAAGCCCTACGCTGGATAAGTAAAAATATCGGGTACTTTGGAGGAGACCCCAGTCGCATCACGGTTTTTGGATCTGGAATTGGTGCTTCCTGCGTCAGTTTGCTGACTCTATCCCACCACTCAGAGGGTAGGAATCTGCAATCACTGTTTTTGAAGTTGTCTCTCACTTTGATGTGCTGTTAATCCCTGCTGTTTGGGCTATAACTAATGCCAAAATTCAGCACCAGTATATCAATGAACCTGAGGTTTTGACGGGGGGCAGTTTTAGAGTTTTGTTCTCCAAATGAAGCTCCAAATGCTCTGGCAGGGAGATGAAGTGTTATGATATGGGAGTAGGGTAAAGGGGGTATTCGTTAAGTAAGTGATTGCTTTTGTTCCCCTCTACTCAATCTAATCAGGCTAAAAGCTCTGCCTCTTAAAACGTGAAGCTCTTAAAGAAGCCCACTGGCATTATAAAGTTTTCAGCATGTCTTCGAGTTCACCTGTGACCATCAGTTTTTACCATTCCAACTCATTTATATTTCAGTCTCTCGGCGTCATGTTTGTTTACCCTTGTGTGCCTACCTGCAGTGTCCGAAAATGATTTAAAAATACCAACGATGTTGTGTGTTTGTCGTCCGTCATTGCAAAACCTTGAGCGAAGACATTGTTTACCAAAGACAAGGTTGGCATGAGAATGAAGCAGTCCGAATTCTAAAGATATTCTCATTAAAAACTGATAAACCCCTCCTCCACGGCTCTGGCTCTCTCTCTCTCTCTCTCTCTCGCTCTCTCACTCATACACACACACACACACACAACTGCTGCATTAGTGTTGTAACTGAAAACATACTTTAAACCAAATTATTTCATATATTGTGAACAATGTAAGACACTTTGATTTTAATTGAAATTCTTCTGCAAAGGATATACATTACCTACAGGAATCTTCTGACACTCGGTAAAAAGAAAACTAGGTAACAATAAAACATGCTGTTTGATTTACAGTCATCCAAAGCTCCTTGCAAGAATCAAAGATGTGTATTTCAATATGGATGGCCTGCTGGGAGTTGAACATCTTATCTTTGCTGTATTATTGCCCTGGTTCTCCCATTGATGCTGGAAAAAATCACGAGAAGGACAGAAATTGTGTGTTTTCATCTATGCGCGGACAGGGAGACTGCGGGAGCCGTCCTTTGTGAGGTTTGTATTGGATGTCCTAGCTCGGCTGCAGCAAATGCACAAAGACCTCCGGCTGTCTTTGAAGTCTAGCTAGCTGCTGCCCTACAAAATTGAAATAAATGACAGCAAAGGAAGGAGAAAGTGACACTGCCCTGCACTGCTTTTCCAGCGAACGCTCTTCCTTAACCCCAGCAGAGTATTTCTGAGTTGATACATATCACTTGTCATTTTTAGGTGCTAGAAACAAAATCCCCAGAAACAGTGGTGACGCACTGCATATAAACAATTCAACAGAGCAGCGTGTTTACTGTATCAACACTGAAGGATCAGGGTAACTGCATATTCAGCTCTCTGCACACACACCCCTGCACCACAGAGTTGGCACCAGCAAGCTACGTGTATGCTAAGCAGCTTGTTAGCAGGACGCCAATAACGTTGCTGCAATTACAGTAGCTCTGTGCATAACCAGTGTAAGGAAAACTGGAACCTCCTCACTGAAAATTGAGCCGAGTTGAAATTGGTTTGATGTGCATTCCCTGTCATCTGCATATAGAGAAGACGCCACATGAGACAAATTAGAAATCAGCCGAGAAAAGAATGGATTTTCTTTTTGGCGTTTTTCTTATTCTCAGAAGAAGAAGCAACATTCCTCTTTACTAATTTATTTCTTCTACCCGCTGCTTTACTTAGCGGCGTCTCATCTGCTCAACTCGCCGGCCTTATCATTCTTTGTATTTCTAATCTTCCTGATTAATAATCAAAGTACGTCACATGTGGCCTTGTTTCATCTTGTTGCCACAAGAAGCAACTGGCAGCCAGCCTTAGATTTAGTTATGAATACCAATTAATGCAACGTAAATCATGTATTTGCTCCTGGCAGTCAGGAATGCTGTTAATAAATATGATTTTGCTGGTTAACCTATGTTCTCTGTGCCTTTCTCCTGTGTGTTTTTGTTCTGAATTTTGTCTCCCAAGGTCTGTTCCACAGAGCCATCATCCAGAGTGGTTCAGCGCTGTCCAGCTGGGCTGTCAACTACCAGCCAGTCAAGTACACTCGCATGCTTGCTGAGAGGGTTGGCTGCAATGTGTTGGACACAGTGGACATGGTGTCCTGCCTGCAGAAGAAAAGTGCTAAAGAGCTGGTTGAGCAAGACATCCAGGCTGCCCGTTACCGCGTGGCTTTTGGCCCTGTCATCGATGGTGATGTCATCCCAGACGACCCAGAGATCCTGATGGAGCAGGGCGAGTTCCTTAACTATGATATAATGCTGGGTGTTAATCAGGGAGAGGGCTTGCGCTTTGTGGAGAATGTGATGGACCTGGAAGACGGTGTGTCGGGCAGCGACTTTGACTTTGCTGTGTCCGACTTTGTGGACAGTTTGTATGGCTACCCAGAAGGGAAGGACACACTGAGGGAGACAATCAAATTCATGTACACAGACTGGGCTGACAAGGACAACCCAGAAACTAGGAGGAAGACCCTGGTGGCCCTCTTCACTGACCACCAGTGGGTGGAGCCGTCGGTGGTAACGGCTGACCTACACGCCCGCTACGGCTCGCCCACCTACTTCTACGCCTTCTACCACCACTGCCAGAGCCTTATGAAGCCAGTGTGGTCAGACTCAGCGCATGGAGATGAGGTGCCTTATGTATTTGGCATCCCCATGGTGGGCCCAACTGATCTGTTCCCCTGTAATTTCTCCAGGAACGATATCATGCTCAGCGCTGTGGTTATGACTTATTGGACCAACTTTGCGAAAAGTGGGTGAGTAACAGTGGATTCAGCAAAAAGTAAAGTAATAAGAATGTGACTCATTTACACATTCGTTGAAATGCATTAAATTGCCATTCATTCTAATTTCATATTCCTGTCTTGGCTTAGAAATGATTGTGAAATAACATAACTGTCCCCAAATTGTGCTTTAGTTTTTATTGCTTTGCATCAATTCCTGACATTAAAAAGATTTTAATTTAGACAACTTATTGTGCAATAGGTCTCCTTACCTTTGCTGCAACTGGCTTGACCTCATTAAAAATGTTTTAAAAACAGTTTAACTCTGCACCCATACCTGTGAACTTAATTGCTTCCCTGCATACATAATGCCAAATCCTAAAAAAATCAGACATCAGTCCAGCACAGTCATATCAGCTGACAAAACTGAGTGTATCTATTTAGTCTCTTTTTTAAACAGTCAAAGTCTTGTTTAGCTATCTCTAAAACCTGGTGTAATGCACATAACACAGTTTCATCACTTTGGGCAGCTGTCCGAAAGGTAAGGGCTAATAAAATTTACAGCTTCATTCGCATAAATGTTTAAAGCAGTTCATTGGTGTTTAACAAAAAGGTTACGCTGAAGAGAAAGTTTGAAGACACAGTTTAGATGTGCTCTATAAATTTAAGGCCAGCTTTAGTGAGTTGTGTTTTTTGATAGGAGTGACTCACTTTGTCACTACGGAAATACGTCGACTTGTATTACAGATAAATGCTGGTAATAAATAAGTGTTTAGAGACGAACTCTTATTTTTCACTCAGGATCTGTCTTTCCTTCTGGCAGATTAGCTTTTTTTTTAATCGATTTTACAAGGAGGCAAAAAAATGCAGCACATTCATCTATATATCTGTCTTCAATTTTCAGCGATTGTGAGTTTATTTTGCCCAAAACAAGCAAAGATCAAATTGCACTAACTGAAAGGCTTCCAGTAGGATGTGGAGTTGGAGTGGAGCTCTGCACCTTTTTTTCTGACAGCTTTGTTTTTCAATTCATCATACCAAGGCAAAGATTTACTAAGTGTGTTTGAAGATAAAAGACATCTAAGTGAGTTGTGGTGGAGGGCTCCCCTGCTGCATGCCAGAGTCTTCCTTCATTTTGAATGCACAACTGCAATGAATCTTTGTGGGTGATGGCCCTAGTGGTTGGCAGATATGCAGCACTGATCACTATAGGCTGCTGTTTCAGTGTGTGGGGGATGAGGGGATGCTGAGCTCTTGAGGAGAGTTTGTGATATTACATTGTGTTGACCTGTTGTTTTGCTTATATATTGGTAAGGTTTCTCTCCTCTTTCTGTATTGCATTTCATTGGAAAAGCTATCTTTCCTTGTATATTTGGAAGGGCAACATTTATGGACTTGACTTGTGGGCCTGAGCAATGAGGTTAATGTCATTTTCACCAGAGGGGGCAGTTTTACCAGACTTTTTTTTAAGTACAAGAAAAGAGGTTTTGTTAAAAAAAAAAATTAAAAAAAAAAAAAATCTTGTAAAAGCACCAAGAGTACCAATTCAACTTCTTTAATCAAGTAAAAGTGAAAAAGTACAGGCTGTGAAATGTACTCAAAGTTTGACCAAATTAACTGAATCTCATGTTATATTAATAGCATCATAAAATAATATTAATACATAGGAATAGAAAGTCCATTTCAACTTAAATTGTAATTCTAATGATTGCACTCGGCCTGAATTCCTGTTATGCAGAACTGAAGCAGAGGACAAACAAAGGGAATAAATAAAACCAGCTCTGTTTGCATTTGCCTTCAACTGCAGACTTTGCCTCAACGGCTAAACAGGAAAATGTGTATAGTCAGTGAGATTTGGCATGTGTGTGAACCCTAAGATTGTGGTGGTGCGGTGGGGAAAGAATCACTTAGAACTAAGATTTTTTTTGTATACAGGCTCAGATCAGCTGACCTGTGTAGCTGCTCTGAATTCAACAAGATATAAGCAGATGCTTTTGCATAAACTGATTTCCAAAGCCTAGACAGTATAAAGCTAAGGTAGGATTCATTGAGTGAATCTAAACAGCACGATCACCCTCAATCTACTGATGTAATCTTACATTGACCATGAACACCACAGCCGCTCATGCACCAGTCCAACAAAGTACAACATTATAAACTTCACTACACTACTGAAAACCTGCATGCCCTTCACGAAATTGCAACCTTTATGTAACCTTTTAATAGCGAAATATTAGTATAAAAGAAATTTGAATGTTACGTATAAGCATCAATTTCAAATCTTAACGAACAGACCTTACCCTTAAAAATAATCAATAATAACCGTAAAAAATAAACCCGTCCTTTTTCTTACATCTTTCTCCATTTCTAAGTGAAGTTATCTCACTTTCTTTGCTCTCTCTGAGGAACAAAAACAACAACTATACTTTTAGCTAGTAGATGTGTGGCAAACTGCACAGAAACACTTTGTTTGCTGATATTTGTTGAACTCTTAGAGATATTGAATTTAAAATCACCTCCTAGTTAAAAAAAACATTTCTTCCTTTATGTTCACTTCTTTTCTGTAGCTCTAGCAGTCACAACTTATAAACACCTTCACTAAAAACATAATTCCAGATCATTTAGTCCACTTAAACCCCTGAATACAGCGCTAAATGAGGCCTAAATTTGTATTTTTTTTAAAAAAAAAATCTTTAATCTCTTTGTGTATGGTTAGCGCCGGTGATTGACACACCAGTAGGGTTGTCTTTTATGTTTTTTGTTCCCTCCATTTAGATTCAGCCTGATGTTTGAAGGTGCTCAGTGACAGCATATAATAACTCCCCTCAAATGGCTAAAGTAAAAATTTAAGTAATGAGCCTGTTTAAAAATGTAAGGAGTAGAAAGGAGAGTTATTTGTGATAAAGGTAGGGAGTAAAAGTAAAAAGATGCCAAAAAAAATACCTAAGTAGAAATTCCTGCAAATTCTACTTAAGTTTAAGAATAGTAACTGTAACAACCAAATACTTTGCACTTCCCTCCTGTTATTAAAACAGTAGTGATGTAGATATTTTCAATAGTGATGCCCATTGATGTTAGGGCAAATATAAGCCAAATCACATATTTAAAAAATCTAATGTTCATTGAATTAGGATTGAAGAGGATTGTGCTAAAAGTTAATATATATTGAAATTAATTTCCCTCCAAGGCTAAAATTTACCTGTGATGTCTTCATAGGGATCCTAACAAGCCAGTGCCACAGGACACCAAGTTCATCCACACCAAGGCCAACCGCTTTGAGGAGGTAGCCTGGTCCAAGTATGACCCCTACGACCAGCTGTACTTGCACATTGGCCTGAAGCCTCGTATCCGTGACCATTATCGTGCAACCAAAGTAGCCTTCTGGAAACACCTGGTGCCCCATCTCTACAACCTCCATGACATGTTCCATTACTCCTCCACCACCACCAAGGTCACACCACTGGATCCCACCCAGTCCAATGGCAAGAGGTCTGGGGGTACTGGACGCCCGCCTTTATCCACTGCCCACAGTAGCGGAGAAGGAGGGAGAGAGATGGGTCCTCTGATCATGCCAAACCCGAGAGATTACTCCACAGAGCTCAGTGTCACTATTGCTGTCGGGGCGTCACTGCTGTTCCTCAACGTTCTGGCCTTTGCTGCTCTGTACTACCGCAAGGACAAGCGCAGCCGCCAGGACACTTCACAGCAGCCCAGTCCGCAGCGCGAAAGCAAAGGCAATAATGCAAGCCACACCACAACAGTAGACGAGACCTTGTCATCCCAGCAAAGGAACCAGTGCGAGGCCCTTCACAATCCTCTCCACGTCTCGCCCAGTTTGGACTATACGCTCAGTCAGCGCCGCTCCCCTGACGACATCCCTCTGATGACCCCCAACAACATCACCATGATCCCCAACTCCCTAATGGGCCTTTCCAACATGAGTCCATACAGCACCTTTCCCGCTGGCTACAGCTCTGCAGGCCTGCCCAGCACCCACTCTACCACAAGGGTATAACCTGGCAGCCAGAAAGAGATGAGAAATGTGACATAGATGAAAAATGGAAATGTAAAGCTGTATTTAGGATGTGTAGGTAAAATAGGATTTAATATGTATGTTCTGTCTTTTTCCAAAGGTGTACAACCGCGAACATCCTGCCTTTGCTTTCTCATAATAGGAAGTCTAACTGCAGAGTCATTTTATAATAATCATTTTCAAAGGCAGTCGAAAAGAAAAAGTGCATTTCATTTTCCACTTTGGCTTTTTTGGAACTTTACCTAGCAAGAACTTAGTATAATGTTTGTACAGTTGGATTTGTATGGGAAGTTTTTCTTACTCTGTGATATCTATTTTGATCTCGTGGAACAAAGTGACATTACAACTCATGGTGGACAGAGATGAGATCTGGGAGAAGCATAAAAGCAGTATTATTATTACTATTATCAAGCTATTTTATACATATTTCTCATGGTACATTGCTTATTATGAAAATGTATTTTTACTGTAATTACTTTAAAATGCCTTGTACAGCACATTGCTTACATGAGGAATTACTGTGGAGTCATGCCAACAATGGATTGAAGTTTTACTGGTCACATGTGTTAAAACTGTCCAATTTACCCAAAATGTTTCTATCTGGTAGTGCAAATTATAGCACTGTGTGTGTGTGTGTGTGTGTGTGTGTGTGTGTGTGTGTGTGTGTGTGTGTGTGTGTGTGTGTGTGTGTGTGTGGCTTGGTTTGTGAGAGTGTGGTGCGAGTGTGTGGCTGACAGCTGCAGTACAAAAATGTAAATTAGGCACTGGTTGAAATTAACCATTGGGTTTTGCATATGTAGTATTGTGTAATTTATTGTAGTCTATTTGAGTAGCCTTGCTATATTATTGTTTTATGTGCTTTTCCATTTTTGCTTAGTACATCGTAGCAATAGATCTTCTGCTTCACTATAAAGAGAAAATTGCTTAAGATGTGTTTTTCCTACTCTAACCAAACTCATGGTTCTTTTGGCTTGGCTTGTTTGTACAGAATAAACTTAGACCAACATTTCATTTGTCGTTTGTTTATGAAAAGCCTACTGTAAGGTCTTCAGAGAGATGACTGTAATTACATTGTAACTGTATGTATACCAATTCAGTTATTCACATTTAAAAAGCAGTTTTATGAACCTTGCAGAATATTGCTCCCTCTCCAAGTGGTTTGGACCCCTTGTCAAGCTAAACCCAGGGGTCTTTCTGTACTGAATGGACACGATGGACCTCAAGCTTTGCGATTTGAGTTCTTTGAACCTATAAAATTGTTTACTGGTAATCTAAATGAGATGGCTATTAAAAGATTTTTGGAACTAATGATGAGTCTTGTCCGAATCTGGGATTTGAACACAATTTATAGGGGAAAAGCAGGTATAATGACAACTTATAAATCGTATATGTCAAGAAAGGTAGTCCTAAGCTGTATAATATCTAGGTCATGATTAGCCTTAGAGATGCAGTTACAGGGGAACTGTGCTGCATTTACACTGTTACACTGTTCCTGGAGTGTTTTTTAAAACCATGGTAAGCCGCTAAAAAAAATCATGTAAGATATTTGAAAATCTGGGGATAAAGAAGTGAGATCAACAGACCTCTGTAACTGGCTTCTCTTCTTTGCTTGAGGCTAGCAGCTGGATGCTGCATCAGCTGACACTATTTCAGCACACCTAACTCTCCAGCTGAAGTGTTTTCTGATGAGTTGCAAAAAAAGATGTCTCCAGTTCAGTTATAATTTGGAATTTAAAGTCCAGTATTGTTAAATAGTTTGAATGTGATGCTGAATAAGTGGAATCTCGATTATTTCCAGTGAAGCAATTTAAAAGATGTGAGGTTAATTTAGGTTTAGATTAGGCTTGGGGTTAAAATTAGACTATCGATGTTGATTTGTTCTCTCTAAAGCATTACTAGGTCAGTAACTTATATATGCTATGTTGGTTATCTTTTCCGAGTGTAATAGATAATATAATGGATTGGCCTAGCGTCTGGGTCTGAAAAGTGAAACCACCACAGATATCCCTTAAAACTACAATCTTTCTAATAGCCAGTGGGGCCAATACTTGTGTCTGTGAAAACACTTCCAGCCCTATAGAGGTCTATGAGAAAACAGCCTTTAGCTTTGACATATGTAATAACTCCTACTGAGTTTTTGGGTTCACTCACTTGTTTTGACTCTAATTGAATAAAACATTATGTCCATTTTGCTCCGTTTTGCATTCCAAGTGTCTGTTCAATTTAATTCAGTGTTATTTATATAGCGCCAAATCACAAAAACTGTTGTCTCAATGTGCTTTATATTGTAAAGGTGCTACAATACTAAAGAGAAAATCATAAAAATCAGACAATCCAATTATGAGCAAACACTTAGTGTTGGTGGGAAGGAAAAACTCCTTCTCAACAGGAAGAAATCTCTGGCAGATCCAGCCTCAGGGAGGGGCAGCCATCTGCTGTGAACGGTTGGGGGTGTGAGGAGACAGGACAAGAGAAACACTGTGGAAAAGAGCCACAAATTAATGACTAATTAAAGGAGAAAGGAGAGATTCTTAGAAAGAAGAGGTCCTCTGAAAGAAAAATCTCTCCATACACCACAGTGGAGACACAAACCATGCCATGGTGTCTAAGTCCATCTATGTCCAATCTATGAATCAGAATCAGATTGCCTTTTGCAATATCTAATACAAGAAATTAAGGTGATATTTCTGCCAACAAAGACATTCACACAAAAAAACAGTTTTTGCATAGTGAACCAAACCCTTTCAGGAGAAGATAATAAATATTTATGAATATGAATGAGTCTAATTTTTTAAATTGCCTCACAATAATAATGTTTAATTTAGAACAATGTTTACACGTGGAGAAAAACTCATGTTGTTTTGATGGACATGTAGGGTCTAAGCAGGTCAAACAGCAAGTGACCTGGTGGAAGGTTTCTTTAGTGATCCTGAAGGCTCTTGAGAGGTATCTCTCTGTTGCAGTCTCTTCCATGGAGGGGATACAGCCAGTGATCTTTTGTACTTTCTTTGGATAGCCTTTTTAATGTCCTGCAGTGTGGGAGGCCTGGTGAGATTGTTGGAAATAAAGGTCCCAAGAAATTTAAAATCATGGACCCTCTCAATAGAGTCTCCACTGGTGACCGAGCAAGCCTCTGCTCTTCATGATGTCTATGATTTATTTTGTTTTCTTTTGCAAGATTGTTTGCTAATACCACATGACCAGTTGATGGACCTCAGCCCTGTAGAGAGAGTCATCTGCCGCTCATATGAGTCCCACTAGTGTGGTGACATTAGCAAATTTAATAATGGTTTTAATGGGATGGACTGAGGTGCAGTCTTTGGTAGGAGAGGAAAGACTAAACTCAGCCAGCTTCTTGATCAGGCTCTATGGCGTGATGCTGTTAATGTTGAGTTATAGTCAACATAGAGCATCCTCACATTTTTTTGATTCATTTGATGATTCAAGGCGGAGTGGAGAGCTGTCGCAATGGCATCCTCTGTGGATTTGTTCACTTTGTAAGCATAGTGATGTGGATCAAGAGTCAGTGGAAGACAGGCTTTGATGTGATTTGATACCAGCCCTTCAAAGCACTTCAGGATTGTGGCTGTTAGGGCAACAGGTCTGCCTGTAGTCAGTGAGGGAGTCAGAAGCTTTCCTTGAGTCTGGATTGATGACAGATGACTTCAAGCAAGGTGGGATAATGATTTGTGCAAGGGTTAAAGATGTAGTAGTGAAGACTGCTGAGGTCTGGACTGGGACACGCCTTGAGCACTTTGTTGGGTACCTTGTCTGAGCTAGAAGCTTTTCTCAGCCTTCCTTGGGTTCACCAATCTAAACATGAGGTTCACATCACACTCCTGTACAGTGATTGGGAGGGTGGTGGTAGTAGGTGTAGATGGAGGGCCCAAACTGGGTCTTTTAACCTCAAAGCCAGCAAAGCAGCTTACCTCCTCTACCAGTGAAGTGTTCATGTTGTTGAGTTTGAGATTGCTGTCCTTGTGGTTAGTGATGTGTGTCCTGCCAAGTTTTATTGTCAGTAAAGTGGACCTCAATTTTCCTCTTACAGTCCTGTTTGGCCTGATTGATGCCACTTTTCAATCTTGTCTTTGAACGGACATGACGGCTAGATCATTCAGTCCTCAAGAGAGACTGGACTTCCTTAGTTATCCAGGGTTTCTTGTCAGAAAAAACGCTGATGTGCTTAATAACACAGGTGGAGATGCAGCACAGTTTGTGTATATTTCAAAAATTTCCCATTTAGTGTGTGCAAAGCAGTCCTGTAGCTCAGTGATAGAGCCCTCTGGGGAGGTTTTAATGATCATTATGTGTGGCTTTGTTTTTTCCTGGGGGCTGTGTGCTAGGGGAAGGAGTAGTCAAAGATGGTCTGACAGACCCAACTGTGGAAGGGTCACCGTGCTGTATGCATCCCTGATGTTTGAATACACCCATGTGGCTTTGTGTATAGATCCCTGCTTCTGCCTTCCTCTCTTTATGGCACCTTCATTGCTTGGCAGACTCCAAAACAACCTATGGTGAGCCTGGAGGTCTCGTTATGTCCACTGGGATGTTGTGAACTCACCAGAGGTCCAACATGATAGCCACAGGACATAGTTTATAAACTCCTGACATCAATATAAGAGCATATCTTTACAGAGCATGAACAGCAATGCCAGAAATAACACAAAAGACACCACACTAGAGAGCCAAGAGCTATTGCACTAATGCACAGAAGTTATCTTGAGTGTAACACATTGTACACTGTATAAATGATCAGATCTACATCCATCATTTGTATACAGATTATGATTGTATCTAGCGTTCGCTATCAAACACTATGGCAATGCAGCCAGTAGTCATAAGACACTGTACTGATGAATTGGCACTTTTGTCCAGCATGTGGCACGTTGAGAATACTAAAATTAGCCAGATCTCATCTTTTCATCTTCTTTGCTTGGTACACACCTCTAGAAAAACCACCAACACATTCCTTACAGTCCTCATGTTTCCTTAGGTGTTCCTGCTACTGCTGCTGTTTTAGGCTTCATCTTTTAATCATGTTAAAACACACTGGCTGGTTTCATATCCCAAATACCCAGCTGAAAGAGTCTGAGATCACTAAAGATAATCAAACAAACATGGAGGGAAGCTTAGTCCATCCTTACTTCAGCATCTGGGAAAATAAATAATTTAACCCTTGCCACAGGAGGCCTTTGGCACTGAAGTCACTCCCGACTGAGCCTGACTTGTTTTTCTCCTCCAAGTGCTTGTTTGTTTGTTTGAGAGCTGTTTGTTTGGTTTTTTCATAAGATAACACGACACACATTATGATAACGGTGATAAGAGATTATGTAAATACTTTTACAGGGCACTTCTCCACTCCCTCTGTATAAACATGCATATTACCATGTTCAGTGTGTAAATACTGGCAAGTGTATCTATCCTAGGCAGTCAGTTATAAAAGTGTCATATCACTTACACTGTCTCATAGGCCTACATTGCATTATTTTAACATACCCTGCAGAGTAGGACCAATAATAATACAGCTACAATTTCCTATGTGATTATGCAAAATAGCCTTTATAACATTTGCACGTTAGTTGAACGCTTGGGCAGTAATATGTTTGTTTAAAATATCAATTCATGCATTAACCAGAGGCTGTTACGCAGACTTATTAACTGCTACCGAATAATTTATCATATGATCTATGGTAACATCACCGGCCACCATCTGCATCAGCTTTGTGGAATGCAGTTTATTAGTAAAGTCTCTTTTCATGCCACCCAAGACAGCAAGCGTCTAAATCCAGTCCCCCTACCTAATCCCCGTCTTTTGATTGTCAACATTAAGCAAAGCTGACAGCCATTGTACACACTCATATGCAGTGCAGAGGTTAATTAATGCTTCTTGTCTGTCTCTCTTTCACATTCTCTCATATGTCTTCTTACAGACTTCAAAGGCGTCACTTCCCTGCACTTTAAGTGTATCAGAGCCAGTGTCATGAATCCTTTCTAAACAAATCACTTGATCTGTAATTGCTTTGAGAAAGGTTGCAGAATGGAAAGTTAAACCAAACAATTTCAGCATCCAGAAGCCGATTATATTTGAAGGAACTGTCTGAGGAGGAGTGATTTTTTATTTATTTTTTGTGTCGGGAACACAGCAGTCCCTCGAGCTTTTTACAGGATCCGGTGAGTTGGTAAAAATTGCACTGCATCTCTAGCAGTCCCAATAACTAATACAACTAGATAACTGTATAGGCAGCACGGTGGTTAGCACTGTTGCTTCACAGCAAGAAGGTCCTGAGTTCAATTCTACCATCAGCAGGGTCTTTCTGATCCCTGTGCGTTAGCCTGCGACAGACTGGCAACCTGTCCAGGGTGTACCCCGCCTCTCGCCCTATGACAGCTGGGATAGGCTCCAGCGACCCTGAAAAGGATAAGCAGAAGTGAATGGATGGATAGATAACTGTATAATAATATAAAGTGCTGTTTCTCCAAAATAAATAAAGCATTCCCTTTTTAATTCCTGGTAATTAAATGTGATATAATAGTGTGATAATTTGTGTCTTTTGATGATGATATTTGATTACGTCTACTTGTGCACTGTGTGCTTTAAATGGCAAATGAAAGGAGGGTGAGGATTTTCACTCTCTCGTAAAAAAAAAAGCATGGTGTTTTCTCCTGCTGCACACTGGCGCCTTTGTAGTGAACCCAGCTTTGACATCAACTGGGTCAAACATGAGGGAGGGAGGGAAGGAGGACAGCAGCTGGACCCAACCATCAATGTCACCCTTGTTACTCAACTTCGTCAATGTCAGTCACTGAGGTTTAGATTTATTTTCCTCTTCTGTCTGTGCGTGCTTCTTATCTTTAAGTGTTCTGCACAAATGTACTTATAAGCCACGAGACCTGTTACCTGTGGTGCTGATGTCTGACATGGGGTGTGTGCAATAAACAGATGAATTATCAGCACAAAAGTGTAAAGAGATAAAAACATGTAGAAAAAAAAATGTAGATCGCAGAATAGCTGAGTCGTTATTTTACTGAATGCTTAAAAGTTTAAAGTGTGCATGTAAAAGCTGGCATGTTTATTAAATTACCCACATATGTTATGATAGAATCAGGGAAAGAAAAGAAATGAAAATGCTGTAAAAGGAAGAAGATACCAAGATGAAAGTTCGTGTTAGAATATTTGGCCCACTCTCTGTTCCCCGTGGCTCCTTAAATAATGACTGGCAGCTGAAATGGGTCTTTGTGACTTTAAGATGTGACTCGGGGAGATGTGGTCTATCTATTGTTGATGAGACAAAAGCGCGAGTTAGATTCATATAGGGGTGGCGGCGAATAACTTCTCATATCCTCATATCACAGTCACAAAGCCACCCAGCAAAACTTCAATAACCTGACACTTCTTTCCGGACATGGGTGAGTGCACAGAATTTCTAATGGTTCTTATCATTTGTTATTGATGGGATTTATAAAAAAAAAAAAAAAGTCTATTTCAATAACCAGTACTAATGCTGCCTTTGATGTCCTTTGATGTCAAGTCTGAGGGACGAATTGCTGCAAATTAATCCTCTGTTTTAATTCATCAAAAGCATTTCAAGACCCATTTTTTGATTTACCACTAATTCCCTTTTTGCCCCTTGATTCTAACACACGATGCAGGTTAACATATGATGGTGATTTCAAAAGACCAAAAAGAAAAACATGTGCACGCTGCCAGGATTATTTACCTTCTTGTCACCTGCTCTAATCTCTTTCAGCAGTAAACTAAAGTGGAATCAGAGTGGCATGACAGAGCTGGGCAGCAACTCTCATCATGCCAAGGCCATGCCAGGTCACTCATGTGAAAGAGGTCAAATACTTCCACATGTGTCACGGGCATATTTTGTCACACTTCCAAGAGAATTGTGGACGCAAACAACTTCTGCTAAACATGTTCTCACTTGCAAATAGCCTCTGAGTGAAATTCTGCATGTTTGTTTGGGGTTTTTTTAAAGCAGCTTTGGAGATTTCAGTAATTACCTGACATCTGCTGCAAGCACTGATGCACTTTGCACTGAAATTCAAACTGAGGCTTTTGTGGCATTTATCACTCTATCAATACAACTACTGCTGCAGCCGGGCACAGATTAAGCGTGGGCGTCCGTAGGCGCTATCATTTTTGGAACAAACAGTCTTCCTGCTGTTACTATTTATATTTTAGTAACAGTTTGTTTAACTCACAGTTTCTCTTCCTTCCGACTAAAAACCAAAAGATCTTGCAAAAGATGAATGCAGAAATAGACGTTTGGGGATGTTTGGGCCTAACTAATTTTGAGTTGGGCTTGCTATTGTTGTTGTTGTTGTTGTTGTGAAGATATTCAAATTGCCCCTCTCCTTCATAATGCTTCCACCCACTCTTTAAACACTTGAACCCGGCCCCCACTGGCAATGACACTCGGTGCCATGGTACCAGTCTCAGCCAGCTGTGGAGGGAGGAGGCCCTGAGTAGTGACATTGGCAGTGGTGGAGAGACGGTCCCGGTGACCCCTCCGCCATTACGTTAGTGTAGTATGTGTGTGTATTGTGGCACCATGGTCTTTGTTTGACATCACTGGCCTTTGTTCCTTCCCAATCATGGCAGATACAATGGATATTGTATCTGCTGCCACAAAGAGATGCTCTTTCTTTGGGCCCCCTGAAGCCAGCGTTTCACCACCATCCCTCAATCGCCTGGTGACGCCTGTGACCAGTGGACAAAGAGGGCTGGACCAGATTTAGTAAGAGCAGAGCTGTGAGGTGTTGGCACAAGCATTTGAGCTTTCACATACTGGATGAAGTCAGCGCTGAGAGGCTTATTTTACAGTAGCAATACCTTGTAGAGAGCTCTGTACAACACTTGTTGGCACTGGAACCTTTCTTATAGCGGAGTACAGCATCAGAAGCAGCAAATGTTTCCGGTCAGGCAGCCTTGGCTTTGCAAAGCCTTAGGTGCTTTCCTCTATCCCATTTCTGGCAATGCATTTATTAACACTTTGGATGTTTGCTACCTGCTTCAACAGCTCAGCTTGCTCTGGAAGAAGTGCGTGAGATTGCTATAAAGTCAGTGTTGGCTGCTTTTGTTTGGACGCTTTATTGGGAGACACTGCTTGAACTCTTGTTTGTCACTGCTGTCTAATTTATCTTCTTTTTTTTCTTGGTCTTTTTCTGTTGCTTTCTTGCCTGTTGGTGGGGTTTTGGTGTATGCTCATGGATTTTCAGACGAAGCGAGGCCTTTTTCATAGCTCCCCCACTGGGTGAAAGAGTCCCCCACTGTGGCATAGATGTGCTGTGTGGTTATATGTGCGGTGTGTGCCGCCTGTGTGCTGATATATTATGCCCCCTCAGGTTGCTATGATTGCTGTATCCGGTGCATTGGGGCAGTGCCCTACCCATCCCTGGTGGCCACCTTGCTGTGCTATGCTGGCATGGCATTATTTTGTGGCTGCGGGCACGAAGCGCTGACCCAAACCGAAGTCCTCGTTGAGACTTACTTTGCCCGCAACGTTCAGGACTATGTGGTCATGGCCTCTTTGTGAGTGATTTCTCAATAACTTCTCTCAGTTGTGGCTTCTTTTTTTTAAGTCTCTGGCATTGCTTTGTTTTAACTAATTGACTGACTTCTCTCTGTGACTGTTCCAGTATCAAATACTTCCAGTACGTGATCTATGGTCTGGCTTCATTTTTCTTCCTCTATGGTATCCTGCTACTGGCTGAGGGCTTCTACACAACAAGTGCTGTCAAACAGACCTTCGGCGAATTCAGGAGTACCCAGTGCGGCCGCTGCCTCAGCCTGACGGTGAGCACATGGGTGGGGGAGGAGGGAGCGAGGAAATGAAGAGGGAGGGGAAATGTGACGTGTCAACATTGTTGAGATGCTGAATTCTGGCTTGTTTTGAGTCTAATAAATATGCTCTTTGTTTCTGCAATTTCCACATGAATTATGGTTCATTACAGATTTAATGACACCACATTTATCACGCGGAAAGTATCTATTAGCATCTGTGTTGCGATTCTGTGACCTTGTGTGCTGCACTTTTTTGCTACAACAGTTCATCATAGTGACGTACATCTTGGCCTTCATCTGGCTGGCGGTGTTTGCCTTCAGTGCTATCCCAGTCTTCTTCTTGTTCAATATGGAGCAGACCTGCCACACCGTCAACATCCTGTCTGAATCAACCCCCAGCATTAATCAGCATGGCTGGATCTGCATGGACGCCAGGCAGTATGGTGCGTTGCTCGTGTAACTACTGACCACATGGTCCCCCTGATGGGAATGTTAATGCGCCCTTGAAAGCAATTAATCACCGTGTAGTGGCTGCTAGACTGATGGCTATATTAGTCAGGAAATAATGAAGAGAACTACACCTTTATGGTCATTTCTTCACTATAGTTTCCCTGACATGCTTCAGGCAAGCCAGAGCATACACGGATCATCAAATCTCATCATAATTCAGCCATAGTATGAGGTATCTCATTTATGTTATGTCTCCATTTAAGGTCTGCTTCCTTGGAATGCAATGCCAGGCAAGTCTTGTGGGACAACCTTAGCAGCAATCTGCAAAACTAGTGAAGTGAGTAGAGTCTTTATACAGTTCGATATAGCATTTTGGCATCATCACATTAAAATCACTGATCAAAATCAACATAAAATCTGTTTTGAATTATTAGCAGGACAACGTGCATATGAGAGAGCTCACAGTAACACACAAGAGTTTGATTAAACGCCCTGCATGTGTCTCAAGCTAACCTTTTTTTATTATGTCTTCCAGTTCTATGTCACATATGACTTGTACATAGCTGCATTTGCCGGTGCTGGGATCACTCTGTTAGCACTGGTGAGCTATTTTTGCATTATTTCTAGGACATTTAAGCTAACTCCATTTAAACAGCTGAATCAAATTTAAATTTTAAAATGAAACCACTCTGCGGTGTTGGTGTTTTTCCTACGTCATCATAATAGTGCTTGTCAAGGATTAATATTGCCAGTGACCAACAATATTTTCTGAGAGTTCAATTAGCACAGGTCAAGAAGTTAGCTATTGCTTTAAAAACTATCATTACCAAACCAATGCAAGTCACCTAAATCTGGCTGGCAGCAAGCCTATCTTGATAATATATATATTTTATTGCATTCATTAATAAAGAAAACCCTTGAAATGCTTACCATTTATTCCACAAGAGGGTCATATTTGAACAAGGGCATCTTTTTCTTATTTTTCCCCCTAAATTGCAATGCTGTGACATCACAACAGCATGATTGGCCAGTTTTAGTGTTCATCCTGGACATACATTAATATGATATATATGTTTTATCATATTATCTACATTTATCATATTATATAATGTTATGATGAAGCAGGAAAAACACCATCACTGGTACATCTGATAAACGTTTTTTCTCAATCTAGGCACTTGAAAATGAGTTTCCAGAAACAGCTCCTTTTACTGTTTAAAGTATCATTTTGAATGGTGTTGTGAGTGGAACCGCTTCTGATTAACACTGTACACAGCAAAGTATGTGAATTATTTGGAGGAACGGCGACACATTGCCAATGTCAGTTTTCAATGCTATGATCTTCACGCAAAAAAATTCCAGTCACCTTGTTTGTATTGAGCAGAAATAAATGAATTTTCAACGTGTGGATTTCTCTAAACCAAAACTCTGTTCGTGACTACACACAGTCAGAGATGACCATTAAAGTTTGCTTTCTATCTTGGATGATTAAAGCATTATACTGATCACTTCTCCTCTTGGAGACAAATGAATATTCATTGTCTGCTTGCAAAAAAACTGCTTACAGTACTCGTATATGTGTAGAAGCTGATTATTTTTTTCATTTCATTAATTCTTCCACTCACTCTAGTTCCTGTATCTGGTTGCCACCACCTACAACTACGCAGTTCTGCGGTTCCTGGGCAGAAAAGGCATTCGCTAAGTGCAGCGCCTCCGTTTTCTCTGTTAACCCCATTGTCCAACTACGAGATGGACAGTCAGCCTACATTCATCCTCTGGGAAACGGCAACCTCCAAACCTGGATTGCCTGCTATTCTTTAAACCTTTCCAATAACAGAAATAGTTTCTCATCACTATTATGTATGAACAACAGACAGAGAGATGAAGATAATTTACCTCCAGCAATGAGCTCTGGCCTGTGCATCAGATCCTCCTTTCAAGATGATTCTCTTAGCTTTGTTGTTCATTTTCCCATTGCTGATTGTATCTCTCACTTTATCCTTTGTGTGAGGCTTTGTTGGTGCTCATTGTGATTTATGATGTTTCATGAATAATTAAGAGCAATGACAGCTTGCCTCGCAAGTCATAACTGCATGCACAGTATTCAGTGGTTACTGACACCCAAATTGGCTCTCAGTATGATTTTGTGGCTTCTCTATTATCAGCCTTCAAAACTGCATGAACTAAAACGAGTGAGGCTGAACGAACCAAATTTTCCCGTTGAGCTTTCACTTACAATAAACGTGCTTTTTAGTCATACTTATACAGTCTCTTTTTTTCTCTTTCGTTTAAATGCTACCATGGTAGGTGGGATAAAAAGGTGTTCAGCCCAATATAAGCTGTTTTAGGTTGCAGAGGGGTTGATGCTTCAGTAACTTGTCTCCAGGTGTTTAGCGTGTAGCCCTGCTACTTAGACTTGTGTGTGCTTATTTGAAATTAAGGCTCATTAAAACATTTAAATCTGATGCGTGGAATTTTATTCTAGCCATATACAGTTGCATTGCTGGTTTTTTTTTTTTTTTTTGCTGTATTTTTAATTTATCCTTTTCATTGCAGAATCATTAATCATAACAATATACTGCCCTTTTACTGGATACAGTTGTTACAAAAAAAGAAAGAAAGAAGAAGTTGATAGGGAAGTTATGGGAAATAATGGACAGCACATTCATCAAGGTATGCTTGGACTATTTTCTGGAAACATATTTGTCCCAAATAGGCATCATTTCTTAACCGCTTTTGAAAAACACACTCCACACTGGATCACTTGGTCCTTCAAGAACATGGGGGTCAGCATATCTCCAAGGGCCCTAGCACAAACCCCGCACTGCAAAAGCATACTCAGTGTTAATTTCATGTACGAGAGATAGTGAAAGGATATCATAAAAGCACAGATATACAGCATTTTTACAAAAGAAGACATAACAAACCTTTAAACAGTCTGGGTGGCAGTTCATCGAAGGCTCACTGAACATGATCTTGACATTTCCATTAATGATTTGGTTGCAGAAGTAACAAGGAGATTTGCCATGACTGAAGCAGGCGGTTAAAAAACAAAGCAAAGGTTATGAACCTTATTAATTTTTACACTTATGTACACTCAAAAAAACATTCTTGGCTCTCATAAACACAAAGCAATAGTTTTGAATAAATGTAACTGAAATATATGAAATCAAAAGTGAATTTATTCAAATACTTCATCAATTAAGGAAGATATGCCGAATGTATAACAATCATGACCAGAGTCCAGTAAAATACCATTTTACATTTAATGTATGTAACTAAACCACTTGGAAAATTTACATGTAATCAAATTACTTAATGTCAACATTTTAGGGATAGATATTTTTTGAGTGTTGTATAACTATGTATAGTAAGAGTGAGAAACTTACATGGGCTTATTCAGAGTTTTTGTTGAGTTTACGTCCTCTGCAGGCTTTTGAGACACATCAGAACTACAAAAACAGTCACAAACAATGAGAATGATTTTAGTGCTCAAATAAAAATATGCGAACAACACTGAATACTCTACTGTTCCTTTATTGTATTAAACAAAAACACTCACATATGGCTATCATCACACTTTTGGTTTGGTTTGAAGTCCTCAGAGTGGGGTTGCCTTGGATCTTCCACAGGTTTAGGAACAGCTTGAGCCTTGGCCGTCTCCACATCTAAAGCATCAGTCACTCTAATAGCTGCATGCTCTGTGTTATCCAAAACACCTTCTGCATCTGAAGCAGCTTCTTGGTCAAGGGCATCTTCAATGTTCAACTCTTTGTCACAGTCTGCTGCTGTCTTAGGTGTTGGATCAAAACTTTGTTCAACAACAGTGCCTTCATCTTCGCGCTCAACCGCCTCTTCAGTTCCGCTCTTAAAAACCGGCTCAGAGGGTGGTGCAGACTCGACTTTAAACTCCACACCCTTGGCAGTGTCAGCATCGGATTGACTAGATGGTGCAGGCAGAGTGTCGGTGACTGATATGGTGCTGTTTTGTAGAGCAGTTTCTTCTTCTGGTGTTGCATCACTTACAGCGGGTGTTTCCACACTGCCTTGGAGAGAAGCTTCTTTTCCTGATGTTGCCAAAGCAGGTGGTCCATACATGTTTACTCCTGCGTGCTCTAAATTAGTTGTATTCGGCGGTTCTGTTTTGATTACAGATTCTCCAGAGACTCCAGCAGTGCTTTTACTCTCGCTACTCTCTCTCACTGTGCCTTCCGCAGCAGAGATTTCTGCAGGGGGATTTTTCACATCAGCATCTGTGGAGGCCTTATCCTCATTGTGACAGGTGTCAGCTGGTGCATCAGCATGTTGTTCCGTGTTTTCTGCAGTTGCTTCAGTAAATGTCTTTTCTGGCTGTGCATTAAAATTTTGAATAGGTGCTTTTGTGGGGGGTTGAGGCCTGTAAAAGAGAGTGTTACTTCTTCCCCATTTTGCAACAAAAATGAGATTTGTAAGCAAAATAACAAACACTCAGCATCTTTAAATTTAACACTTCCAGTTACAGTCTCGTATACTAACTTTATCTTCACTGTTGAGCCTTCAGGCCGAGTGTCTTTCGGAGCTGAAATATTTTCAGCACTTGCCTGATTAGCTGAATTCCTAAAACAGACAAACAAAGCACTGAGTATTTGGTTTAAATGTTCAGATTTAACTGAGATTAAGCTTGAAATATGCAGATTTGCAGAGAAGCAGTAAATATTTGCTCAGGTTTTGCACAGTTTAATTTACATTCAGCACCAACATACCCTTCAGATGAAATGACCTCTGCCTTTTGAAGAGGAGAACTTGGTGGAGGATCTATTGCTCTACAAGGTACGAATAAGAAGAGAAAACCCCTTTATAGCCTTATATTTTCTTAATTGCTTCTTCAGAACCAATAAGAGATTTCATCACCTTCTAACTATGTTGGCTCAGAAATAAAGTCTAAGCCAAATGCTCCACATTAGAGTAGTGACTGATGTCTCTAGTGAGCAATAATATAAATGTACATCATTAGCTATCACATATAGTGCTTGCTTAATGAATACAGCGTCAGCAGTATTCTGGGAGTTTCAGCATCTCTTATATAAACAACGTTCATCCATAACTTACATTAAAAAAAATTTGTATGAAGAGTGCAACCTGCATTGAAGGATGAGCATTCTGAGCATGTGAAGTCAGTGATTGATGAAACAAAGCTAACAAATAAGGCCTTAAATGTCAACACAATGTTTATTAATGGTTGCCAGACACGTTGCAGTGAAGTGGTGGCTGAGGCTGGTAATAAATGAGAGACACACAAACTAAAATCTAACTTTTCCCGCAGGAGCAAAGCCTCTTGATACAGAAGAATATGCTGTATACACAACAAACTGTGAGGTAATGGTCCCTTTGCAGCTTAACAAGTGACAGCAAAACATGTGGTGTTTGTCATTCATGAGTGTGTGAACTGAACTATTAATTCAGAAGGTTTATGACTTGTGTCAGTTGCGGTCATCTAAAACAGCGAATATACACACATTTGTCTATTATCTTTTTAGTGCATTTCTATTATTTCTGTTAAAAAAAAATCTGACTTGATAGAAAATGTTTATGGACTTTGAACCATCAGACCCAGGGAACAGATGCGTAAAAGGGCAAAAGGGCGAAAGGTACAGCAGATGGCTAAGACATCAGCACAACTTTTAATTTTGGAACATCCAAATAAGGACAACATAACAGTGTTTGCTGGGTTAGTTTTGGTAAGAACACTTTGGGGAAGCTAAGCTTCATGAGGCCTCTTCATAGCTGTGTCTCTGGTTTTACTCCAAATAAGAAGAACATAACAGTGTTTGCTGGGTTAATCTGGGACGGACGGACGGACGGACAGACAGACAGACAGACAGACAGACAGACAGACAGACAGATAGATAGATAGATAGATAGATAGATAGATAGATAGATACGTGAATATATTCTAATATATTCATAAAAGAACACCAAATCATCAAGACATCAACAGTGGTGGTGGTGTGATAAATTAATGGAACAGTGATGTAAGCATTATGCTTTATGTAGCAGCACAAATATACAAGGTACAGATAAGAAGTGAAATACACCAGCAAGCCCTTTTGGAAAGGTTTTAAAGTGGCCTAGACAAAGTGGGACTTACATCCAATTGAGATATTTTGGCATGTTCTCTATTAGACTGCTCAGCCCTTCAGTGTGGCTAAATTCCTGCTGCCAGGGGTGGCACAACGAGAGGGCAATTACTTTTCACATAAGACCAGGTAGTGTTGGACATTTTTTTCCCCTTAATAGAGGAAAGGCTCATTTAAAAACTGTTTTTGTATTTACTCAGGTTATCCTTGTCTAATATTAAAATGTGTTTGTTGTTCTGAAAAATGTAAGTGTGACAAATATGTACAAAAAAGAAAATAAATAAATCAGGAAGGGAGAAAAATAGTTGTTTTTTTTTTTTTCACAACAATGCTCGCTAGCTGATTATCATTACATGGGCACTGTAGTGCAGTTTATTGATTTGGTCAGTGGTCAGCGTCTCCATAGGCTTGGGCTCTTATTTTCTTGATACCTCTATTTTGAAAGCGTCGTGGAAATACTTCCGGTCTTGTTCCGCTTTTCCCCGGCTTCGTAAAGTAGTAGCATATTGCTAAGCGGTGAAGTTAACGGCGATAATCAAATGTAGCAGCATTATTTTAATTCTCTGTAACTAGCAGACATATCAGTGGCCACTGTGGAATCAACACTACCCAGGTGGGCTGTTTTCAAGTGTAGTATCGTCTCAAAATAGCACCACAGTCCTGACGTCTGCTTTTTTACATCAAAAATAATACCAGCACGGTCCGAGACGAGTAAGTCGCTTCGTATTTTACGACTTTTACTTTTAATAAAAAACATAATAGTAGTTAATAGAAAATTCATGTGGCCTGCTGTATCATTTTTAGAGCTAAATGAGGTGCCTCCAAAAATGTTACTTCCCGATGCTTTCCACCAGGTTTTGAAAGAAACTTGACATAAGCCTATCAGGTTACTTAACACTGATACAGTGTTTTTCAAAACAAAATATAGCATAAATATTATTTTTGGCCCGGTTAAAAAAAAAAATTATTTAAATGGCATTCTGTTCCTTGTTATTTCAATACATTAGTGCAGGCTCTAAACATCGCTTTGGGCCCCTTTTAAGCAAAACAACAACAAAAATAGCAAGATCTTTTATTCTTATTGAACTGAGCTTAGAGATCTAAAAATGCATTTTACCTTTTTAATAAAGTCAGCTTTATAGGTGACTAACAAACTCGAGCCTTTTATATCTGGTTGTCATGAGCGCTGAAGGACTGCAATAAACTCCAACTACACAAAGTACAAAGCAATTATTTCTGGTAAAGTCTGTGTATGTGTTTAATTAGTAAGCTTATACCAATGTCAATGTGATTTGTGATTCTTTTTGGTGCTTAGCCAGGCCACTTTTTGGCTGTCGGATTTTTACTTGTATGGTTCATCTCAGTATTTTCTTGTGTTGCCTTAGGGGGAAAAATGCCATCGAGAAATCACCTTGACAAAATCGGGAGGAAGAAAAAGAAGAGGTGGACAGAGGACGCCATGGAGCGTGCACTGATAGAGGTCAAGTCAGGCAGGTGCACAGTGAGACAAGCCGCCAAGGAGTTTGGGGTCCCTAAATCTTCACTGGGGGACAGAGTCAGTGGACGGGTGACCCCTGGGAGCCGTAGCGGCCCGGCTCAGCTTATAACATCTGCTGATGAGGAGTTGTTGGTCGAGTTCTCCTTATACATGTCCAGGCATGGATTCCCACTTACAAAGCAGCAGCTGGTGTCCTTCGCATCGTCAATTTATAAGCGGCAACACCGGAGGGTGGCATTTTCCAAACTGGGCCAGACATGGTGGCTCAATTTTAGAAAAAGACAAGAGAAAAACATCACTATTCAGCCAGCAGACAATGTTGTCCGTGGGAGGACTGTGTCAGTGAGAAAGGAAGCAGTAGATCAGTTTTTTCACCTCCTGAGGACTGTTGTAGATGCTCATGAGCTCAGAGACAAGCCTCACCAAATTTTCAACTGCAATGACACAGACTTTCAGCTGAGTAGGAAGAGGGTGACTCTCCCCAAATCTGTCGGTCTAGGCTACAAGCCAGCGCCAGGCTCCAGGGACCATGTCTCCATCCTGGCTTGCTTTAATGCGGTTGGAGAGGACATCCCCCCATTTATAATCTACTCAAAGGCCTATCCAGGGGGAGTATGCTACAAGACACAAGGACCACCAAATGCCCTATACGGGTGGTCAGACTCGGGATGTATCAATTCAGACCTCTTTAAGAAATGGTTCCTCAAACATTTTCTCGTGCACGCACCAAAGGAGCGTCCACTGCTGCTGATTTTCGATGGCCACAAGTCACCCGTGAACCTGGAGGTGGTGGAAACAGCTCGTAAGGAGGATGTCATTCTTCTGTGCCTCCCACCTCATTGCTTCCACATCCTCCAGCCACTCAATGACGGTCTCTTTGTGGTCCTCAAGCAGCACTTTGCTTCATTCCTAGGCGACGGCTACACTACTGACACCCACTTTGCAGTTAGCAAAAAGGAGTTCTCAGGGGTTTTCAAAGGAACATATCAGGTAGCAAAGGAGGAGGAAGGTGTGAGAATTGTGAAGGAAGGCTTTAGGAAATCTGGGATCTACCCACTGAACCCCTTCACCATCTGTGACAGACACATGATATCAGCCCACCACCCAGGCCACATAGCTGCACCCTCCTTGTCAACACCAGTGCCGGGAGTGCACACTGTAGGAGACCTCACAGATGCTGGGCCGTCTTCCTAATTCATCACTATAAAAATGAAAGTGTGATTGACTGCATAATTGAGCAAAGCAGAAATGAACACAGGCTCGTTCTGTCTTTCAAAATACTGAATTAATTACAGTCCTGTTTTTAATATAGTGAACCACCTCCTGCTGCCTCCCTGCAGAGAGCCCTGTTTGAGGAAGGCTTGCATTGTTATTAATTACTACTCAACAATGAGCTCAGATTTAGTTATCGGGTAATAATGTTTGAATGCTGCATTGTGGTTTTCAATGGGTTGGGAGTCCCAAGGTGAACATGATTTTCAAAAGGATAACAAAAGAAAAATTGAGGAAATATTTCTGCTTAACAAAAATCTGTAATTTCTCTTCATAAATGCTTCCATCTTCTTGTGAATTATTGGATGGCAAGCCATTTAAATTAAGTGACCCATAAAAGAAAAACACTTGCAAAGCACTCACAAGTTGCTTCAGCCTAGGGGATTGTGAGCAAAAGGACATTTGTAGATATTCAGTGCCATCTTTTTTTGGTATTGCTGGCCAGTCAGCTAGCGAAGCTAACCATCATTGGTAAGGGGCATGATTTCAGTTCTCTGACAGTAAGTGAGGGAGGGGAGGCTGTGAGGTGTGAGTTGCCCGAGCAGTTCTGCACAGATATAACACCGGTGCTTCACTCTGTCATTTGTTTTATGTATGTAAGTAATGTGACAAATTCACTCGATTATCTCAAACACACTGGAACGGACAAAAGAATGGATTTAAAGCTTGGGCACATTTTCATATGTTATCTTGTTGTAGACGTCTGATAACTACACTTTATGCTGTGCAAGATGTCTCTGAAGCACAATCAAGCCTCTTAACTACCAGACTGATTTTGAGTGGAAGTTGGAACCATTTATTGAAGGATGTGTCATCAACAGATGATGCAGCTGTAGAATATGATACACCTACTGCTGTTGTCATGGTTTTCTTTGGAGGTCAAAGAAAATATGTCCATTTTTGGTTCCAACAGTTGTTGTCTTTTTTTCCCTAAATAGTTTAAAATTGTACATGTGATTCTATTGTTCCTTTACTTACATCTACTGGCCTCTTTGTTAGGTACACCTGTTTAGCTTCTCATTAATGCATATATCAAGTCAGCCAATCACATGGCAGCACTGTGCTATCATGTTAATGTAGATCAGAATCTCAGGAAGGTTTCCAGCATGTTGTTGAATCTATGGTATGAATAATTAAGACAGTTCTGGAGGAAAAGGGGTCCAACCCAGTACAAGCAAGGTGTACATAATAAAGTGGCCTGTGAACGTAAGTATCCTGAATAATTGTGAACACAGAAACTGATATAAAAGTAAACCCAAGACCTTTTTAAATAATTTGCTTCTTTCTGTTCACCTGGAAGAATGAACCCTACGTGATCTCAGGGGAAAAAGTCAGACATCTAGAATAAAGATATTTTTAAATGTGTTTGAAGCAAAAATTTGTCCATAACCTTAATAATTTACAAAATTTTGCTGTAGCCATAGTTGAGTGTGTGTGTGTGTGTGTGTGTGTGTGTGTGTGTGTGTGTGTGTGTGTGTGTGTGTGTGTGTGTGTGTGTGTGTGTTATGTACATGTTCAGGCTGAGTGATGTAATGTCAGTGCAATTGATACATTTGCCGACAATAGTCAGGCAGCTAAGGCTGACGTATCCTTTATTTAGTAGAAATATTGTGCAACCAAGCAGAAGAACATCTTTCTGTTCTATTACCTGTATAAAATAACTCTGTATATGACTATAATTATTGGATGCCTATATCAAAATCATAATTTTAATGCACAGGGATATTAATATTAACATTAATCTTTTTTTTTAACAAAGCTGGTAAAACATTTGTCACATACCATATAATTAACAATCTCATATGTTAAGTTGTTCCCTAGAAAGCCTTTGCTACAGTATTCAAGGAAAAAATATGCATG
The DNA here is from genome assembly GCF_051167445.1 of Perissodus microlepis. Lineage (NCBI taxonomy): Eukaryota > Metazoa > Chordata > Actinopteri > Cichliformes > Cichlidae > Perissodus > Perissodus microlepis. Next base: position 11,652,432 of record NC_140470.1, read on the forward strand.
TGTGTCCTACAGGGAAGCACCCCAGTAAGATTAACGTTTGATCAACCAGCTTAAGTGTAGGTCACACTGCAGTGTACTTTAGAGCTTTATGGATGCGGTACAGATGCCCAGGGCTAAGTTAATGTTTTTGTACTGTATGTTAATATCACAGATGGTGATTTGTGCCTGAAGCCTGGAATATTTTTAGTTATGATTCAATGACACAGCACAGTCGAAGGACAATTTGAGTTTAACTTGCAGAACTGCCACCACACTGTGTGGTGCCATACACATGGGTCTAATATTTAAGTTTTACATTATTTTTCTTTTAAAAAAAAAAATAGATTTACAGTCATGGTAAAAATGTATGGCCTCTGTCAGTTCTGAGGTTTACATATGAGGGCATATTGAAAGTAAATCATGCTCTTAAAGTTTCTGAAATACAACCTCAGATGAACAACAATGCGTGACGTATTACACGGTTTAAAAAAACAAACTAAGCCAAAATGCAGAATGAGTGTGTGAAAAGAACAACCAGTGACTGAGTAGCTGGTAGAACCACCTTTAGCAACAATAACTTGAATAGCTTCCTGTATGACTTTATCAATCTGCCACATCATTGCGGAGGAATTTTGGTCCACTTTTCTTTAACGTGTGGCTTCTTTTCTTTTTCAGCCATTCTGTAATAGAGCTGCTGATGTGATTGGGTTCATTGTCCCGTTGAAAGAACCAGTTTTGGACAAGCTGTAGCTGTCAGACAGATGCCCTCACATTTGACTCTAGAATACTTTGGTATACAGAGGAGTTCATCATGGTCAAGTTAGTGATATCAAGGTGCCCACTTCCTGTGGCTGCAAAACCAGACCAAATCATCACCCGTCCACCACCATTAGAGTTGCTATAAAATGTTTGTGCATTTTTTGTTGTTGTTTGTTTGTTTTTGGATTTGTTTGTTTTTTACCAAACATGAAACTACACACTATGGTCAGACATCTCCACTTTGGTTGTTCAGTCTTTTCCTGGTTGCACTGTCACGAATTTTAACATTTTGCATGCTAACCGAGGCCTATAGACTCTGATTTGATTTCTCTAAGCACCTTAGGGCGAATTTGGTGGTAAGGCTGTACTTAGTTCTTCACACACTACTTCTGCATTTTTGCTTTGCTTTTGTCTTTAAAAAAAACAAAACAAACATTGTAATATGTGAAGTTTTAAAGTTCATCTGAAGTTATATTTACCAAGCCATGGTAAGGACTAGACTATTATTTTTCATATGTGCGGATGCTTGAAACCTTAGAAATGAAAGTTTTTTTTGTTTGTTTGTTTGTTTGTTTTACCATTTCTGTGGATTTGTCAGTTAAATCCAGTGTGCCTGAGCAACGTTTACATTCAAAAGTGTTTTTTCTTTTTTAAAATAATTTTGCAGCACTCACTCAAATTTCCTGGCTGCCAACCGGACTTGTGAACTGCTAGCTGGAATAGGTTTAGTTTCCACATCTGTGTTCGTTCTGCAACACAGAAGAGGTTGCTGTGACACTGAGACAGGACAGCTTCAATTATCCCTTTCAATTAAAAAAACAAAATTTTAAAACTCAATTTTTGAAGTTGCATCTTAATCACTGTGAGTACCCTGCTGTGTCTCGTTCTTTCTTGGCATCATTTGATCTTTGGATCCAGCTGCCGTCCTTTTTTAATGTAGACCGCACCCTGATGTTTTGAAGCACCTGGCTTCTGTTAATATCTACAACACACACACACTTTTATCAGTACTGCATACCAAGAAATATTTTTTTCTTCCATGTTTAATCTTATCAAATACTCACCTTTTGACATGCTGCTGATGTTTTCTCAGATGTTCAACCTGAGGAAATATTTGATGAAAAACTTTCTGTACGTTTTATCTGTCATACTCTATACTCATTCCCAACTCACCCCCTTTCGCAACCTGTAAAGCTGTATTCCTATACACAAAAAACTCATCCACCATGATAAAGTGATATTGAAGCATTTACTCTTTGTTATTAACACATGTGGACATTTATTATTATCTGAATAAAACCATTTGAGCATACCAGAAGACATTTCACAATAAAACTTGTGCAAAAATCTAATCTGCTTGTAAACACTATTAACAAATGTCCCTCGTGCTCTCTCCTCTCCCCAGTCTCTCTGCGTCTTGTCATATTGCGCATCTGTTCTGTATTCTCTTCAAGCGCCTGTTAACAATTCGACCTGTGCTTAGTGCTTTAATCTCTTGTGATGAATCTTTCTGGAGATGTGCCAGCCCCAATTAAGCAGGTCAAATTCATTATTCATAGAAAAGGAAAGCAATTCAGATTTGGTAATGAGGCCTTCCTCACACAGGCCACGAACAGGGGTGTGAAGTCCATTTTTGTGCCGTATTGTGTTCTCACCTGTTTGTGTCAGAGCAGATCAGTGCCGGTCCTCCTCCGGGTCTCTGTGACACGCAAATAAGATGGCAGAAATACCTCCACCAGAGCCCCCACCCCCTGCAGTTTCAGATCCCGCCCCCTCCCCTGTTAGTTTTGAAGTGCCGCACCTGGATGATGCTACACAGGCTCATTGAGCAAGCGGATAGGCTGGGTGATAAGAGGGGCAGCACTGTTTTGTGGTTTCGATTTTTCTGAGTGTGAGAAGTCACATTCCAGAGATGTTTTCTAGTGAGATTTTCAGTCTTTGCTAAGAAGCAAATTAAAAATAGGCTTTTATAACCTGCCTGACAGCTTAAAGGTATTTAAATGAACCCTGCAGGTTAGTACTTGATGCTGTTTTCTTTGCTACTAATGGCTATAGCAGGGGATTAAACTGAACTCAATTCTGCTCAATATTAATGTAATCTCTTTATACACTTATTGGTGAGACCCTCCACAACAGTCCCAGTTTCTCATGTGGTCCCATGGGAAAATTAATTGCCCATCACTGAACAATAGCCTTTGAAAAAAAGTAGACAACTGAAAACCTGCATATCATTAACCACAAAAGTTTGTTTGTTTGTTTTTTTCAAATATAAAAAGCTTGTAGTATTGTTTCACCCACAACAAAGACTTTCTTTCACAAGCATACTGTTCCAGTTGGCAGGCTTCTAGGAATCAAGTGGGACCAGATCTGAGTTGTTAGAATTTAATCTACTGTCTCATCAGACCTTTTTAATAATATTTACATTGAAAATCCTTGAACCGAAATGCCCATTCTCTCCAGTGAAAATAAAAGGGCACAGAGAAAAGCTTAACCTCATTATTTGATGTTTACTTTACATTTTAATAAACTGAAATATTCACATTTTGGTCTGTGGGTGTACGGGGGACTCTGTGTGCAAAAGAAATTAATGTGGTTTTTAGTTCTTGTAATGACTGTGGCTCATAGGGTATACAGCAGGTTGGTGGTTGAATTGCTGGCTGTTCCAGTTTGCATGCCGAAAGCATCCTTGGGCAAGATACTGAACCCTGAGTTATTTCCAGTGTGTTCACTGGAGTGTGAGTGTTAGACAGGAAGTACTCTATGTGTGAATAAACATATTGTATAAAGTCCTTTGAGTGCTCAGGTAGAGCAGAAGCCAGTATATAAGAACTGATCCATTTACTTTTCAGGTTTTTAAACGTAAGGGTATTCGCTTTCTTTCACTGAGGCTAACTCAAAACCTGTAAAGATGCCATGAAAATGTTTAACTTTTTTTGTAACTGTGTCATTCTTTTTTATTTTTCCAGTTTTCTCCCCGTTTCTATACTTCAGTTTGTAAAGTTTCACAATAGGGATGTGTGTGTGTGGGTGCACAAGTATAAGTATATATATCTGTAAATTTGCATATCTTTTGACGTGTTACTCAGGTTATAAAAGCAAATACATGTAACAAATTGTAAGGAAGAATTTATGATGGGTAGTGCATGAACAGGAAGAAAAAGTGTTGACTATTAGTTACTAAATTGTGGAAAGGTGGTGGGATTAAATAAGCTTATGCTTTTTCCTACTCCTTTTTGAACATGTAAGTTATTTATAATTATTATTGTTTTGTTTTCCTTTAGTTTTGATTTGCTTGTTTGTCTATTTAAACATGTTCAAAATAAAGATACAATAAAAATACAAATAAAAGTATTGCTGCTTAGACAGAAAATATTTGAACGTTAAGTGGAATCCAGTAGAACCACTTCTTTTCCTGGTTCTCTCACAGAACAGTATCGAGATAAAACAGAAACCATCGAAGTGGTGAATGATGTGTATAATTAGTAATGAAGGAGTGAACATTTTTTGTGTCATTAAAATGCATGTCACACACATAAAGGGGCCAACGTTAAAACTGTGTGTCTTTTTCAACATAAGTAAGGTGTATTACTACTAATAATAAGAATAGCAGTAGCAATTTTGGTGAGTGTAGCAACACTACTCCAAAACTACTGAATGTACTGTGTGAGAGTTGTTTGTGATACCATTACAGGGAGGTTGTGCTTTGAATGCACCTTCTACGCATCTGTTTAAGCCCTGCACTTAACAGCATCCTCCCTTAACTCCTTCACTGTAGTGATGGGATTTCCGGCTCTTTTTAGAGAGCCGGCTCTTTCGGCTCCGAACTGGCTCTTCAGGTTGTTTTGTTGCTTTAATTAATTTATTATTAACAATAATATAAAATTATGCACAAAAGGAATTACTAATGTAAAAAAAGTGGTTTTATTTATATATACATATATATTACATATAAATATATACAGTGGCCCCTAGAGACAAAACACATACAAACTCCAAAAAGCACGTAACAACTCCAAAGCACGTACAAACTCCAAAACACATTTCTAGCGTTAACTGAACTTCAAAACAGAGCTACCTAGATCACTTAAATTACACGATTGAAAGCATATGTGTATTATTTGTGTATGTATACACAAGCACTCATATATATTCAAATAATTTAAAAAAAAAATGTTCATTTACCTGTTACTACCACACACCAAATCCGGTCATTGGTACTTGCTGGCTTGGGTAGCCTGTAGGTAACAAAAGCTCAACACTCCGCCTAGCATTCTGGAGCACTTCTGTTGTGTTTTTACTGTTTTAGAGTTTTTACGTGTTTTGGAGTTTGTATGTGCTTCAGGGTTTGTATGTGTTTTGAAGTTTGTACGCGCTTTATCTCTAGGGGCCACCGTAAATATACTTTTATTTATTCACTCCACATAAAATGTAATAAATAAATCATATGATACAAAAACCAACTAGTCACAGTTCAACTTTTAACTATTTAAATTTTCAGCTTTTTCCTTTTAAACAAATTTAAAATGAAACAACACAAAACGCGGCAAACCACAACACAATTAAATATAAATTAAAATATGAAAACAAAAAGAAGATGCATATTCTCTGTCATATAGGCCTGCATGAATAAACTTTCTGAATCCTTTATCATCCGCAACTGAAAATAGTTGTGGATGATTACTATACCTTTCTAATGTGACGTTGTTGTCCCTGGCTCGCTTTCTCTTTCTCTCCCTCCCGCTCTGTTCCTGTGCTACTGAGAGTGTAACTACCGCCCCTCCCCCCTCTGCCCAGCGCAAAGCACAAAGAGTGCAGAGTGAAGCGGAAAAAAGTGTGAGAGAGAGGGTGAGAGAAGGAAAGAAAAACCCCGCGGCTCGCGTCGTTCACGTCAAAGATCCGGCTCACTACGAGCCATTTCGTTCGTGACCGACACATCACTACTTCACTGTAACACAAGGCACTATTGAGAAGACAGGTCACTCCTCCGCTGATGCCCCTTTAGTCAGTTTAGTCTATCAGTCTTTTGGAAGTGGTGGTTTCCAAAATAAAATTTGGAGAGGCTGTAGCATATTTGTTAAGTTATACGTGTACACCCTAGTCGTGTCAACGCTGTGTTGAGACGTAAGAGGTTTAAAATGTCTTATATTTCGCACGCTATTTTCTCTGAGTGTTCCTGAACACATCTTTTTTTTTCCCGGAAGTGACGTTGATTGTTGTATCGGCGTTCCTTTCGTCGTGTGGTAGCGGCTTTGTAAGTGTTGTTGCTTTAAACCTAATTTTTAAATGCTGCTTAATGGATTTTTTTTATTTCCTTTATTTTTGGCTGTAATATCACTTCTCTGAAACATTATCCGTGTTACCGACGGCTCGAATTACTGTCGTTTTCAACCTCATCGGCTTTTATAGGAAGCAACGTTTTAGCTTTAGCAGCTAGCAGGCTAATTTGTTCTTTTCATTTACTTGCCTGTTGGCAGCTGATACTTATCCTACAAAGAAGTGTTTAAAATGCCACAGTCGCAGTTTAATCAGAGAATTGTTAATTATAGGTTTAATTGATTGACCTGGAGTTTTAGCATGTGAACAAATGATATTTATTAGGAAGATTACGTAACTTGTAATCTAAATGCCTCTCAAATGTTATTTACGTTGCTAACATGGAAACACATGCAAACTATAAGCGGTTTGATCACCACTGAGGTTTAATGAATGGATGGTTGATATTTGGGAAAGGGTATTGTTGTACCAGCTTGTCTAAAAACCAAAAAGATGAGCCTTCTGACTTTCTATAAAACACATAAGTGGAGTAAACGCCTGTTGTGTTGTAGGGAACTGCAATTTGATAATGGACACCGTGACTTTTTTTGCTTTTACTGCTTACAGCTTTTCCATCTGTTTGATAGTTTTAATGTCCCCTGTGCCCAATTGCAGAGCCATCAAAGATGACTACAGCTGCAAGACCAACATTTGAGCCAGCAAGAGGAGGGAGGGGTAAAGGAGAAGGTGATTTGAGTGCTCTCTCCAAGCAGTACTCCAGTCGAGATCTTCCAGGTCACACAAAGATCAAGTACAGGTCAGACGATCAAATGTGAATGGAGTTTCATCATTGCTTGATCTGATGGCTGGTTAGCTAGAAGGAAAGATGCTTTCGGATCAGTTCCTACTGCATCATCTGTCTGCTCACTGTGAGAGTGGTGAAAGTGTTCCAGAAAGCATTCTGGATGAACATTAGAGTTTATTAATCTGCAAATGTTCTCCCTTCTGCAGGCAGCCTACCCAGGATGCCCCTGAGGAGGTCCGTGCCCGTGACTTTCGCAGAGAGCTGGAGGAGAGGGAGAGGGTAGCAGTACGTGAAAAGACCAGAGAGAGGGGGCCAAGAGGTTGGTCTTTCTGCAGAAATTAGACTTCCTGTTAATGTAACATATATTTTAGATTATATTTATTTTCTCACATATAGCATTATGTTGGTCTTATTTTTTCCAGAGCACACCACATCATCATCTTCTTCTTCATCATCTTCAAAGAGGCCAAGACTGGATCAGATTCCAGCTGCTAACCTTGATGCTGATGATCCTCTCACTGATGTGAGTGTCTGCAATGCAAGACATTTTGGGCAATTAACTTGAATGGTGATTAGTACTGATTAATCTCCCTTAATAATTATTTTTATTTTATTAGGATGATGAGGACGAGGACTCTGATGAAGATAGTGATGATGATGACACCGCAGCTCTTTTGGCTGAATTGGAGAAGATTAAAAAAGAGCGTGCTGAAGAGCAAGAACGCAAAGTAACTTTGTTTTAGGCTGTTCTCTTTGCACTAACTGAAATAAGATATTACATTTGAACATAAGAAATGTTACTTCTTTATATTCAGTAAAATATTATTTTTTCCATCTTAGGAGCGAGAGCAAAAGGCAGAGGAGGAGAGAATTCGAATGGAAAATATCTTGAGCGGCAATCCACTGATTAATTTGGCTGGACAGCAGCAACAGAACCAGAACCAAAATTCATTCAGAGTCAAGAGAAGGTATGTCTCACTTATACATACAGTCACACACAGTAAAAACACAGGATGAGGTTTGTATTTGGGAAAAAGACCTCTTAAATCTAATCTTGATTTCATTTCTTAATATTATTCAAGGTGGGATGATGACGTAGTGTTCAAGAATTGTGCCAAAGGAGTGGACGAGGCACGGAAGGAGAAACGCTTTGTCAATGACACACTGCGCTCTGAATTTCACAAGAAATTTATGGAGAAATATGTAAAGTAGAGGACTTCCTCTGTGTCATTTGTATTGTTTTTGTTTTTATTATCAAATGTGTTTGGTCTCCTTCCTCTCCCCTCTGTTGCAGAGGGTACATGGTTTTTCAAATAAACTCTGTATAGAACTTGATTAATACTTGTACAGTCATCCATCTATCCATGCTATTAACCACGTATCCATCTGTACAGTCATGCTGTATATAAATGTGTCAACGTGACATCCTTTGAGTGAAATTTGTCAAAAGTTAAGTGCAGTTTTAAAATGTTACCAGACATTTATTTTCTTTGGGGTTTTTTTTCAGCTGGTAGAGATTATATAACCTAGCATCTCCACAAATGCAGTTAGATTAGGATCCAGTCAGACCATCAGAAGGAAATATCTTCCTTCTGTTTAGCCGCTCCACGCACACAAACATTTCATTCTAAACAGTGTAGAGATCTGCAGTCAAGTCTTTAGTTCTTTATGCAGCCATCTGTCATTGACTTTTTCCTGCTTATCTTATTCAAGGGCACAGGGGCGCTGGAGCCTGATTTAGACTTCTGTGGGAAATCGTAACGTAACCGGAAAGCCTTCTTAACCCTACACCGCAACCTGATCTGCACCTCTCAAGAAATATAGCTACATCTCAGGTCGATGCAGACTGCAACAACTGAATGACATGGAAGGTTACAGTGTAGAGTTAAGACGGGTTTCGGTTGCAGTAGAAGGTACAACTTGGATTTCCTGCAGAAGTCTAAATCAGGCACATCCCAAAGGCACAATACACCCTGTCAGTCTGTCACATTTCTTGTGGAATTCTTTTTTCAATAAAGTGTCTTCATATTAAACTGCTTTATGAACCCTTAAAAATAAACAGACTGAAAAATCAACAGCACACCAGTCACCAGGATACTGTTATCATATGCACACAAAACTTTCCAGTAAAATAAAGGTGCAAGTTTTATGTTAATCTTATCCGAACTACATGTTCCACTTCATCAAGATTAGAATATTCCCAGTTTATTACTCATTTAATGAATTGTCTGTAATTATGCAGAATTGTTGAACAATTTGAGCACATTTAATTTTGGTGTATTTCCATGCAGATGCAGCTTCTCCCTTCTTATTAAACCTAGCTGCATACAGTAGACTTCTTGTCTAAAATCCATTTTGCATTTGATCATCAGCTTCATCTCATTCAATAGAAAGTAGCAGTAAAGTAATGCCAGAAATTCTATTGTTCTTGCATTAAGTCTTTCATTAACACGAATGTAAACACGATGTAAGTTACTGTCAGTACTAAAGTTTATTTTACTGCACTTTAGCCATTTCATTATTCCAGCATTCATTATTATGGACCCAAGGCAGTGACATTACCCATGTGGACGTTGGGTGGATAATTAGACAATGTGTACGTTTTCATTAAAATAAGCATTATCCTGTCATCCACTTTCTACTGCGTAGCCAGAGGTTTGGCACGAGAGAAACGCATTGCACGCGATCAGTTGTAGTTCCACAGAGAGACAGCAGAGGGCGCGCCCTCCAACGATCCTGCCTGTGACGGGGATTGGGAGGCTTCTGGGAAAAGATGGCAGCTTCCTTTTGTTTGTGGGGATTTGCTTCACTCGGAGGAGGGATTTAAAAGCGTTCAGTGGCTCTTTAGCGGTAAAGTCTTGACTCGCAATACCGGTTATCCAAACGCTTGAAGAAGGAGAACATGGAGAAGAGCGGGAGTGTCGACAGCTTGGGCTCGAAGCGCTCCTCTTCCCGACAGCCGAGTGTAGATTCATTGTCCAGGTAGCTAAACACACCGCCTTTTAAGCTAACCAAAAGTTTTGACACTATCGGCAGGGGTTAGTTATTAAGGCTTTATAGCTAAAGTTAAGCGTGTCTAACTTCAGTACACTTCTTGTAAGCTTTTCCGCTGTGACTAATGTTATCCACCAGTGACGGTGTCCTACGAGCGCTACGAGACCAACGCAGCTTAAACTGTAAATTAGGACAACGCAGTTTTATCGATCCGCTCCAGTAATCACTCAGGCTGTGATAGAAATGTCAAACGGAAGCTAACAGAGCCTCGATGTAGTAGAGCGTTTGCCCAAACACTGTCAAACTTATTTCAGTCCATGGACAACATAGAGCCCAGTTTGCGCTCGTGTGGGCCAGACAAGTTAAAAACACTTTCTCAAATCATGAAATATTTTTAGAACATTTTCTTCACAGCCACGTCTGATTTGCCTCAAAATGTTGTGGTTTGGATATATCTAATATATATCTGTAACGTTTTAGTTTCGTATATCAGATATTTTTGAAGATGGATTAAAAAAGAAGTTCCTTCGACATAAATAAAAGCCTGAAGTTTTCACTGGCTCCTTTTGCCATAAAATTGAATCGGGATCTGCAATTAAAAAAACAAAACACAAAAAATCCCTCTCAATATGGGTTAATTAAAATACAGTAAATAAATATGTAAATAAAAATCTCATTACAAAAACAACTAGTTTCACTTTCTTTTGCGGTATAGTTGTATTTTATAGTATTGCAAAATAAAACATATAGAATAGCTTTTTGACATAAAATTCTTAGTTGAAAAATGAAAATAAAATCTCATTCAGCTTTCATGTTGGATTGAGCAAACATGACAAGCTTTATCACAAAAACACCATTAGTCTAATACAGATAGATCAAAATTCTGGAGTTTCCAGATGATATTCTAATTATAACTGAGAACATAATTTAGTTTAGTCAAGTATATGTATATTTTTCATTTCTGACAATTACTTTATAGGCATGCATATAAAGTAGGAGTCTGATCATTCAGATTAAGTTTAAGATATGCTCAGAGGTACTTAAAAATGCAGCTGTTCCAAGGTAATATTTTTTGAACATACAAATGAATATAGAAAAACTATTAAGAGAAATGAGAAAGGGATTAGTAGCTCATTCCATGTGAGTAGTATTGCAAGGTCAGGTACGTGTGCACATGGTGAAATCAGTAGTCCGACACAAGACACTAACCCCTCGCCCTGATGTCACCGGGTGATGAGCATGCTGCTGGAATTGTAATCTGTTTTAAAATCTTACATTTTTGCATTTTTAGTGTTAGTATCCTGTATAATTTTAAACTTAACCTCAGTTATATGACTCCTTGAGGGCAATGTGCATGCCCAGATCCATCAGAGTGGATCTGGAAAATGAAAAATATACATTTGACAAATTTTTTCTCAGTCTGAAAAAAAAGGGCCAATCTCAACAGATGTCTCTGTTTTTTTTAGTCACTGAGTCTTCTGTCATTACATATACGTAAAAAAAAAAAAAAAAAACTCCCCCCAAAAAAGAAAAGACTGCACCTAATAAATGGTTCTCACTTCTGTGATGTCACTTTCCACCAGCACTTCCACCTCTCGCTCTGACCGCTCTGCCCAGGCCAAACCACCATCTGCTATGTCCTCGGATTCTGTGTCCACCTCTGCAGAGTTTTCCCCAGAGCTCAGGGTTAGTGACCTGCATATGTTTCACCACTATTATTTTTCTATTCAAATATTTTCTTTAATTTAAAAACTGAAGCGTGGCTCTCCTCTTCTTTTTGCAGGTCAAGCCCAAAATATCTGCCAAGGTAGATGATTTTACACATTTAATTTTACCCATCCTATCCTATATGTTTGAGTAACATTTCCAGTCAAGAGACCACTCAGAACTAAAGTGGATGATATGTTTCCAGCAGGCCATCAGAGATTCAGACAAAGAAGAACCGCAGTTGCTTCCAAATGAAACCGTGCAAGACATGGGTAGGTTTCCTTTCATCTGCAATTACAGCCCATCAAAACAGCAAAAATGCATCATCACCTTTATCCTCTTGTTTTTATTCATAGCCCAAGATGTCACCTACTTCTGTCCTTTCACTGGAGCACTGAGGGGAACTGTGACTGTCACCAACTACAGGCTATTCTTTAAATCTATGGACAGGGTATGTTATTGATTATTTTTAATTTGTATTTTGAAGATTTATGTTTTTTTGTTAATGTCTGGCTGATTTCCAGGACTCAACATTTATGTTGGACTTGCCACTTGGGGTGGTGAGTCGCGTGGAAAGGATTGGAAACGCTTCGAGTCGTGATGTGTCCTATGGGCTGGTGTGCAAAGTGAGTAAGCTTGTGAAAGTTGTAAAGAATTACTGCTTTTATTTTTGATTTACAGAATCACTAAGTTGCAAAATAGCCAAGTAGTTTACAGTTATTCAACTGAGAAGCAGAGACAGAGCTGTGTAATCTCTGCCAGAGATAGCCCATTAAGAAATAGTGAAGTTTTACAAAGATCTACTTCTACGTTACCTTTCTTGGTAATAACGCTTGACTGTGATGAAATGATACTTGCATACAGCTGCTAGCCCTTGAGTTTTTCCATGATTTGTTGCTCTGCATTTCTACAGGATGTGCGTAATCTACGATTTGCACACAAACAGATGGAGGACACCCTTAGGAAGTCCATTTTTGAAGTGCTGATGAAATTCGCTTTTCCTGTTTCCAATGGGCTGGTAAGTACTGCCCAGTAATGCTGTTGCTGACTGTATAGCCCTGCACATACAGTACCGGGAAACACATATTCGTAGTCCTCTGAAAAACTAAGTTCAATTTTAATTCAGTTAGATTTATATAGAACCGAATCACAGCAACAGTTGCCTCGTGGCACTTTGTATTATAAGGTAAAGACCCTCCAATAATACAGGCAAAACTCCAAAAATCAGATGACCCCTTATGAGCAAGCACTTTGGCAACATTTGGAAGGGGAAAACTCCCATTTAACAGGAAGAAACCTCCAGCAGAACCAGGCTCAGGGAGGGGCGGCCATCACCCGTGACCAGTTAGGGGTTAGGGGAGGAAGATAGGACAAAGACACGCTGTGGAGGAGAGCCAAAGAACTAAAGTATTTTAGAGTCAAATGTGAAGCCATCTGTTCAACAGTTAAAGCTTGGCCCTAATTGGGTCATGTAATAAGATAATGATCCCAAGCACAGCTGCAAATGTAAAACATAATGGCCAGTCCAGACCTCAAACCATTTGAAATGCTGTGCCTAAACAAATACCTGTAAACCTCAATGACCTGAAGCAATGTGTTCAAGAACAGTGGGCTAAAATTCCTCCACCATCATGCAAGACACTGATAACGTCATACAGAAAATGATTACTTCAAATTGTTGCTCTTAAAGATGGTTACATAAGATACTGAATTGTACAAATTGCACAAACTGTTTTTTGTGTACAACCAACTGAAAAATGTCTCCTCCACTCTCCACAGCAAATCTTTGCCTTTGAATATGGGCAGGTGTTTCCTGAAAATGGATGGAAGGTGTATGATGCTCTCTCAGAGTATAAAAGACAGGTACTTAAGTTATGCAGAATGCTTTGTTAAATGTTAAAGTACACTCATAAAACCGGTTACTTATGTCTTTTCTTTTTTTTGTCAAGGGTATACCCAATGAAAGCTGGAGGATAACTAAAGTAAACGATCATTATGAGCTGTGCGACACGTACCCATCAACACTGGCAGTGCCTGTTAACATACCAGACGAGGAGCTGAAAAGAGTCGCTGCCTTCCGAGCAAAGGGAAGGATACCGGTGAGTGATTTTTCAGCGATACTATAATTGTCTGTGTGTGCGCCCGGCTTGCAGGACAGTCTGTGCTGATATTCTGCTACACATTATTTAAAGGTGTTGTCATGGATCCATCCAGAGAGCCAGGCAACAGTGACACGCTGCAGTCAGCCAATGGTTGGGGTGAACGGGAAGCGCAGCAAAGAGGATGAGAAATACCTGCAGGCGATCATGGATGCTAATGCTCAGTCACATAAACTCTTCATTTTTGATGCCAGACCGAGCGTCAACGCTGCTGCCAACAAGGTCCATTTTCTAAATTATATTTATTTAATGGGACCCACTTTACATTGGGTTATAGTGATTGATACATATGTTAAACATGGCCAAAGCTTCAAATAATAACAATAACAATAATAGTAATCCCAGTGAGCCAAAAGGTCAGGCTTCAGACTTTTCTCAATGGTCCATTTCAGACAGTCTTTTTCTACTCGTGGATGTTCATGATGTCAAAGAGAGTAGCTATCCTTAACGGTGATCTCATGTGCATTATTGGAAGGGGAAAGAGAGCTGAAACAAAGTTTGATTCAAGGCTTGTTTCAAAGCGTGGATGAAAGATCTCCCAATAGATTCCAAAAATAAACAAGAAATGAAGAGGCCCGTATGGAGCCGTAGCCAGATTTAGATTCTTGTCTTTTATTATTCACTGTGCATCATCAAGCACAGTTTTGAGTTTTTTAACCTATAGCTGGTACAGTGTATTAACTATGTGTTGTCTTTGCAAAGTAAAGTAATTAAAACATGCAATCAGTACTATATTTGAGCAGTAAGGTAAAATCTGAGCTCTTTAGCTAGAAGATCACTAGTTTCTATTGTGGCGTGCCTAAAGTGGTTAACGCATTCACTTGGCAAGCAAAAAGGTCCCTGGTTTGTTTCCAGCTGGAGACACAAATCTCCTTTAGGACTGCGTCAGGAGGCATCCGGCATTAAAAACTCTACCTGCTGTGGTGACCTTGCTGCTTAATGTAGCTTCTACTACTACTGATTCAGGACTGTCTCGTTGGCAATAATTTAACTGGATCTGTTTTTCTGTTCTGTGCCCCGTGGATCTTAGTAACCACTGCATCCTCTACTTTTCCACAGATGAAAGGGGGTGGATATGAAAGCGAGGATGCCTATCAAAACGCTGAGCTGGTTTTCTTGGATATTCACAATATCCACGTGATGAGGGAGTCGCTCCGCAAGCTGAAGGAAGTTGTCTACCCCAATATCGAGGACTCCCACTGGCTCTCCAATCTGGAGTCCACTCATTGGCTTGAGCACATCAAGGTGAGCATAGTGACCCATCGGTTGGGAAAGGAAATTGTAAAAATATTGCAGTGATAATGGTTTGTGTGTTTCTGGTCCTGTGTTTGTAGCTGATCCTGGCTGGAGCGCTGAGGATTGCAGACAAAGTGGAGTCGGGGAAAACGTCAGTTGTGGTGCACTGCAGCGACGGCTGGGACCGCACGGCTCAGCTCACCTCCTTGTCTATGCTCATGTTGGATGGTTACTACCGCACCATTCGCGGCTTTGAAGTGCTGCTTGAGAAAGAGTGGCTGAGCTTTGGTCATCGCTTCCAACTGGTAAACTGATTATTTTTCCACTTCGGTCCAGCTGGAAGTCTAGTTTCATCACTGATTCCTTATGCTCCTGTTTCTGGCAGCGCATTGGTCACGGAGATAAGAACCACACGGACGCAGATCGCTCACCTGTTTTCATTCAGTTTATTGATTGTGTCTGGCAGTTAACTCGTCAGGTAAGTGATACATATTGAGTTAAGGTTCTGAAATGTTTAGGAAAAGTTTCTTTCAAGGATTGCAATCAAGCTGTTTTTTGTTTTGTTTTTTTAAATTAAAGTTTCCTGCCGCCTTTGAGTTTAATGAATACTTCCTGGTGACCATCCTGGATCACCTGTACAGCTGCCTGTTTGGGACATTCTTGTGCAACAGTGAACAGCAGAGGTTAAAAGAAGTAAGCTCATTTGGTTTCTCGGTATTTTATGGTTTTTTTTTTCCCCCCTCTCATTATCGTTTTACTTGGGATAATATAGCTTAATAACTAGCATAATACGAATCAGAAATGGCACAAGAATGAATTAGAGTTTTTCACTCGTATGGTTTGTGTAATCACATTCCTTTTTTGTTACAGGAGATTCCCAAGAGGACAGTCTCATTGTGGTCATATATTAACAGCCAGCTGGAGGACTTCACCAATCCTTTGTATGTGAACTACTCTAACCATGTACTGTTCCCAGCAGTCAGCTTACGCCACCTGGAGCTTTGGGTTGGCTACTACATTCGCTGGAACCCACGCATGAGACCTCAGGTACGTCAGGAAGACTTGCTGTTGTTTGGACTTCACTTGTGTGATGATCGCTGCCCTATACTCACAGTACATTCCTCTACTTGCCAACTGGGAACACCTGGGCGCTTTCCAGACTATGAAGGTGTGGCTGCCACTCCATTCTGCTTCTCATTCACCTACCTACTGGCCACCACGCATCACCTTAGTTTCTCTTCAGTGTCATTATGTTGTTTTTGTACTGACAGCACCAAACATACCTTCAGATTCATCCCCACCCTACACGAGTGATCTTAGTGATTTTGACAGCTCATTAGTTTTGCATTAAAGTTATACAAGTCTGCACAAAGGCCGTTTGATACCCACCATTGCAGTGGCTCACAAATGGCACTGAGGCTAAAGTTGATGTCACATCCACTGTCGCTGGCCATTTCTGCCAGTTGTGCACCTCTCAGTTTCTATAATGTCGTGTGTTGTGCTGTTTTACTGACACATCACTCCTGAAGCTCAGATTCACAGAGGGAGATGTTACAGCAGTTTGAAAAGATAAGACTCTGGGAAACTTTGACTTCTCTAATATCAGCGTTTATGTGGCAGTATTGTCTGAGTGGTGACACCTGCTGTTCAGGAGAATGCTGCAGAAGCTACCTGCACTTTAAAGGCGAGCATAAATGGATGTGACTGTGTGATGTTCTTAACATTGTTGCACAAAGCACCCAGTGCAGTGTGTTCACACTTCGTCATCGGCTTATGAACCAGTTTTTGACAAACTGGGGACTCGTCCAGGATCTGAAGGTGGGATGTCTTCAATCTGGGAGGAAACTAAGGTGATGTGTGGCATAGTAGCAGGCAGGTAGATGAGCAAGAAAAAGAAAGAATGAAGTACCAGCTACAGCTTTCGTGAGGAAATTCACAGTCTAGGTCTAGGTAATCCCAGATGAAGAGTCCCTGCCCTGTCCACCTGGAACTGGGAATGCATGCAGAGAAAAAGTTGAGAGAATAGGGCAGAGGTTGGCACTCGTGCACTTAATTTTACTCAATTAACTTTTTTTTTTTTCTCCCTCCCTTTTACCAGGAACCAATTCATCAGCGCTACAAGGAGCTATTAGCAAAGCGCGCCGAGCTGCAGAAAAGGGTAGACGAATTACAGCGAGAGGTGGCCAATCGCTCAGCTTCCTCCGCCTCTGAGCGGCCAGGCTCGCCCACACGCTCCATCACTCCGGTGCAGACCTTTGTTTGACGCTACTCAACCCTCATGACGGTCACAGAAGCTGAACCGCACTTGTGAGAAGGTGTCATACAGCAGTAATCAGCCGCTTTGATACACTACCACCAAAAGTCAGAATAAGTAGTATTTGTTACTGTATTTGCATCTCTCACAGGTCATGTAGAGTCTGCTTGCAACAGAAGTGTCTGTCTCAGACCACCTGCCTACAGCCATGTGTATTCCTCCTCTGAGGTTGAGAGGATACGTACCCAGAATATCGAGGACTGTTTAGCATATCGACCTACCTACAATCAGTGTTTTGTTTTAAGTACACTAAATGTTTATGCCTTATATACTTTATAGGAACACTTGCCTCATTTCTTGCTATTGATTTGAAAGCACTATAACTGAAGGAACCGTGAGGCTATGCAGTGCTGCAGAAGTGATTTTTAGCACAAGGAAACACGGACTAAAACAAATTGTTGAGTTGCTAAATATTAAAATGAAATGTAGCTTAAGGGCTGTGATGTTAGCTTCTTCTGATATTAAAAAAAAAAGTAGTTATAGAGTGCATTTAAAAAGCAGTTAGGGTTAGCTTTACAAATCGTTTTAGATTGTTGAGACCAAACGTTTTTTGTCATGTGTGACATTTCTCTCACCAAGTGGTTTATGTTTTGTAAGTTTCCTTTTTCTAACTATTTAACATTATTTATTATCTTTCGTTCCAGATGTGTATTTATAACTCGCAGACACCTTCTGTCTTGTGTCGTGAATTGATTAGCTGCGTCTCCATGCAATATTAATAAGCTGCAAAGATTATGCAATAGCTCATTTGTCCCAGGAGTCCTATGGGAACAATTCTCGCAGAGGCTTTTTAAAGCTATTATCAGCCAATCTTTTTGGCAGAAGAATGTGTAACTACACAAATAATGGGCTTTTTATGTAGTTTTGCAAATTTGAATAAGTACCCGTGCCTTGTCCTGAATGACTGGGAAAATGACAAAAGAACAATGTGCAACAGTACAGATTGTTTCAGCCTGTAGCCTTTTTGCTGCGTATTCAAATAATTGCAATAAAGCTGCAACTCAAGGATTCAGTATGGTTTGTCACATTAGCATGTTGCTAACAACAGCAGCATCCTCCAGTCAATTTCTTGGGTTTTGCGGTTTTGTGTTTCAGATATTAGCCAACTCTAATAACACTAGCCCTATTTCTGATCTTTCCATAAA
Organism: Perissodus microlepis; assembly: GCF_051167445.1. Lineage (NCBI taxonomy): Eukaryota > Metazoa > Chordata > Actinopteri > Cichliformes > Cichlidae > Perissodus > Perissodus microlepis. The sequence goes on from NC_140470.1 coordinate 11,670,783, forward strand.
AATAGGACAAAGAGTGCCTTTTACTGTAAATTAAGAAGGATAAAAGTCTGGAATTTACAGTGTGACTGTGGGGTAACCTAATACCAAATTACAATCTGAAAACATTCATTTATTCTCTCTGTTTTATCTTTATATATTAGCATTAAGACATCCGTCACCCAGTAATAGATTCTTCATGTGACTTTTACATTTAATTCATGCAGCTATATTTGTATGTAAATCAGGGCTGCCACTGATCTTGATCGTTGCAATCCTTTTAAAATGCACAGCTGTCTAAGTGACACCATTCCATGTGGTTGCAAAGAGGCTGCAGTCCTGTATGCACTTCATTAGATCAACACTTGAATTTGGAAATTGATATACTGCAGGCATCAGGAACATCCAACTGTACTCTTAACTGCCAATGTGTTAAAAAGTTTAATAAAAGTGCTGATGCTGTGTAGTCAACTTTTGGCCTTTTTTGTTTTTTTTAAAAAAGGCATTGTGCATATGTATGCATGTGTATACTATACAAGAAGCTTGTAGCTTGTAATTAATTACAATACAAACAGCTATTTGTGAACCAGAAGTCTCCTAATTCTGTTTGCGTTGAACAATTTCATCAAGAAAGACTACAACTGAAGGTATTTCCTCTATCTCAATTTATGTATGTTTTTACTTATTGGTTAGTTGTTCCAGTACACAATATCAAGAACCTCACTTCACTCATAGAAGACCTTGCAAATGTAAGACAATCAGAGCACTCGTGGAGCGACACTTTTTTAAAACTGAGAATTTGCAGGTATAAAATTCATAGGGATGGTTTCGCGTGTAGTACTCAACTGTTACATGGGTGAGTCCATAGTGTTGTGGTTTACATGTTTAACAAGCAAAAGATTCCTGGTTCATATTTGGGAGAAGACACAAGTCCCATTATGGTTGCAACAGGTGGATCAAACCAGTAAAGACCATGGTGTATAAACTTTACACTTTCTATACAAAAATGACAAATCATGAACGTCTTTATATACAATCTGTTGGGTTTTATTTGTTTTTTTTGTTTGTTTGTTTTTTTTGGGGGGGGGGGTGTTAATCAACTTGTTATGTTGACTAAGCACTGTAACATTGAACATACAGAAGGTAAAAATCAGTACCCACAACACTGATTTTGCTAACTGCACAGTGGGTAATTGAATTTATGAGAGGAAAAAACATGGAAGAGATCCACTAACAAAACAGTAATAAGAAATAAATAAACAATGAAATGGGACCACAGTTCTGACATATTTGTGTTTTTTCAGTTGTTTACTTAGGATGTAGAGTTTAAGATTAGCGTTTTAAAATTGGTTTTGTTTTGGTTTGTGACTGAATCACATCCAGTGACTGGAAAGGATCCGTTTGGCAACAGCTTAATTTCTCAACGTGACAATGATCCCAAATACACTGCCAATGCAGTAAAAGCATAGCTGAAAAGAATAATATGTAATGAAACCCTATCAGTCAAGCTTGCTACTGGATATACTGTATTTCCATTTATGTTTGCAAACAGGAATGGTTTTATAAGTGATGGGCATTGACTTTTTTTTTTTCACTAGTTTTATATTTTGCAACTCTTCCAGCATGGACGTTATGAATGTTATGCTGCCTGTAATATCAATTAGTATGACCAGTTTGGTGGTGGATCAGTGATGGTCTTGTGAGGATAATTCATGAAAAGATACACAGGCCTCTGCAGGCTAGGCAACAGCATCCTGACTACCATTGGGTACCAGGATGCAGGTTCAGGCCGTACACTGCTGCAGTGGGTCCTCGGTTCTTATTGGTGCACAACAATGCCCAGCCTCGTGTGGCAAAAGTATGCAGGCAGTTCCTGGAGAATGACGGAATAAATATGATTGACTGGTCCTCATGCTCACCTGACCTAAATCCAGTCCACATCTAATCCAATCCACATAAATCAAACAGCACACTTCTGGGATTTTAAATTTTAGTCCATCAGACTACGGACAGTGTGAGGTGAAAACTGACAGCAGTTTGCACCTCACACTGTCTAGGAGCTCAGTGATGCCCTGATCCAGATCTGTGAGGAGATCCCCCAAGACCCTATCCATTGTCTCATTAGCGGCATGCCCCGATGTTGTCGGGCACGATTGCAACCTTTTTTGGGGCCATACAAACTACTGAGTTTCAGTAGTTCAACTTGCATATATACAAAAAACCTGAAATAGTTATTTTAAACAGAATAGAGACATCTGTCTGGGATAGAAAGACTGGAAAACTGTTTCGAAGTACAGGTATCAGATACTGTTTAGGTTCCTAATAGCTAAACATACACAGTGGCTATTGGAGCGAATAAGACAACATTATTATTGAATCACTCTTTGAAAAATACCATTCTTTGTTTAAAAATTATATTTCCATTGCACTCCGGGTGTAGCGTGTGAGAAGAAGAAAACGTGTTAACTGAATCCTGGCACGTGATTGGCTCTGCAGATTTCAAACTTAAATCCCGCGTGCGGCTGTTGTGTCGCGATAGGTTTCCTTTCTTCTTCGGGAGCCGTCGGCCGCTTCCGGTTACATGACGACGACGGCGTTGATACAAAAAGAGAGAAGGAAAACACAAGGAAAAACACCTTTCTTGGCGAGAACAGCGGAAACTTAATACAAATCGCCAGATTGCTGTTAATGGATTGCTTATGTGTCAGCATAACTAACGACTGCTGACAAGTTAGCTTGGCTGGAAAACGTATGAGCAGTGCAAGATCGCAGATATTTGGAGTTTATTGTTCTTCGCCTGCTTCCTCCAGCTAGGCTATTTCTGTGTTGCTGTACGCTACATAGCCAAGCTAGCTAACGTTAGCTAACGCTGGATGCCAACACGGTGTGTGCTCCTGGTTGTCAGTTAGCGAGCGGTTAGAAAGGAAAGGAAACCGCGCTGTTAATCGCTTTACCGCTGGACTCCGATATCCGCTTCTAGCTCGTTGGCTTTAGTTGGGCGAGAATGGCAACTACGGCATTGTACGCCTGTACGAAGTGTAACCAGCGGTACCCCTTCGAGGAGCTGTCGCAGGGCCAGCAGCTGTGCAAGGTTTGGGAGTGTATGTGTGAGTGAGAGAGAGAGAGTCTGCTTGCAAACAAGAATCATCAAACAATCACGACACGAAAGAGTGAAGGAGTGTGCGGGTGTTTTTTGTTTGTTGTTTTTTTTTGCCGCCGGGGTGTCACGGTGCTACAACAAGTAGCAGGTTAGACAGGCTCACATTATGTAACAAGTTGGAAGGCAACCGTATTAACGTAACCATGTTTAGATCACTTCTGTACATCGTGCTCTTTATTTAAAGCGCAACAACACAACCATACCACATGTTTACCTGTTGAATATTTGTTCCCGGTAAATTTAAAAAAAAAAAATGTCGATTACATGTTTGGTAGTCTTTCTCGTTTATAGCTGAGGAGCAGAGTTCGTTTATTGGCAAAGGAAAAAAATATTTAAATGGAGAAAACCTTGAAGCAAACCTGGCTGATTTTTCCTTTAGATGTTTTCTTCCATAGGCCATGGCTTTTCTTTGCATTAGTGCCGTGCGATACCAACCAAATATAGAGCCAGCATGGCCGATACCAGTACCGTTACTTTTAACCTGTAAAGGTAGCTTATGTAGGAAAGAGCAGTGTGTCGTGATTTATGAGATGAGTAGTCTTCACTTGGCTAATTCTGAACAAATTTTAAGGAACACTAAATAACCGTTTTTACTGTTCACAATAATTAGTTAACACAATAAAACATAACTTTCAGCTGTTCATGGATTTTGAAACTTGGTCTTTTGTAGAGCTGGGATATAAATGTGCCTGTCTCTAAAGCACTTTGGGTCAACTTCTATAGCACATTTAAACAACAGAATATGAGTAACATAGATATGACAGTCAACACAAAAAGGCTCAGACATTTTTCACTGTGCATGTTTGAGGTATATTTTTTCATTTCCAAAAAATAATGTATTTAGCACAATTCAGAGGGCTACATAATGAACTTAAAGGAACACTTATATCAATCTCATACCAATACCGGCTTTGGTGTCAATACAGTCACTGTTCATATCGATCTCCCCACCTCTACTAGATTAACTGATACATTCAAGATTATTTTTAATTAATTTTTTTAAGACCTAGACATTGTCACAAAAAGTCTGTTAAACCATGATTGTTCTGTTAATAATGCCTTTGTTTCCCTCAATGGGAAACCCTACTGTGTCATTATGCTGGGTTTGTATAGAGAAAATTTACATTGGTGTTTTCACAGATGTTGTAGCCAGCGTACAATACGCACCACCTGCAATGCAGTTTCCACTGTAATAGACCGCAGTAGTGTTGTTTGTTTGTCACCATTCACCAGCAGACAGTCGTGTGCCACAAAATGATATTTCTTTGTTTTTGTACTGCAGGAGTGTCGCATCGCTCACCCAATAGTGAAGTGCACATACTGCAGATCTGAGTTTCAGCAGGAAAGGTGAGATGTTTCACCTCCCAGTGATGTTTGTTCAGCTTTCATTCACGCCAATTCAATGAATTTCATTGCAGCTTGTTTTGGCTTGAAACCGGTCTTTATTCTTTGCAGTAAAACAAATACAATCTGCAAGAAATGTGCCCAGAACGTCAAACAGTTTGGAACGGTGAGTAGCAAATTTCTCCTGTTTTTTGTAATACCAGCTGTATTTGCTAGGTCCTGCTTCACTTTTTGCATTTTCTTTTTTATTATTATTGTTTATTTATTTATTTATTTATTTTTCGTTTGTTTGTCTTTGCAGCCCAAACCTTGCCAGTACTGTAACATTATTGCAGCTTTTATCGGGACAAAGTGCCAGCGTTGTACTAACTCAGAGAAGAAATATGGACCTCCACAGACCTGCGAACAATGCAAACAGCAATGCGCCTTTGACCGTAAGGAGGAGGGGAGGAGAAAGGTAAGAGTCTGAATTGCATGCAGTCTACTGTACAGTTTAGTAGCAAGTTTTATGAGCTAATATCACCTCCTGTTTCAGGTGGATGGAAAACTTCTGTGCTGGCTCTGTACGCTTTCCTACCGCCGTGTCCTGCAGAAGACTAAGGAGCAGAGGAAGGGCTTTGGTTCCTCCAACTCTTCATCCCTGAATGAGAAAGACCACCACTCCAGATCGCACCATCATCATCACCATCACCAACACAGACACAGCAGTTCTCACCACAAGTATGTCATCTGTTGTATCGCCTCTTTTCTCGCATGTTTTGTCCCCAGGCTGCTCAGTCAGCCCTTCAAGTTTAAAAAACACATAAATGTTTTATGTGTCTGTCATATGCTGCAGGCTGAGTGGGAGCCTGAGTCCTGAACAGGAGCAGGGACTGTGGAAGCAGAGGTAAAGCTGCCTTCTTATTTAAGGCTCTTATTGAGTTTTTATTCCCAGAGTGAACACTTCCTTTTTCATCTGCTCTGCAGCCATAAATCGTCTTCAATCCAAAAGGAGACTCCAAAGAAGAAACCAAAACTGGAGATGAAGCCATCCAACGGGGACAGGTACAACAGATGTAGCACATTATGTGCTATATTATGGTTACATATGTTTTCCTTTATGCCGTTTCCATTGTTGGCTTCATGCTCATTTCCTTCTCCCTCCAGTAGTTCCATTACCCAGTCTATGGATTCAGGGGGAACGGACAACTTCATTCTCATCAGCCAGCTGAAGGAGGAAGTGATGTCACTGAAGAGACTTCTGCAGCAGAGGGATCAGACCATCCTTGAGAAGGACCGAAAGGTAGGTTAATCTGCCTCAGCTGATCTGCTTTTGCTTTTCTTTGTTTGAGGGGTTGATTTCTAATGACCAAATTCTCTCGTAGCTCACAGAGCTCAAAGCAGACTTTCAGTACCAGGAGTCAAATATGAGAGTGAAGATGAATCAAATGGAGAAATCACACAAAGAAGCTATGGAGCAACAGCAGGTAGGAATACATGTGTGACACTGAGGGTTTCAGATTCTTACTCCTCATTAGTATTAGTCTTCACCTGTGTCAGTTTTAATTGCCCAGCTGTTTCCAGTAGGTGTGGTAATGTAGCCATTTGATACACCAGAGAAACAATTCATGGGAATTATGTTCTGCAATGATGTAAAGGTTATAATGGATTAATATTATGATAATAAAGGGATGGTTCACTGTGTCAGCTGATCCATTTCCGTCATGATCATCAAACGTGTTGGTCTTAAATTGTCTTTATAGTTATTTTCTAAGTGTAACAGTGTAAAAGTGTGCATGTTACTAATTGGATTTTTTTTTTTTTAACCCTATATGCCAACATTTATAACTCATTATGTATTTTGTTTCCACAGGCTAAGAACAGGGAGTTGATGAAGCAAGTGGCTGCCCTCTCCAAGGGAAAAAAGTTTGACCGGACAGGAAGTTCACTACTGTTACCCTAACAATAGGCCGGCCAGGGTGACAACACAGAGCGGCTTCATTTTTTGTAACACTGTGAAAGTCTCTCTCCTGTGTTTCCTCATTGCCATCGACATCAACTACTTCTAAATTGGTAAAAAGCCAGAGACCATGTTGTACATGGAAGTGAAATGTTAAATCAAAGAATCCTTCTTTCTCTAAATAAATAAATCAACGTATTTTAGATATTTTCTGGCGGCTTTTCCACTGGATCATAGGATATGACTTTGGATGTGGTGGAGGATGGAGTCCTCTTTTTTTTTGTTTGTTTTTTGTTTTGTTTTGTTTTTTAAATCCAACACTGCCGGGCCAAAACAAAAACCATGGTGTGCATACAGTATGTGGAGAACGTTGTCAATGCAGCCACTTAATGTTTATGGATGTCATGCATTTTATTTATTCAACTGTATTTCCTAGCTTTTTTTTGTATTTCCTCACAACATACTAAGAGAATATCCCACATTTTGGGGTTTTCTTCAATAGTAATTAGTTATATTTTTCTAAATGGACGCGATTGTGGAAGACAGATGCTCCTTAACGGAGACCATGTGCAACTTTACAATGTATGCAAACGTGGGAAAGGCGACCACTGAGCTGCTGCTCGACAGTAGAGAAATCTCTCGGATAACGATTCATAAACATAAAACCAACCAATGAGCACTCAGAAAGGCCGTCTCTTGGCTGCCCAGTTACTCACTGTGTGACAGCTGTAGTGCTTTGCTGTTTCTCTTTAGTGGAACGATTGTAATACTGCATGATTTTACTGCCAGATACCGGATGGCTTTGTGGTCAGACTTTTTCTTCCCCTGCCCCTCTTTTAATTAGTTTTTTAAGAGTCACTTGTAAATGTATCACCGGGGTCAGCCAATGTATTTAAACTATTGCTTGTATCTGTTTTAGTGAGTACAGTATGTGTATGGTAAGGCCAGTTGAAATTAACATGTCTGTAGAAGATGCTTTTTAAACAAACACACCTATCACCCTACATTACTGGGCTGGTTTCATACTGTGGTGTCCAGGATCACTTTTGTACTTTTTTCCAAACCAAGTGTTTTAAAACTATTAAAACTGGCTAAACTGTTACGGTGTTCTCTTTGACTTTTTATTTTACTTATTACTCAGCGGGCCTCTATTATTAATGCATAGTAGTTTACCTTTATGAACATGTGGAAAAGAGGGAGAGTGAATATACTGGGTAAAGGATACTGAATTTAGACCTGATGGTAAGGGATAGGGTGAGATGGAGGCAGATGGAACAGCTGAAAGAAGAATGCTTGAGTCCATTGAGTGAGGAATCACATCTGTGTCAAAGCAAAAATCTGTACGGATTGTAATGTTTTTAGTAGCTTCCAGATGTGATTATGAAAATCGCATCTGGAAAAAAGATTGAATGGTTTGATTAGTGTTGTTGTTTTTGCTTTTCATATTTCTTTTTTCTTTTCTTTTCTTTTTTTTTTTAATGCATCACAACATCACCCAGAGGTATCGCTGGGTATTAAATTAAAGTACAGACTGACACTGGTTCAACTTTGGTTGACAATTCCTCAAAATAATTCATAGTTTTGACGTAGAGTCATTGCAACTGTTCGCATTCTGTTGATAGATTCTTCTTATTTTAAACCGGAATTGACTGTACCTGTAAAGAGGTAGTATCAAATACTTGACATCTGATATAGAGAACAAATAAATAATATCTGGTGCACACAAGTTGTTCTAATTTTTAGAACAATAAAAAGTGAAAACCGTAAGACCAGTAAGTTTTGAATTCATCTTGAAAGATTTCCAGTAAACACTGATTCCCCAACAGCTTTAGGGACGCCATGTCACAGAAAGTATTTTAAGATGTGTGTACTGTAAGGGCATATAATTAAAGTTATTTGCGATAAATTGAGCAAATTTTGAGTTAATGTAGGAGTGATGGTTGCATTTGGCTAGTTAATTAAAATGGGCTACAACACAAAACCATAAAACTGTAGTGAATAGAGTATGAAGTATAGTCGAGACTGATTCGTTTTATTTTTATGGAATGAGTACGGGCAAAAATTCAATATCATTAAATTTATTATAACTTAATACTCAAGCGCAAAGAAAATGACAGACGTTTGCGAATTACTAGTGAAAAATATTTTACCTTTTGTAGTAAACTCCACTAATTCCTAGGTTTTAGGGAGTACCTGAATGCGTCACATTTATTCATCCGGGTCACTGGGACTTTCCGCTAGTTTGGCTAGTCCAGTCTGCAGATCGCTGCAGTGTTTTACAGTAATACAAATAAAAACAACCCTTACCCGAATATGTATATACTGCTTTTAATGAGTTAAAGTGTTTATTGTTTGACTTCGTAAAGTTAGTCTAGGGCCAGGGTAAAATATGTTTAAGTGTACAGATTTTAGTCACCGTATTACAAGTTGTTTTGTCTAGCTAATATGAGCTAACTTACTTAGCCTCATCTATTAGCATTCAGAAGATAAATCGAGCTGGCTAAATCAAAAGCGTACAAAATCTAAAAAGAACTCAACGAAAGGTAAGTGGCAGTTGACTGGAGTTTTATTTTATTCACGCTTTACAGTCTTAAGTTCAGGCTAGCTAGCTAATATTAAGGTTAACTTTGTTTTGATTATAGCGCAGCTAACCTAAAGTTAACAGGGTTCAGGTCATAGCTCATTTCTCATTTTTTAAAAAAAATAAATGACAAAAAAAACCCAAAACAGATTGAATGATGTTACTCTCTAATCTTACGATTTTTTTTTTTTTGCTACTAATAAGCAATAGTAGGGACACTGAAGTAAATATAGTACGTCTTGGCAGTAAAATGCAAAGAATTACGGAAATCAGTTTATGAAGACCGAGGAAATTAAATTAGGAGGTCCAAATGCTTAAACTCTAAATGTTGTCCTTGTAGGATGTCGGACTCGGACAGTGACGATGATCAGGATCGCCCTTTTTCTATAACTGGCTTCCTCTTTGGAAACATCAACGAAGATGGGCAGCTAGAAGATGACAGTGTTTTGGATAACGTAGGTGTTTGTGATACGTTTGTCTGCAGAAACATTTAGTAGCACATTTAAGCTCGCAAACTTAAATTTTCTTCAACAGCTGTCTGCTTTTACTGTTCATTGAAATGTTTTGTTTCTGTCTTATTTCCTCATATCAGGAGTCCAAAAAGCATCTAGCTGGTTTGGGTACTCTGGGTCTGGGCTCACTTATTACAGAGATCACTGCCAATGAGGATGATGATAAGGAAGAAAACAGAGACCCTGCCAGCGTGGATGCGGAAGGTGAGGTCACATATATGAAGCAAATTAGGAGCAGTATTTTGCAAAGTTTAAAATAATTGACCTTCTCCAGGTTGGGTGAAGAGCACTGAGGATGCAGTTGATTATTCTGACATCAGTGAAGTTGCTGAGGATGAGACAAAGAAGTACCGTCAGGCCATGGGGTCTCTGCAGCCCAGCAGGAAAACAGGTGATCAGCAATGTTACAGCTCTTACAATGATTAACTGTGGAGACAATGAGGCTGGTATTGTTTGTAGTTTGTCAGTAGATGATCAGTTAAAACAAATCTTTTGAACATTTTATGTCAGTTGAGGATTTTATGACATTTTAAGATCCTTAAGGTGGATACAGTCTTTGAAAAAACAATCCGGATATTAGATTTTTCTAACACTTACACAGGTAAAGGTTTGTTAACTTATGTTTAGGTTTTTTTTTTTTCATTATATAACATTTTTTATTATTGTTTTCACAGGACTACATAAAGTCTGTGTAATTAAGTACACCTCATGTTTCAGTAGCTTGTGGAATCACCTTTAGCAGCAGCAACTTGAGATAATAATCTTCTGTATGACTTTCAGTCTTTCACATCATTGTTGAGGAATTTTGGTTTAGTCTTCGTTAGCACGTTCCTTCAGTTCATTTAGGTTTGCAGACATGCTGCAGAATTTCAATTAGATTGAGGTCTGGACTTCGCAACACAATGATTCTTTTCTTTTGCAACAGTTCTGTTTTAGATTTGCTGCTGTTGTTAGGATCATTGTCCTGTTGCATGAGCCATTATTGGGCCAGCCTTTATCTGTCACACAGATGGCCTCACATTTGACTTTGGAATATTTTGCTGTACCGAGGAGATCATGGTTGACTTAATGACTGCAAGATGAGGTGTTTGTGCTAATATGTTGTGTTTGGTTTTGCCAAACATGGAACTGTGCATTATGGCCAAATATCTCCACATTTGTGTTGCACGGTCTGACCTTGGGGTGAATTTTCTGTGACATCCCCTCCTGGGTAGATCATGGCATTGTGTTAACACACAACTGAAGTCATCAGCCAGTTACCCTTTTAATTCCTATGGAAACAGTAAGGATGTGCTTGGTTTTTTACATGGCTGCATAGTCATGGCTGTGTTTTTCCTCATGACTATGTTAATAAAAAATATTTTCAAACTCTTTATTCCTAGATGATGAGGATGACTATGATGCTGATTGTGAGGATATTGACTCTAAGCTCATGCCCCCTCCACCACCACCAACTCTTCCTACATCTAAGAAAGAGGAACCCTCCACTCAGAGCACAAATGGCAAGTACATAGTTGCTTGTGATTACTTCGTAAAAGATTAATTGGGTTTGGATTAGTCTTTCTCGCAGAATGTATTAAATTAAATTGCAATACATGTTTATTTTGATCAAATAATTTTCATCACAAACTTTGATGACCTCTACTGTTCCATTGATTTATTACTGTCACCTGCAGCAGTTGGGGAAGATGGGGATGGCATCATCCTGCCTTCCATCATCGCACCATCCTCTACAGCAGATAAGATTGACTTCAGCAGCTCCTCAGACTCTGAGTCAGAAACCGACCGTCCTTGTCAGGGTTCAGGGGCTGGTGGTTCTGCGGACATTCTCACACTCCCTCTGGCTGGCATCATGCAGAAAGATGCTGCCAAAGCGTTGCCAGGTGTCACAGAGCTCTTCCCAGAGTTTAGGCCTGGAAAGGTACAGCATCTTTATTTACACATACTTAAGGTTCATTTTTGTCAACATTTTAAATTGAAGGAGTGCATTAAATCCATTTTCTTGAATGTGCTGGCAGGTGCTCCGGTTCTTGCGCCTGTTTGGTCCTGGAAAGAATGTGCCATCGGTTTGGAGGAGCGCCCGCAGGAAAAAGAAGCGAAAACATAGAGACCATCAGCCTGGGACACCTCCTCCAGAAGGAGAACCATCAGAACAAAGCCAGGAGAAGAAATCTGGATGGGTTTATGAGTACGCTCTTCCTCCTCCTCCAGAGCAGTGCCTTTCTGATGATGAGGTAAGTCTTTGCTGCATGCTTGAGTAATATCAGCTCTTAGCAGTTTTTTCTCAGTATGTCAGGTTAATCAGCACTTTACATTCATTCTGCTTTGTCCAGATAACCATGATGGCTCCAGTAGAATCAAAGTTTTCACAAACGTCTGGTGATGGGGACAAGGAGACAGAATCTCGGCCTAAAGTAGCAGAATGGCGATATGGTCCAGCCCAGCTCTGGTACGACATGCTAGGGGTCTCTGAGGATGGAAGCAATTTTAACTATGGGTTCAAGCTTAAGGAAATACAATCCAGTGAACCTCAGAAGCAGGATACGCCTAATGAAATTACAGAGACTTCTCAAGAGGTATGCAGATACAGACATCTCTAGCAAAAGGAGGTAAATGATACTGATCATCCTGCTAAAGTTGTGAAATATATCCCATAGGTCCAGATGCAGGAGGACAATGACATTGTCGATGGTAATGATGATGATGATGAAGATAAAGACAGAAAAGCTTTGGAAAATGAACTCTTCCTCATGGTCACTCAGCTGCAATGGGAGGATGATATAATTTGGAACGGGGAGGACGTGAAACACAAGGGTACCAAGACTCAGCGAGCCAGTCTTGCAGGATGGCTACCCTCTAGCATGACCCGTAATGCCAATGCTTACAACGCACAGCAGGGTAAGATAGCTGGAAAAATTCAGAAGTAAATCTTTGTGGGTCTTTTTTTATGCTAGCAGAATACAGTACTGTGGTGCGCTATTGTTGTACGAACATTGATAATTGATGGTGGAGGAGTCTGGTGTAATATTGAGTGTGTTTAAAAGAAGCTCTAACATCTGTTTAATTTTAAAGGTCTGACAAGAAGTAATTCTCAACTGGTCCCACCTACACCTCCACCCATGCCCAAAGCTGCTTCAATTTCTGGTTTGAAGCGGGACAAAAACAGCCACGATAATCAAGGTCAGTTTACGCTTTTGGTCACATTTCAGTCCTTCTTGTTTCAAGATAATTTCTCACTGTTTGTTTTTGTCCCATTACAGCCTCCCAGGACGAAGACTGTCTTTGGTTCTCCATTTTTCCTATTGATAATGAAGAGTTGGTATACGGACGCTGGGAAGACAACATTATCTGGGATGACCAGGAGATGGATCACATGCTTGACCCACCTGTTCTTACACTGGATCCCAATGATGAGAATATAATTCTAGGTATAGTCAAAAATCTTTATCTGCCACTTCTTCTGTTATGTTTTCACTTGTTTTAGGCTTTTTTTTTTTTTTTTTTTTAAATCTGTGTTACGCTGCTCTCACTTGAAGAAATTCCTGATGAAAAGGAGGAGACTACCTCCCACTCGCCATCAAAAGAGAATAAAAAGGAAACTGCAATCAAGAAGAGCCGCATCCTGCTGGGGAAAACGGGCGTGATAAAAGATGAGCCACAGCAGGTATGGGAAAGGCAGTCTTGATAATTTGGTACTGATTTGTGGTTTGTTTGAAGAAAAAGGTGAAAATATAAAAGAGGGAATAAAAAGGGCTACATAAAAAAAAGCACGACTGTAAGACGGAAATGCTCAGGAACATTTTTACACTTAAAAAATTGGAATTATAGAATAGCAGCACTTTGAGTGCTATGTATGCTTTCTCTCAACACAGAACATGTCCCAACCTGAGGTCAAAGACCCCTGGAATCTGTCCAATGATGAGTTCTATTACCCCAAACAGCAAGGCCTGAGGGGAACCTTCGGTGGCAACATCATTCAGGTAAATGGTAGTTTATAACAGTGAATATAAAGCTTAAAACAAATTGTGTTGTGTAATATGAAAACTTTTGTCTTGTTGACAGCACTCCATCCCAGCCCTGGAGCTGCGGCAGCCCTTCTTTCCCACTCACATGGGACCCATGAAGCTTCGCCAGTTCCATCGTCCAACTCTGAAGAAGTACTCATTTGGAGCTGTGGCTCAGCCGGGTCCACACCCTGCTCAGCCTCTGCTCAAACACATAAAGAAGAAGGCCAAGGTATGTCCTCAAGCACTATTACACTGTGAGTGTAGAGATAAATATGTAGTGTTTAAATGTTGTCATTTTAGTGTTGATGTGTACTGAATATATAATCTTTTATAGATGCGAGAACAAGAGCGGCAGGCAGCAGGAGGAGGAGACATGTTCTTCATGCGGACCCCGCAGGACTTGACAGGCAAAGACGGAGATCTGATTCTGGCTGAATACAGTGAAGAATACCCCCCTCTCATCATGCAAGTTGGCATGGCAACCAAAATCAAGAACTACTACAAAAGAGTGAGCTTGACATTGGATTTGTATTGTACTAACTTTGCACTTATGTTCTGCTCTGCTGAGAAAAGTGATTTTTAAAACATGATGAAATTCACCAGATCATCAAATTGTCATTTCTCACTCATTATTATGACGCTGTTACTGTGCTTTTCAGAAACCTGGAAAAGATCCTGGAGCACCCGATTGTAAATATGGAGAGACTGTGTACTGTCACACATCCCCTTTCCTGGGTTCTCTGCATCCCGGACAACTTCTTCAGGTCAGCACCGTATCAGCGAAATAACCAGATCTGTGCATATATATAAAATCTCTGTTCTGTTATCATGGCAAACTGTATGATGGTGTGCCTTTTCCTCAGGCTTTCGAGAACAACCTCTTCCGTGCTCCAATCTACCTTCACAAGATGCCCGAGACTGATTTCTTGGTTATACGAACACGACACGGCTACTACATTAGAGAGATTGTGGACATTTTTGTAGTTGGTCAGGAGTGCCCATTGTTTGAAGTTCCAGGGCCGAACTCCAAACGAGCCAATACTCACATCAGAGACTTCCTTCAGGTATTTTTATTTATATATTTCTTTTTTATTTAGTGCTCGGCTGTTGTCTGCACATAGCTGACCTATCACTTCTGTGTTCTGCAGGTGTTCATTTATCGCTTGTTCTGGAAGAGTAAGGACCGGCCGCGGAGAATCCGCATGGAGGATATAAAAAAAGCTTTCCCTTCACACTCAGAAAGCAGCATCAGGAAGCGACTTAAACTGTGTGCTGACTTCAAACGCACAGGTAGACTTCACACGTTTGACTGTGTCGATTGTTTAGTGATGATCATCATGGATTAGACTAACTTGTGTTGAGTCGGGGAAATATTTGGGGCATAAAAAGATTCTGTGCACTTTGAAGTTGCATGGGCTCAGCAGTGCGTGTGTGTGTATGTGCGCCCTGAAATGACAGGGAGGATTCTGAGCATTGAAAGAGCTTTTTATGCCTACTGTGGATTTTACCCCAGAAGTATGATGTAGTGTAAGGACGGAATAAGGAGACAGGGTATGACTGTGTGGTATAACCGCAGCATATTTTCTACAGTGTGACAATAATGGGAATAAAGCAATGATTTTAATTATTGTTGCTTACCACACTGCACTCTATGATTAAGCAGATGGGTATAAATGATTTGTGTGCTTGTCCTCATGGCAGGAATGGACTCAAACTGGTGGGTGCTGAAGCCTGATTTCAGACTGCCAACAGAAGAAGAGATCAGGGCCATGGTTTCTCCGGAGCAGTGTTGCGCTTATTACAGCATGCTGGTAGCAGAGCAAAGGCTGAAGGTAACAGCTATTACCTACATGTATCTTCATTTGTATTTATTTAGTGTCTGTTTCATCAAGTTTTTTCACCCCTTAAGGATGCCGGATATGGTGAGAAATCCTTCTTTGCTCCAGAGGAAGAGAATGAAGAGGACTTTCAAATGAAGATTGATGATGAGGTATCAACTGAAACTCTTCCTCACAATAAAGTTAACTAATATAGACTTGAGATGACTCCATGCTGATTCTGTGTCACCCTCCAGGTGCGAACAGCTCCTTGGAACACAACCAGAGCCTTCATTTCTGCCATGAAGGGAAAGTGCCTGTTAGAGGTTACAGGTGTGGCTGATCCCACAGGCTGTGGAGAAGGTTTCTCCTATGTGAAAGTGCCCAACAAGCCCACTCAACAGAAGGTCTGAGTGTCTGAAGTCAAATTCTGCCGCCTCAGCGTTACTTATATGACATGTAATGCTGACAAGTTTGTTTCTGGTGATTTCGCAGGATGACAAAGAGCCACAACCAGTGAAGAAGACAGTCACAGGGACAGATGCTGATCTGAGGAGGCTCTCACTGAAGAATGCCAAGCAGCTGCTGCGCAAGTTTGGTGTGCCAGAGGAGGAGGTGAGACCAGGGTGATGTTCAAGCACTTTAAAGAGATGCGAGACATTGTCAAACTTTCCCCTGATTAGGTTTGATCTGAACAACTAATAGAAACACAGAAAAGGCTTTAGTTTTAAGATTCTTTTTAAAGGTTCTAAAGTGATCCTGTTTTTGTCTGTGTGTCAGATCAAGAAACTGTCACGTTGGGAGGTTATTGACGTGGTCAGGACCATGTCCACAGAGCAGGCACGCTCAGGCGAGGGACCCATGAGTAAGTTTGCCAGAGGCTCTCGTTTTTCTGTTGCTGAACACCAGGAGCGTTACAAGGAAGAGTGCCAAAGGATCTTTGACTTGCAGAACAAGTGAGTTTCCAGTATGAGTGTTTTATTCAGGATCCTGCCTCTGCACACTTTAACTTCTGTATCTTATTGCACCCCTACCTCAGAGTGTTGGAGTCTACAGAGGTGCTCTCAACAGACACAGACAGCAGTTCAGCAGAGGATAGTGACTTTGAGGAGATGGGTAAGAACATTGAGAACATGCTGCAGAACAAGAAGACCAGCACTCAACTTTCCCGTGAGAGGGAAGAGCAGGAGAGGAAGGAGCTGCAGAGGATGCTGATGGGTGAAGAGAGCGATCGTGACAAGGGGCGCAAGGAGCGGCGCAAAGGTATATGTAAGTGTCCTTTTGTGATATTAAACACAGTCTTAATGTTAAGGACAAAAAATTGAGTATATAACTGTGAACTTTACTTCTCTTCACTCTATAGCCAGTTCCTTGTCCACCAGCTCCCACAAAGATGATGACACATCCTCCGTCACCAGCCTGAACTCCTCGGCCACGGGACGCCGACTCAAGATCTATCGCACCTTCAGAGATGAAGACGGCAAAGAGTATGTCCGCTGTGAAACTGTGCGTAAAGCTGCAGTCATCGACGCCTACACCAGGATCAGAACCACCAAGGATGATGAATTCATGTGAGTGTGACTGTAATTAAAGTCAGTTTAATTAAAAAATAATTATTTGGTTCTTGGAAGTATCCCAGCGGACTGGTTCTGTATTTATTGGTGCTATTATGTAACAGTTAAAATAAAGTAATTTTGACCCAGCAAAGTCTATGTTTATAGAGCCGTGGTTAACGCACAGAAACCAGTGATACCAGTGATTATGACTCACAACTTTTTCGCAACTTTGTTTAAAATTCAAATTAGTTTTAATATTTTTTGATACATCTGTTAAATATGCAGAAACCTTTTCTTGTTGGTGTTGTATGGTGTAACCAGAGGATTAATCTAATTCATGGGTATGGATTAAATTACTAAAAAGGAAAAAATGGACTGTCACTTAACTCAGACCTCTTTTCGTAAACCTGTGAATGTTAAAGGTCCTTGTTTTTCTTCTTTAAATCTTTTTACAGACGAAAGTTTGCCCTCTTTGATGAGCAGCACAGAGAAGAGATGCGGAAGGAGCGCCGGCGTATTCAGGAGCAGCTGAGGAGGCTGAAGAGAAACCAAGAGAAGGATAAGATCAAGGGGCCTCCAGAGAAGAAGACCAAGAAGGTCAAAGAGAGACCAGACCTCAAGGTAAAAGTAAGCTTGCCGATTCAGTACTATATGCCTTTCTTTCACTTTTTCCTCACAAGCTTCATGGTAATGCACAAAATTCAGAACCTACAGCCAGTTTTCCTTGAACAGTTCTTCTTCTTATAATATAGCCCTGCTAGATTATCCTCGTGTTCCTTAATGTTTTCCTCTTTTCCCTAGCTAAAGTGCGGTGCATGTGGCGCCATTGGACACATGAGAACAAACAAGTTCTGCCCACTTTACTATCAAACCAATGCCCCACCCTCCAACCCAGTCGCCATGACAGAGGAGCAGGAGGAGGAGCTGGAAAAGACAGTCATCCACAATGACAATGAGGAACTGATTAAGGTGGAGGGCACCAAGATTGTGCTGGGCAAACAGCTCATTGAAAGGTATAAAAAAAATTAGATTTAAATTTCCCATGTTTTGCAAACTATGTTTTACTCATTTGCTACATTTACAATAAATGGATCTGTGTCTAATTTGTTACAGCGCTGATGAAGTGCGCAGAAAGTCTTTGGTGCTCAAGTTCCCCAAACAACAGCTACCAGCAAAGAAGAAGAGACGTGTAGGCAGTGCAGTCCACTGTGACTATCTCAATGTAAGCATCCTTATACAGATTGTTGCCATACAACATTATGATGATGATGATAAAAACTTTATTTGTAAAGTTTTTAAAGCACACTGTATTTCATGGATAAAACCACATTAAAGATAAGTGGACATGTCACAACATACAAACACACCACATAGGTCTTATATATTTATTCCTACATTACACACATCCATAAACACATTATATGTGAACACAAGCCCAAAATAATGTATGAAAGACTAGGGAGAAGCTAACCTATAGATCTGAGTTTTCAGCTACCACTAATTAGCTGACCCGAAAGGCTTACAGCAGCGTGCCCTGCAAACTCATTCTTTTCTATGGTTTGTGCCACTCAATAAAAATTTTGTGCGCCAACTGGGGAGCATAGAAAGTCAAGCAGGGTGCACCGGCCAGAGCAACAGAAATTTGGGTCATTTGCTCGACCTAGCGGTTAACACAGTGTATGCCACCTGTGTGCATGCTATTTCCTGTGTGAAAGGGTCTTGGGGAATGCTGTTGTAAAGTTTAGGAGCTACAGGTTGAAAAGAGTGGTTTCCACTGGATTTAAAATAAGAGTGTGGAACAATTGAACAGATGATCAGAGAGGCTGGCTGCTGTTACAAGGACTCAGCAGGTCTTCTTTGTAGGACAGGGGTGTCAAACATAAGGCTCGGGGCCAGAATTAGCCCGGCAAAGACTTCAATCCGGCCAACTGGAGGACGCTGGTAAATGTGAAGGATGCATAGATTTTGAGCTTTTATCTATTATTTAATAAGTTTTAGAGCCTTTCTTTTGATAAAGAAGCCCCCTCAATTCCCATTCATACTAGACCAAAGTAATAGATAAACAATTAAATGACAGAACATTCCTGTTTTTTTCACCATCTGCTATATAATTTATTAATTATATTTTATTTTTTTACAGTGGGTTCACAGAAAAACAATACATTATCTTTAAATTAACAAAGTATTTTTATTTTATAATTACAGGACAGTCTGGGTAATGAACTACAAAAACCTTTCTGTAATATTACACATTTATAGTGTGTAAAATTTCCCTGGTCCAGCCCACTTAAGATCAAAGTAGTCTGTATTGGCCCACAATGTAAAATGAGTTTGACATCACTGTTTAAGGGCGTTATAAGTGGATAAAATTGTAAAATGATCTGAATTTCACTGGATTGTAAGGTGAGGGTCACTTTAATAGATGATTTAAGTCTTTTTTTTTTTTTCTTTTTTTTTCAGAAACCACACAAGGCCATCCACCGCAGGCGCACAGACCCCATGGTGACCTTGTCCTCTGTGCTAGAAAGCATCATCAATGACATGCGGGATCACCCCAATGTAAGAGGCGTCTACAACACGTTCACTTTACCTTAAAATTCTGTTCTTTGTTCCTATCCAGCTTCACCTTTATTACATCTACCTCTTCATTGTAGACATACCCGTTCCACACGCCAGTCAATGCCAAAGTTGTGAAGGACTACTATAAGATCATCACGCGGCCCATGGACCTGCAGACACTAAGGGAGAATGTGCGCAAGCGGATGTACCCGTCGAGGGAGGAGTTCCGTGAAGCAGTGGAGCTTATTGTCAAAAACAGTGCCACCTACAATGGTAGAGTTACAGGAACACGCTTAACAGACTCAGCGTGGTTTCAGTGAGATTTCAAACCTTCATCAGTTTGTTGGGATGGCTTTCTGTTTTTGTCTCACCAGGGGCAAAACATCCAATAACACAAGTTGCACAGTCCATGCTGGATCTGTGTGATGCTAAACTGAAAGAGGTGAGTGGATGTAAACATCATTGCCATGATTTGGTCTCATCCCCCACCCTTTTTTTTATTAGTTTCCTCATCAACTGTCAAATCTGTGTGTGTTTGCAGAAGGAGGACAGGCTGGTGAGGCTCGAGAAAGCCATCAACCCTCTGCTAGATGATGATGATCAGGTGGCCTTCTCCTTCATCTTGGACAACATTGTAACCCAGAAAATGATGGTGGTTCCTGATGTAAGTCACCTCCTTCAGTCGGTTTGAGAACAGTGATCAGTATAGAATCGGATAATAATCTAAGGCTCGTTCTTCCACTCTTCCCCTCTTTGTAGTCGTGGCCATTTCACCATCCCGTCAACAAAAAGTTTGTGCCGGATTATTATAAAGTTATTGTGAACCCCATGGATCTGGAGAATATCCGCAAGGTGAGAGGCTAACAGGATGTCAGACTTACCTAGAGTCATTTAATATTGGCAGCAGCATGAAGAAACACCCTGTTTGTGTGTCTGTGTTTAATTTCGACAGAACATCTCCAAACATAAATATCAGAACCGAGAGACATTCCTTTCAGATGTCAGTCTCATCCACACCAACAGCATCAAGTATAATGGTAAATGCTTTTATGGATAATTTTACCTCAGCATTTAATTTCTCTTAAAAGAAGTTTGACTAACTTGACTATCTTGTGTGTCTTTGACAGGTTCAGACAGTCCTTACACCAAGACAGCTCTCGAGATTGTTAATGTGTGCAAGCAGACTTTAGCAGAGGTGTGTAGAAGATTCTTAGGGTGTTTTCACACCTGTAGTTTGTTTATACTGGATTGAATCAGTTGATGAGTTTGTCAATTTGTAGCTGTTCACACTGAGAAAAATTCAGATGAACTCCAAGCAAAGTAACATGTGTCACTACAAACCACGTGACAATTTTCAGTCTGCTTTATGGCCAAATGTGTCTGGGCTGGGAGCACGTTTATCCAGGTGTGTGTCATTTCGCAGCTAGTTGCTAGGCCATACAGACTTTCGCACATCTATAGTAGCCCAGAATACAAAGCATACATGGCTACAGGAAGTGTTTTTTTAGCTCAACTTTTGCAACGTGCACCTTGTAGTTGGGTCAGATTGAGGTTGCCATTGAGGTTGTTTTGGTCCACACCCAAGTGCAATTACTGTGTTCACATCTGCACAATCAAACTGCACCAAAGTGGAAAACAAACCAGTTTAATTTAAACTAGCTAAACACTACAGGTGTGAAAACACCCTTACTTTGCCCTTTTGAAGTTAAATAAGGCTGAGTTTGATTGAGCAGTTTCAAAGCAAAGTTAGGAGCAAATCAAAGGCAGTTTGACTCGTAATTTTAAAAATGTTGCATTGACACAGAGTGGAAAGTGAAACCCAGGTGTGTAAAATCAGACTGTGAAATATTTGGAATAATTACAGAATTGTGTTGCTTGTAATGTATTTTTAACACTTGTATTTTTAACACATCTAAACAAGAAAAAAACCCAAAACGCTTTAGAAATAGTCACCAATTATTGTGTTTGCAGTATGATGAGCACTTGACTCAATTGGAGAAAGACATCTCTACTGCTAAAGAGGCAGCTCTAGATGCAGCAGACCTAGAGAGTCTGGAGCCAATGACGCCTGGGCCATACACACCTCAGGTAAGACAGCATCCAGGGCCTAGGTTCTTTAGGCCAAACCAAGTACTCTAGGCTTTTGTGCGTGCAGTAGCTTCCTTGCCACTCCTTGTATTGCTTCTCCTTCACTTGTTCTTTGCACTAACTCTCCTTTCCAGACTTTCACATTTCATTTGTACAATCTAGTTTCTTTACCGTAGTGTCTTCTTTTTCCCAACCTGTTCTTCTCCTTCGTTCCTGCCCTCTTTGCCGTGTCTCTTTGTCCGTGTCTCTGTGCGGTGTTGGCCAGCCTGCTGATTTGTTTGACAGCGGGGCTTCGGGGAGTCTGCCCAGAGAGCCCAGCAGCCTTTTCTCTGAAGGACCTCTAGTGGGTGGTCCAGAGAAGAGAGGGGGGCAGGTATGGAGAGACAGAAATAAGTCTTGCAGCCACATGCCCACCCCTCTTGTATCTATCCTCAAAGCATCCCGCTTCAGTAGGCATTTCTGTTGTACCACCTTCCACACAGGTGACAGTTTTTTTTCACCCTTGATTTGTTACCTGTCTGTGTAGCTGTTTTTACCCAAGTACTGCAGACCTGTCTGATTGATGTCTGATTGAGGCAAAGGGGCAAATTCATACTGCACTTTGACCTGATTCTGCAGACATTGTCCAGAGATCACATGTGAAAATGTCAACACCACAGTAAACAGTGACAGGCCATCTTTTAGGCAAGTTTGTTTCCTGACCCTTTTCATTCTACCTCTCAGGGACGGCACAGCAGAAGACCAGGGGAAGAAGAGTCTGATGTGGATATTGAAGGCTTTGATGAGGATGACGATGGCAAACCCAAGACTCCTGCTCCTGTAAGAAATACAGATTTACTGATACTGAGCATATACACACAGATGTAAACTGCCTCAGTTCTTATTTACCTCATGTTTTTGTGACCTGTGTCTGAAGGCAGAGGATGCAGAAGGAGATCAGGAGTACGAGGACGATGACGAGGAGTTGTTGCTACCTCCTCGCAGGCGGGTGCATGACCAGGATGACGAGGAGGAAGAGGAGGAGGAAGAGGAGGGCGACGGAAGATCTAATCGCCCAGCTCAAGCTAGCGTGCTCTATCAGGATCTGCTCATGTCGGACGTAGAGGATGATGCCAGCGAAGAGGAGGGTGACAACCCGTTCTCTTGTAGGTTCACAATTATTCTCCAACGTTCAGAATCTAAATAGCAAAATCTGGTGGACACAGAATGTCTTTTCTCTTGTAAAATGTCCTGATGAAATGCGTCTCACCCTCCAGCCATACAACTATCGGAGAGCGGCAGTGACTCGGACAGAGAGGTTGATGTGCGACCTGCGCCTCCACGGAGAACTCAGGAGACGGCCCGCATGGGCATGGAGCAGGACGAAAGTATGATGTCATACGAAGGGGATGGGCCTGATGGGCCACACATGGAAGACAGCAATGTCAGGTACAGCAGACCAACTGACCACAGTGAAAGCATAAGAATGTAAATGATGGCAGTCTCCTTATCACAAAAGTGCATCTGGAAATGAGGATTTTAATGAGGGGAAAAATGACATTTAAAGCTTAATTTTCATTGTCATGAAGTATTTAAATAGTTTTATCGTATGCATATCTGTACCACTGAATCATTCCATGTCCTGATGTTATTTTAAAATCTCTTTCCTTGGTTTTCATCTCAGCTACGGCAGCTACGAGGAGACGGAGAGTCAGAGTCAGATGCAGCCATCTAGTTTGGGAAATGGAGAAGAATACGGCATCAGCGAGGAGGAGGAAGACGAAGAAGACGAGGCACGGAGGAGAGGCCCAGCTGTGCTCTCTCAGGTCCAGCTCAGCGAAGATGAAGAGAGCGAAGAGTTCAGATCTATTGGGGGCGAGAGCGACATGGACTCTGACAATTAGCTTCTTTTGATTTCTTCTTCTGCTTCTTTTACTCCAGAATCACGAAAACTGAAACAGTTTTAAAAATGAGGAAATGAGATCTTAGGTAAATATGTGTACAGTGTTATTTTGTAAATGACCGTGTTATACCAATTGTAGAAAAAAAAACTGCACCTTGTAAATTTCAGTTTCTTTTTATATATGGTTTCTTTGTTTTATCACGTTTTGCTTCAGTTAAATGTTATGGAAGCTTCTTTCCATCACTCAAAAAACAAACATTTTTTACCACCTGTCAGTCAAAAGTTAGAGTTACTTTAGAGAGTTAACTTAATCAGAGGTTTGAGTTAATATGCGATAATAATCCATTTTGAGGTCAACCAAAAAAATTTTGCCAAGTAAAAAGTGTTTGGGGTTTCTTTCAGTTGGTGGGGAAGAGCTTCCACAATATCCCAAATTCACAATAAAGGAAGAAAACAATGAAGACACAATTTTTTTTGTTTTTCTAATACTAAATAAGCTGCAGCTCCTCTTTCTCAGTTTTGCTTATTGAATGAACATAATTCCAGTAAGAAGTGACTGAGAGGGATTCAGATCCATGCAGTTCAACTTCCCTTTTGATATGTTAATATTTAACTCGTGTTAATATTTGTCCAATCCACTAGTCATTTATCATCAAACATAAAGTAAAAGTGATGGAAAGTAATCATTGAGGTGGAATATGACAGGACTTTAATGACTGTGGTTACAGTTGGAAAATTTATGTAGATATTTTGACACACCAACAAAAAACAATTATAAATAAAACAAGCGCAAGCTGATCAAATAATTACACTTCTGTATGCATTTCATTTTTCTCAACTATGTGGTGTTCTTATAGTGCCTGACATTTAGTGACACACTGGAGCTGCTGTTAAGTGAATTAATGAACAAGGTCATAAACACAGTGAACAGCAGAGGGTACTCCAGCACACACTGAATGGCAGGTTTCATTATCTCAGCTACTATAACCCACTGTCATTTATTTACTATTACTATAATAAGCATCTGCACAGTGGCTTTTGTCTCCTATTTTAATTGAAAATGAGACATTATTAATAAAAAGAAAGGTCAATGTAAAGTCCACTGGGCCCGAGCTGACATTGGGTAAGGATTCGGGTTACTCTGAAAAATCTAGGAGAAATATGTCAATTGGGTTAAAATAAATCATGCTCAGCGATACAAAAACATTAGCAAACAAAAATGGCCTCTGAAGTAGTGAGCAACAATGAAAAGCTTCTAGGAAGAAGCTGCACCAACCCACATCTCTGTTTCCTGGAAACGCTTTGTTTGTGATGTCAGATTGTTTAACAACTCCAACTACTGCGTAAAGGATACCCGTTTAGTGTTTCGTACTTGACGATGACAGACAGCACACTTCCTGTTGCAACAGCTCTGCAGAGAGCTGCTCATTCAGCTCATCGACCACACTGATGTCTATATTCATACTTGTAATCTATGCATGGAACGTAGTTTATGCACATGAGCATGCTTGCAAAGCCACTGATAATACAACCTACTGGCTCTACCTTCAGTATTTCTAAGATGTCTCATATGGGTGAATTTATAGCATATCAGTGCTCCTTACTTTTCTACATTCCTGTGACTTTAACACAAAACTTCTACAATAATCCACATGATTTAGAGCACTCTGGTTGTGACTGCCTGCCATTTACCAAGAATCTCTTACTGAGAAAGATGAACCAGATCCTTGCACATGCAACTGAAAAAGCATATTTTTGCCCTGAGCAGCATACCACAAAGGATTCTAATATAGGCCCAAATTCTGTCACAATCTAAATGTATTCATGAGATTGCAGAGGCTTATCAACCACAGAAGTAAATAATTACATTGCATCACATAATTATTATTTTATCCCAGGTAAACCCACAGGGTAAATCTTTTATCTCTGAACAGGCAAATTTCTGCCCCAAGCTACAGTGGTTAGTCTCTCAGGTGAGGTAAAAACACGTCTGTGGACAGACAAGCATCCTTTAGCAGACTGAGGGATCCGGCAGGGGCTGAGAGAGTGAGACCTGTTCATCTTCTTCACGGCTACTGTCCGGACTGATGAGCTTTTCATCGACTGCAACAAGCTGCCAGAGTTCAATGAAGCTGGGGAAAATGATGACAACCAGCAACTTAAGCCCTCCCCCTTGGCAGATGACAGATCTGGGAAAGAATGAATTAAAAAATAAGAAAATGGCTCACATGTAGTCATTAAGATGCAGAGTTTCATATTTTGCACATATTTTCTGGTTAAGAAACAAAAACAAATAACTGATCTAAACCTGATGGAAGGTAAGCGGTTTGGTCAGCAGGTTGGCAGTCATCGATGTCTAAACTTCGGCTGTTCCTAACAGCCTGGAGGGAGCGGAGGCTGGTACGCAGGGGCGACCTCGTCCTGCCTGGTGATGCTGCTGCTGCTGCAAAAAACACACTGAGCTCACACTGAGGTAGTATAACCTCTAGCATCTGCTGATGTTTTGGAGCTATTTTACAAAAAAAGTTTCTCAAATGAAATGTGGAAAAATGCACGACATGTACCATAAGAGAAAATCAAAAATAGGAGTGCTGCCTTGTCTTTTACTCCTTCTTGTTATTTATTTTATATCTTGTTTGTACCTCACTGTCAACCTATGAAAAGCTGTCTGATGATCAGAAAGCTCTCAGCTTCAAAAACTGTTGAGACCATGTCACAAAGAAATACAAAGAAAGAAGATCCTATCAGTCGTCTACAGTGAGTAAATCTCACTGTAATCCTTTCATAGCACAAGAAAATCAATCACTTACACTGACAGTATAAACATGCCTGACTTTGTGTACCTTGGTTCTGGGCGCGTTTAAGCAGCTTGAATTGGGTGACTTGTTGATGAAGTCTGGATGGTCTGGGACTGTGGCAGCACTCCTTAACTGCTGATATGGAAGAAGTTTCGGATTTATTTCCTGGAGTTGAGTAAGCAGTGTTTTCACCAGTGGTGTTAAACGAGGGTGGAAGCATCAATGGAGCCTCAGGGTTTCTCCTCTGTGAAGCAGTGGAAGGCATGGAGACAAAGTCCTGCCTCAAACCTGAAAAATATGTACATGTTATTGACTCTCAATCAAACCTTTAAGTAGCATGCTATATCACTACAAATATTTTTTTTCTATACTCACTGGCTTCCTGCAGTTGAGCCATGATGCGGACATCTTGTAGCCTGTAGCTCTTTGTTACGACATCGAGGGAGATGCTTGGCTCACTGTGACCTGTGATTAATAAATTCATAAATTCAAGACATGCACTTCAGTCTCTCAGTATTTAGGAGGAATACCTTATTTTTGTTGTTGTTGTTTCTACTTTTCTGTGTTCACAAAATCCTCAGGAAATCAGGAAGTAACAATGTGGCTGTAATTACTGTACGTCATATATTGCATATACTGCTGAATTTTTGCAGCTTGTCAAATATACCCGAGTCACACCTGAGGAAGTTGTGCCTTGTCTTATCTCAATTATAACAACCACACCCCCAAAAGATACCCAAACAACCAAAATGAGATGAGGAATAGATAGAAAATGACCATAAAGTCTTACAGAGCAATACCAAAGCATAGACCCAATATGCAATACAAACAAACCACAAATTATATATGCATGCTGTCTATTTGCTTTATGTCTTTGTGTCTTAATCCTCTGACGGATTTTTAAGCTTCATCATTTTTTTTCCACCAGCATATTCATCGCTTTAAGTCAGTTAACTCTGAGCTGACATAAACACACATCTGCATGTGAATATCAAGAATCTGCAGCAGGGAAGGGGACAATATTTTGTCAACTGGAAGCTTCCCACTTTCTGTTTGTAGTTCATTCATAGTCCGAGTGCTACTGACCAATCACAGTTGAGTAGGTAAGGCTACAGGCAAGTCAACAGTCCCCGTGGAGACCAAAAGAGGGATCACATTTCAACAAAATGCAATCTTTTGAACAATCTGCAACTAACTGCACATTTATCATCTGATGACAAGCTCTTTTGTTTATTAGCTTTATTTTTTTTTAAAAAATCTATCTTCACTGATGACCAGGACAGAAGAAAAAAATCCACAGTTGTCCCAAGAAGGTAAGTCGGCAGACTAGCTGATGGGTTACTAGGTTGTGTTTGCGCTTTTTTGTGCATGACCTGACACTGACACAACACAAGGCTGCACATGAAACAGATAGTTAGTTAACAAACTAACACAACTGACATAAATTAAAGCTAACTTTATCCAAAGCTTATAAAAAAACTACATCATGTGTAGCTGTGCTGGAGTGTAAAGGTCATCTGTGTGTGTAGAAAAGAATGCAAGATAATGACTCAGGTTTCATGGTTGAAGTTCAGAGTATAACTTTTTAAAAAAGATATTACCTGAACTGTCAGGTGTATTTGCTGCTGCACTGGCAGAGGTTTTATTCACAGAGGAGCCCACAGGGACACTGGCAGCATGATAGGAAACTGCAGGACGTTTGTGGAGCTCACGTCTTGATCCTGACAATACAAAAAGTGAATGCCATTAAAGGAATCCTCTTTTATATCAAGGATATTTGTAAGATAATGAGTGGGTGAGTGAGTCTGTAGCGCTTGCTTGCCTTGATCCAGCATTTTTATCAGTGCACGGCATGCAGCTTCCATCTCAGGGCTGGGATTATCAAGAACATGTCGACACCATTTAAAAGCAGATTCCTTTTTCTCTACAGACGAATGCTTCCTTGGAGACTCGTACAGCCTGTGAGGAATAAGACGTTACGACTATGTAAAGAAGAGATCTGTTCAGAAGAGCTTTTAATACTGAAGAGTGCTCAGATTGAACTGTCCTGAAAAGCAGCCACCTCAAAGTCTTTAACGTCTCTTTAGAAGTGCACAAATTCAGGTTCATGTCTCTGTCATAACTCGGACTAGAAACAAGCTAAATAAAATGAAATACTTCTACATCACAAGCTGCACTGTCAGAGAATATCACTGTACATCTGATGGCATTTACCAGCTCTCCTCATCCTGCTCTTCATCCGCTATGTCAAGGATTTCCACCAGGTCCAAAGCAGTCTCTTCTTCCTGCAACTCTTCACTGTCCCAAGAGTGTTTTTCACAGCTATAATTGTGCAACATCCTGCTGGTGGCACAGTAAGGCAAGGGTGGATTGCACCCAGATTTCAAACTGTCCAGTCTTATTCTAGCATCCATAGCAAAAGACCCACTGCTACAGCTTTTCACTCTTGCCGGTTCAATATCGGCCCAGATGTTGCAGTATGCATCTGATTTACCCTGCGGCCACATACAGCTGCTTTTCAAATCACTAAAGAAAAAGTGGTGGTTCACACTTGTAGGTGGTAAATAGTATTGGCTCCAATCGCTCATCGTATGGTCCTGGAGTTCCATTTTCTGTGTGAAATCTTCAAATCTGCGTCTTTGAGCTGTTTAAACACAACTCTTTTTAAAAATTGTTCTACACATACAGCAACTGTAGCTTGACTTTACCTTCTGCTGACCCAGATTTATTGAGTGGAGCTGTTAAGTATACACGCAACAGATTGGATGGATTTAGGAGAGCATCACGAGCTTATGTGGATTAGAATCCACGAGTTGGCATTCAGGATCACGCCATCAAGACTTACATGTGTGGGCAAAAAGATGCTGTAACTATTTCTGTGATTTCTCAGATGAGCGCAACACTACTTCACAGGAAAGATGTCCCCTCTGTGTGGTCATTACAGCTGTATATACTGTGCTGTTGCTACTGCTGAATGTTTGCAGTTAACAGCTGATCAAATGTACCTGAGTCACGGTAGAGGAAGTTGTGTTGAAAAGGGTGGTCAGATGCTCTCTTTTGTGCAGACAGATTAATAAGAAGGTTTGGGGTTTCCCTTACAACCATGTGAAGATCAATAACTCTCACTTACACTTGTGCATTTTTTATGCAGTATGTTTGCAGGAGGCTAAGCCTTTTAGGAACATAAACCAACATCTAACTTTTTTTTAAAGAAGCAATAATGCAAATTTAGTAGCTCCACAACATCTGCCCTATTTATAAATGTAACTAATGATGCTAGTATTTAAATAAAAAAAGACAAGAAAACAAAAGAATTATAAACCTGATTAAAGTGGAAAATCATATTGAGTCCATTCCAAATTTATTTTTTTAGAGTATCTTCAGTATACAGTCAATCACATACAGAAGGGTTCAAATTCTCTTATCATTGTTCGGTGTGATTAGGTGTGACATAAGTAGGCTATGTGAACAGTACAGGTGGGGCACATAAGCTCGTTTGTTGAGAAATAGTTCCAGCATGTTACGCCCCTGTGATTACAACTTGTTGATTCGACTTTTACAGTTTTACACTCAACTTTGGGCAGCAAGCCAGTAAAGAAGTTTCCTCCTGCCAACCTATGACGTCGCTGATAGCAAGAACTGGCAGGTTCACTTCAGCAAATCTGCTACATTTAACATTGATTTTTTTTGTGCTATGGTTGGGTTAAGGGCAAGATCCACCCAAGATTCAACCAAAGGCAAGATGTGGGATTAAGCAGGGTCAAGGCTAACTGGATTAAGTTGGCCTTCACCCTACTTTAAATTGCAGTTTATCACTTGTATCTAGAGAAATAGTGTAGATGTCATTATTTACCTTGATGGGCGACCGTGGTTCAGGGGGTTGGGAAGCTCATCTTGTAACTGGTTGCCAGTTCGATCCCCAGCTCTATCTGTCCTGGTTGTTGTGTCCTTGGGCAGGACACTTCAGCCTACCGCCTACTGGTGTTGGCCAGAGGGGCCGATGGTACGATATGGCAGCCTCGCTTCTGTCAGTCTGCCCCAGGGCAGCTGTGGCTACAACTGTAGCTTGCCTCCACCAGTGTGTAAATGTGAGAGTGAATCAATAGTGGAATTGTAAAGCGCTTTGAGTGTCTAGAAAAGCGCTATATAAATGCAATCCATTATTGATGATAATTTTAATTAAATACAGTGGATTTTGTATTAATACAACTTTATTTTTATTTATTTTTTTTACTTTTATTTAGGTAGCTAAATAATTTAGGTGTATATCTGTACAACAAAGTAAAATGGGCTGAGTGGAAAAGAACCAAAGAATTTTAAACATACTACCAGGCCTGAGTTGCTTTCTTATATTCTTCACTCAGAATTAAGTCAGTATTTTGGTGACTTTTAAGTTACACGTTGATGATATACTTTGAACGTGAGGTGTGAAACAAATGCAAATGAAGAACATAACATGATGAAATGAACATTATAAGTTGTTGTGTCTGCAAAGTTTCATTCAGTTTGGCACATCTTTTAAGGAGGACATAGGGTATATACATACACCATACATGTTGTAACATTGTCTTTTTTTCACTAATTTCAGTGAACCACCCTATTGAATAGCCCCAAAAGTGACGTACAGCTGTGTTTTTGAGGGTGAACTGAGAAGCACAGTAATTATCAGGTTAAATCTATTGTCCTTATAGTTTCTAAAATTCAATTCAATCAATTTTACAAAGCATTTTTGTTGATAAGTGTCCCAGTCCAGTCTATTCTCCTAAATTACCCATTTGGGTACAGTTATTTATTCTCCACAATATCACAACCCATGTGTGGCACATAGGTGAAGATTACTTACAGAGTTTAGCATTAATTAAATGTTAAATCAGACCAGTTGAGCAAGACTAAACCATAGTCACATAGACCCCCCCACACCCCACACTAAGTATTATGTCAACCTCTTGAAACCAACTCCTGCTGTTGGTCTGGTTCTTTGGGCTCATTAGCCTGTGCTGGTAATAAAAACAGCCCTACTCCTGATGGCAGCTCAATATCACACAGACATGACAACTCTGAAAATCTATTAGATTAAAAACACAACACACATATGGTTTCTAATCAGTAATTTAAATAAGGGTTAGGGGTATAAATATGTTCCCTGCTTGTTGGATTAACTGAGCAAAAGAACCTGGTAGCTCATAAAAAAACCAAAACCCTGTGTATTGCAGAAACTTACATACAGATAAATAAAAACTTAGCAGATATAACGTAACCTTGTGTTAGCATCTCTCACTTAACTGTGTGTGGCAGGAGGCTTTCATGTGCTGCTACTCTTAGCAAGAAAGAGACATTTATGAAAATTGGACAAAATAAACTTTTTTTTTGTGCCACACTAAAGAAAAATAAATGTTTTAACTGATGTATTTAAGGACCAGAATCATGTTTGTGTGCAGCTAATACTATGTAAGCGAGCCTTATGTTGATTCATTGATTTCAAAGATCAATGAACATCTTTGACTTGGTCTCTGTTGGTGGGCTGCAGGTGCACACAGAGGTGAGGTCAACCTTTGATGGTATCTGTCAGACAGGCTCAGGGCGTACACTGCAGAAAACTCAAATTAATGTAAAGGACATGTAAAACAAAGCACCGAAACACTAGCATAGCTATCGATACTCTTCCAGTTCCCGCCCAAAGGTACAGGAGAAGGAGTAGGAGGTGTCTTCCTCCTGGATAAAGCTGCACCTGCGCCCTGCCTCCTGTCTCCTCGTCACCTCACCGCCCACCGGTTTGTTTCCTGCTCGTCACTCTGTTGTTGTGTCTGAGCTACAGCGCTTCTTTTTCAACTTCAGCCACCACATCATGGAGTCCTAAAAAAACGCTTTCCCCTGTGAAATGCGGAGTGACGAGTGACAAACCGGACAGCGAAGGGCCACCTCTGTCGGGAGGGAGAGTGGGGGGAAATGCAGGACACAACCGACAAAGCAGCCTCCGGGAACCCGGCTGGAGACAGCGGCACAACCGCAGAGCAGGTAGGAGCAATGCAACTTTGTTATTCTGGCTTTCACCGCATCATACAGGACTCTGTGCAGGTGTAAGACACACGCCAGCGTCTTGATGTAACCCCAGAAGCCCGTTACGAGCAGTTCAATGTCACCAACGGGCGCTTTCAGTTGTCTGAAAGATACCGTGTTCAGATGAGGCGGTCCAACCTGTCCGCCTACATTGCTCTCAGGCTTTTCCTCTTCGTCTGCAGCAGATAAAGCCCTTGCCTCGGTTGAGTTGTTCAGCAGTTGTGTTTACCTTAACTTTTCCCCGCTGTGTACATCACACATGCACAATGAGTACTCAGCTAGAAAGACTGGTTCAATAGTGGAGCAAATGTGTAGAAACGGGAAATAAAACGATTCGTTTTCTTCTGAGGTGTGGCTGTGGTATATTAAGTGACTGTGAGGGTGTTTGGGGGTTATAATTGAAAATGATTGCTGCTACTTGTTATTCTAAGCCCCCACTCTTTAAATCTCAATGGGACAACTTATAAAATATATCTCGATTTTAATCGTTAGTTAATCGTCGAAGAATAGTAATCACCACAAGAAACAAGAGTAACTGTAACCTTAAAGAAGTTTTGTTTTGTTTTTTGACCAACAGATTTTACCATGTGCATCAGATTGTCCACATCATATCTGTTTGATGAAGTGTGTAAAAGCCAGTCATACAAAATATCTCAGACATGCTACATTATGGGCTCAAAAGTTGTAATGTAGTTTAATTCAAACAAAAAATACAAATACAAAATAAAAAAATACAAAAAACTGCTTGATGGTGTCAACAAATGTTTTTAAGTACAAAAAGGAGTAGATGGAAGTTTAACACTTATCAAGACCTACTCCCCTTATGTAAAAAAAGAAAAAAAAAATATTATAATGCTAGCTAAACTTTAAACAGGCCTTGTACATCCTCAGTAGCTATAGAAACGTGCACATAATGATGATAAATGACAATGGTAATATCCAGATAACAGTGTGTGAGAACTCAACTCAGCAACTTCTTTTACAGAAGCAAATCATCCTCATGTTCATGTAGTTTGTTTGTTTGTTTGTTTGTTTTTATGCAATAATACATTGGCGTTCAATGTGTTTAAAAATGGGAGGGAAACGTGAACTATATAACAATGCAGTAACAATGCTTAAAGCAGAAGCCCTGTTGTTATCTTAATCAGACTTCCTCCCTGTGTGTGCGGACATCAAAACCAGTTCCTCCTTTGTTTCAGAATCAGAATCAGAATCAGAAAGGGTTTTATTGCCAAATGTTGAGCAGGTTTACAACATTAGGAAATTGCTGCGGTGCTTAGTGCAAACATACTGTCATAAATAACGCTTAAATAGACATGAGAAAAAATAAATAAATAAATAAAATAAAATAAAATAAAAAATAAGAATAAGAATTAAAAGTGCTAAGTAGATAGATATATACATGATATATACATGAGTGCAGGTGGTGATCAGTGCCAAACATGGA
The DNA here is from genome assembly GCF_051167445.1 of Perissodus microlepis. Lineage (NCBI taxonomy): Eukaryota > Metazoa > Chordata > Actinopteri > Cichliformes > Cichlidae > Perissodus > Perissodus microlepis. The sequence continues at coordinate 11,704,506 of NC_140470.1, forward strand.
ATGATGCAGTGAACACAGCGTAGGGTCATGTGTTAGTGGTGGGAACAGTCATACGGTTATTGTTCATGTGTCCAACAGCAGAGGGGAAGAAACTGTTCTTATGGCGAGAGGTTCTGGTGCGAATGGACCGGAGCCTCCTGCCTGAGGGGAGCAGGTTAAACAGACTGTGTCCAGGATGAGAAGGGTCAGCTGAGATCCGAGCTGCACGCCCCAGTGTCCTGGAGGTGTACAGGTCCTGCAGAGATGGGAGTCTGCAGCCAATCACCTTCTCAGCAGAGCGCACAACACGCTGCAGTCTCTGTTTGTCCCTGATAGTGGCTCCAGCGTACCACACGGTGATGGAGGATGTGAGGATGGACTCGATGATTGCAGTGTAGAATTGCATCATCGTCCGTGTTGGCAGGTTGAATTTCTTCAGCTGCCTCAGGAAGTACATCCTCTGCTGGGCTTTCTTAATGACGGAGGTGATGGTGGGCTCCCACTTCAGGTCCTGGGTGATGGTGGTACCCAGGAAGCGGAATGAGTCCACAGAGGTGATGGGGGTGTCAGTCAGGATGATGGGGGGGAGTGGGGCTGTGTGCTTCCTGAAGTCCACAATAATCTCCACTGTCTTCTGGGCATTCAGCACCAGGTTGTTGTGGCTGCACCAGGACACCAGACGTTCAACCTCCCTCCTGTAGGCAGACTCATCCCCGTCCGAGATGAGTCCAATAACGGTGGTGTCATCTGCAAACTTGATTAGCTTGACAGACTGGTGGGTGGAGGTGCAGCAGTTGGTATACAGGGAGAAGAGCAGAGGAGAAAGAACACAGCCCTGAGGGGAGCCGGTGCTGATGGTCCGGGAGTCCGAGACTTTCTTTCCCAGCCTCACGTGCTGCTTCCTGTCCGTCAGGAAGTCAGTGATCCACCGGCAGATGGGATCAGGCACATTCATCTGGGAAAGCTTGCCTTGGAGATGGTCTGGAAGGATGGTGTTGAAGGCAGAGCTGAAGTCCACAAACAGGATCCTGGCGTAGGTTCCTGGGGAGTCCAGATGCTGTAGGATGAAGTGTAGGGCCATGTTGATGGCGTCATCTACAGACCTGTTGGCTCTGTACGCAAACTGCAGGGGGTCCAGGAGGGGGGCCGTGAGGGTCTTGAGATAGGAGAGAACCAGGCGCTCAAATGACTTCATGACCACAGATGTCAGAGCCACAGGTCTGTAGTCATTTAGTCCAGTGATCCTTGGTTTCTTGGGGACAGGGATTATGGTAGAGGACTTGAAGCAGGCAGGCACATGACATGCCTGCAGTGAGGAGTTGAAAATGCCAGAAAACACTGGGGCCAGCTCGTTTGCACAGTGTCTGAGGGTGGCAGGAGACACACCGTCTGGGCCGGGAGCTTTTCGAGCATTCAGATTCTTAAACTGCTTCCTCACACCTGCTTCATGAATATGAAGAGTAGTGGTGGGAGGAGGTGGTGTGAAATCCCCCTTTGTGTGGGGTGAGGAGGGGGGTTTAGAGGTAGATGGTGCGCAGGAAGGAAGAGGAACAGGAAGCAATAGATCAGTGGACAGTTTTAAGGAGATAGAAAAGTTAAACCACACGCTAAGTGTGTGTGCCTGTTCTTGGTTTTTGTACTTGACTGCAAACAAACCTTGTCAGACAAAAGCAAACAGAACAGTCAGTCACAGTCAGTTCCTCATATGTATTTACATCAGAGTTACCATGTATTTCCCCTCTCATTTCAACATCCTAACAATGTAATTTGATGTTTTGTTGTTGTTGTTGTTGTTGTTTTTAGAATAAAGTACATATGAATGGAAATACAGTCACACAAAATGGTTTCAACCCGCCAAGTACACCTACACCACAGCCACAGTCTGAATGCCAACTACCTACTCCAACACCGATTGTCCAGAGGGAGCAGTGGGGTGGAAAGTATGAGTTCCTGCTCTCCTGCATTGGATACTGCGTGGGACTGGGAAACGTGTGGAGGTTCCCCTACCTTTGTTACCGCAATGGGGGAGGTGAGTGGTCCATAGTCAAATGCTTGTCGTGCATGCGTGCGTGTGTGTGTGTTAATCATTGTTTGCAACACTCATTTGTGCATGAGGCACTCTTTGCCCTGCCCTTGGGTGTGTGTGCTTCTCATCATGCTGATTTATTTGGCACACTCTTTCCAGAGCACGCCATGACAGCCTCTGGAAAGACTGAGGAGAGTGGGAACTACATCACAAAGCATTCACTAATCCTCTAATTAGGGACAATGTTTTTCCTCGATTACACGCCAGAAATGGGGTTTACTTTTTGATCCCAGCCTTAAGTAATACACATCTCTTTTTGAAAAGCGTACATGTTGCAGCTTGTCTGACAGTAAAGTCAGATTATGTCTATATTGCATTTTTATAAGTTAGCCTGCTGCTACAGGCTGCCTGCATCCACAAACCAAGTCGTTATTATTGAGTCGTCTCCCTCCCTTCATTAAAGAGGCCTGTTTCTAATCTTCACAGGTGTCTTTCTCATCCCCTATTTCATCATGCTTATTGTTACGGGTGTTCCGCTCTTCCTCATGGAGCTGAGTTTAGGTCAGTATGGAGCAGCCGGCCCGATCACTGTGTGGAAATGCTGCCCTCTGCTCAAAGGTAATGACCTCCTATTGCAGGAATTTTTTTGTAAGTAATTACAGAAAGCAGAAGCAAATCGGTGGAAAGACTTTGGAAACTTTAGCATGGTGTCTGCATGGTGATTTCATACTGGGGGTACTTTATTCCAGTTAGTTAGAACAAAATATTTGACCACAGTTATGCAGCATTTCTGTTTGAATTTGAAGGATTTGTGTGAGCAGAATCTCCGATTGACGTCAAAATGCCAGCGTCACCAGTCAGACCAGACATTATAGTTCATGCAAATAGCTGCTGAGTGACTCAAAACAAATTGCTGCCTCACTACTTATGGCTTACCTTAAAATGCTTGGCTTCTCAGAAACTAATTTTAACCCTGTAAGAAATGTCTTACTTGTGCTAGGGAGTGGTCATGCCAGCAGGCTTATTTAAGAGAAAGGTGAGACGGAGTTCCTCATAAAAGGAAAAAGGAAGTGAACGTTTTTAATGTTAGCAAGAATAACACTGGCTGTCGGCAATAGTGCGATCAAGGGTGATAAACTCTGCAGTGATTGTTAAATGTCAGTATTATTTCTTTTTGCCAGTTTAAGCACCATGTTCTGAAACTAATGTCTTACATACAGTTTGCCTTACACAGTAGAACATTTGCTTTTGTCTGAGGTACTCATGTCCCTCTCTGTGTTTTTACACAGGGATTGGGATTGGGATGCTGTGTGTGTCCACACTGGTGTGTCTCTACTATAACGTTATTATAGCGTGGACATTTTACTACCTGGGCAGCTCATTCCAGAGCCCTCTGCCCTGGTCCTGTGAGGCCCTCGCCAATGCAGCTATCTGTAGTGGTAACATCACTGCCAATGACTCCACTGGTAAAGTCCTCACCCCGACAGAAATTTTCTGGAAGTAAGTGCTTTATTTGCATGGTCATTTTATATAAATGAATAAATCAGTGTTGTTTTTAAGGTTGTACATTATATGAAATGTTTTATTAAAAGAAAAAAGTAATGCGTAGCAAGGGTTTAATTTGCAAAGTATTTTTTTTTTAACTTCTATACTATGGCTGCATCAAAATGACAGCAATGCAAAGGCACTGGTATGTCTCTAAGCCACACCTAAGTGACACATTTGATCGTTTTAGCCAACTGTGTCTTAACAATAGGGTGAGAAAAAACATACAAGAGGCTTTGAGCAAATCTGAAATGGCAGCAGGAGCTTTAACTAATCAAATTGCATCAAAACAAAGTGACAAGAATTGTTCTCATTCAAGTCTACTAATTTTAAATTTCTCATACAATTATTTAGGTAATTATAAACCTTGCTGAAGTACTTGCTCAAAATGACTCGACACTTGATCCCAGTCAACTGTTTTTTAGTACTTCACAGCAACACAGTGTTACTACAGAATACATAAGAGTTTCAGTACAGAGCAGTTGTCTGTACAGATAACAACAGCAGTCCGTGGGACATGGTGAATGAATCCCAGAGGCTTTGCACATCATCATTACAAAAAGCACTGTGTTCATGTTTTATCCTTTTAGTCAAAATGCATAATATCACAAGAGCTTTCTTTCATTTTAAGGTGTATAGCCTTATGGGTGGTAATGCAGTCAGTATTTTATTACACTTTACTGCATGCAGGGGGGCCAGAGCTTTTCTGAGCTGTCAAAGAGTGAGGAGATGAGGTGCAGCCTGGACAGGTTGCTAGTCTGTCACAGGGCCAACACAGACGGACAGACAACCATTCATACTCTCCTGTGGGCAATTTAATCCCCAATTAACCTACCCCCACTAACTGCATGTCTTTAGACTATGGCAGAAAGCTGGAGTACCTTGAAAGACATGGAGAGACCATTCAAACTCCACACAGAAAGGCCCTGGCGAGATGGTGGATTCAGTCCCAGGTCCGTCTTGCTGTGAAGCAACAGTGCTAACCACCGTGCCATCGTACTATGCCTTTAGTGAAATTCAATTTGGTTCAATTTTATTTAAGTGAATTAAAAAAAATAAAAGAAATCTGAATATTACAGCCATTGTAGTAGACAAAGAGTACCACAGAAACTGAATTTCACTTCTCTTACTCCCTTGTAGGACATATGGAATGTTTTAGCGTCCAGGACGATGTCATCATAGAAATCCAGACCAACAGCTGTGCCTTGTTTATATAGTTAATGTGTAATAGGTGCTTGTTTGCATAGTTGCCTCACAGCAAAAATGTTTAAATCCAGCCTGGAGCTTTTCTGTGTAGAGTCGGCATGTTCTCCTCAACTTCCTCCTACAGTTAGGCTAATTAGTGATTCTAAATTACCCATAAGTGCAAACGCATGTCTCTCTCTGTTAGCTCTGTGACAGCCCTGTGTATCCTGCCTCTTTCTGATAGCTGGGATAGGCTCCACCCCCCACACAACTCTGAATTGTATAAGTGGGAGAAAACAGATGCGTAATATGTGTGGTCATATTTGTGCTATTTCATCTTGTAGTAAGCAAGTCCTGGGTGTAGTACACAGTGAGGGCCTTCACGATCCAGGCCCTGTGCGGTGGCCCCTGGCCCTGTGTCTACTCGCAGCATGGATCATCATCTTCCTGTGCATGCTCAAGGGCATCCGCAGTTCTGGCAAGGTGACGCAACACAATGTTCTTATTGTCAGCACAGATACAAACTCTTGTGTGGCCTCTGCTCGTATATCATGCTGGCCTCATGTGTGTCCTTGCTGTCTTTGCTTTCAGGTGGTTTATGTGACGGCTACCTTCCCGTACTTTGTGCTCATTGTTTTAATCATCAGAGGGGCCACACTGGAGGGCTCTCTCCAGGGCGTCGCCTTCTACCTCACACCAGACTGGAGCCGCTTGGCTAACGCACAGGTAGATTTGATGGGACAGTGGTAGTTAGTGAACACAGTGTATTGATGCTGCTTTAAAATAACTGCAGATATTTGTGTGTTGTGTTGCAGGTTTGGAATGACGCAGCCTCACAGATCTTCTACTCATTAGGTATTGGTGTCGGGGGGCTGCTCTCTATGGCCTCTTACAATAAGTTTGACAACAATGTCATCCGGTGAGTTTGGGCTCTGTTCTTTTGCTTTGTCATTTGTTTACTTGTTTTTCATGGCTCTGGTAATCATGGTTTGATTTTTGTGTTTGTTTGTTTTCAGGGACACTATAGTTATCACCACAGGAAACTGTTGCACCAGCTTCTTTGCTGGATTTGCTATATTCTCAGTCCTGGGTCACATGGCATACAGGAAGGGCGTTCCTGTGGGAGAAGTGGCAGATACTGGTAGTTTACCTATTTGGCTTCTATAACACAGACAGCGACAATTAATTACTTATATCATGCTTTTTGAAATGCAATTTTTTCTGTTTACCTTCAGGTCCTGGGTTAGCCTTTGTTGCTTACCCAGAAGCCCTTGCACTGCTGCCAGGCTCGGTGTTCTGGTCAATTATGTTCTTCCTCATGCTCTTTATGCTGGGAGTTGATACCCTGGTAAGGCTGCACTCTATACAAAGATAGCAGCATAAATATAGGTCTAACATACGGATACCACCTATTAATGTTTTACACCTTCTTAATGCTTCACAGTTTGGAAACATGGAGGGCATCACTACGGCCGTGCTAGATGAGTTTCCTCACCTCCGTGGAAACCCACTGCAAAAGTCCTTATTCTTGGGTGCTTTGTGTTTTTTCTTTTACCTGATGGGCCTCCTGTTAGTCACTGATGTGAGTATGTTTGTTTTCAATGAGGAGTCTGACGTGTCTGCATGCTTCATATGATCAGAAAGAGTCATATTTCCCATGCTGTCTGTCTATACAGGGAGGAATTTACTGGTTCACTCTCATTGACTCCTTCAGCACTAGTTTCGGCCTCATCATCATCACCCTCTTCATGTGCATTGGCATCTCCTTCTTCTATGGTATCTCATCTCACAGCCCTCATATTCACAATAAACTCCTTTAACCATGTCACTCCTTTTTTGATCATTTCAGTGACTGACTTGCTGTATGGCAAGTTTGTTTGTTTTCCCGCATTTTATTTTTTGAATAGAACATTGATCGTATTTTTTTACATTCTGTTTTCTTGGTCGAATGATGAGTATTTTTTTTAATGATCTTCCTTGTATTTCAATGTTTGTTTTCTTCCTAATTTGTTTTTTATTAGGCGTCAACCAGTTTTGTCAAGACATTTTGGATATGATTCGCCACTGCCCTCCCTGGTGTGGCAAAGTGCTGATTTACTTCAAAGCATGCTGGGTTTTCTGCACTCCGTTTCTTCTACTGGTGAGTTTACACTTGAACTGATATCGATATTGGTTGTTAGTAGATAACAACAGCACTGGTGACGGCTAACAAATGCTTGTTAAAATATCTCTCTAATAAATCGAAGAATCTTTGCATGCAGGTCTCAGTGTGCCTGGCTGTTTCTTGCTTTTCTTTGCATCCCTTCACCCAAAAGTTCAGACTTAGCAGGACTATTGTGAGATGTCTGAGCAAATGCAGTGTTGAGGTTGTTGTTTTCTGCTAGCTTTCACAGCTCTAGCACAACTTTCTGTCTCCCGTTCACCACAGGATCCATATGTTTGATTTGGCACAGATTTTATGGCACATGCCCTTCCTCACCCCACCTTTCCATTTACCCAGTCTAGGGACCAACACTTGGAGTACACTAGCTTTTGAGCCCATGAGGTGTGGTTTGTGACTCCTCTTGGTCTTTAAGTGGGAATCTCTGTGCATAAGGTGAATGTGTCCGTCATGAGGCATTTAGAGAAAGCCTGTAAATTGTAGCCACAGTAAATAACCCTTGTTGTGCACAACCTAACAGACAACATACAAGTTTTGATATTCTTTTTAATTACATTTTTTTTAAGGTGGCTGACTTCAAGTCCAGAAGCTATAAAGCTGCTTTATCTTAAATGTTTTACATTCTGTGATCTAAATTATCTTATTCTGTTTCCATTATTGTTTATCTGGCACAGCTATTATGGGATGAATAAGTAAAAAAAAAAAAACCCACTTCTGGTAGCTGTGGTGATACTGCTAACTGTAGCACACATTATATGCTTGTTGATTTGTATCATTTTAAAACCAAATTCCTCCCTTTGTTATTTATGCTGCTGCTTCTAAAGCATGAACTTGGCATCCAGCGGGTAAATCTGTTAGCATCTGCATTCAAGTGTACCAGTGAACCTTTAGTAAAAGCGCGAAAGAGAGTTCATAGTATCCTATTAAATGACTGAAGGGTTTGACTCAGAAACTAACAAAGGAACTAAAATGACATCACTCATTTGAAAGCGTCAGTTGCCCACTGTGCTGACATCTTTGGGGCAGGTAAATAATTGAAGAGGAGAAACTGGAATTCGATCTGCAGTTTTTCTGTGCCGGCCCTCCTCTCTGCTTCTTTTTGTGTTGAGATGAAATGATCCTCTGCTCACTCTGTGCTTTTCCCGTTGCATAGTTCATCCTGACATACATCTTCATTGAGATGTACAGAACGTCACTCCACTACGGCGACTATGTGTATCCACTGTGGGGTAAAGCCTTAGGTGTGTGCATGGGGGCCACCTGCTGTTTACAGATCCTCATCTGGGCTATCGTCGCCATCACCAGAGAAACTGGAACACTGAAAGAAGTCAGTATCACCACTCATTAACGTACACTACTGTCACAGTAGCAGTCTTAAGTGGGTTTGTGATTATCTCTGGCTTTCTCTCTCTTTGTTTTGACAGCGTTTCCAGAAATCAATCCGACCACTAAATTCCTGGAGGCAAAATAACCTGAACAGCACTGTGAGAGCAGAGGCGCACGTAGAGCCTGAGCAAGTGGACACCCCGTACACAGTCACGCTCACCGACATGGACATTACTGCGATGACGTGGGACATGGGAAGCCAGGCATAAGGGAACAGAGCATTTGTGAATACACCATGATGAGCAGACTTTGCTCTAAACAGATAGAGGAATTTACTATTTTGTTACTGGCTGAGGTTCAGCTCTGGAGGCTATGCTCGCTCACACTGTGTCCTGTGTCAGGGCAGTATCGAATACCTGCTATATTTATACTATTATGTACATAAATATAGATTTTTCAAATTCTTTTTCACTGCTTAGAATGTAAGGCTACGAGGTTTTAGAGGAAGCTTGGATTATCATATATATGCAGGATTTAATGAGAATGCGTCAATGAAGATGATGTTGCAATGTAAATGCTGAACTTATTTATTATTATAGTAGCACAGTGCAATGAACTGCTACTGACAGTTGCCAGCAGCTGCTGTCCAAGGAGGAAAATAACTTTGTGACAGTTACCCTTCATGCCACTGATGGAACCAGAGAAGTGACCACGAATCATCATGCTTTCAGACTAAATGGCGTTGAAACATAGCTGCACTGAAGCAAGAATATTTTAAATTCCATTTTAAAATGAATGATTGCGAAAATGATTGGTAGAATAAATACATTATTTATACAATATGTTGCCAAATGAACTATTTCTCATGGTATTGTCTGTATTTCAATGCAAGAAGACTCCTGACTCTGAACATTTGCATTTCAAATAACCAGGTTCCCGCAGTTATGCAGAAGATGTAGTGTTTGCGTCATGTCTAGTGAAAACTTGTCTTTGCTCATCTAAATACAACTGAGTAACAACTAAATACTAAAATAGTACTGTAGATAGATTTGCTTGTTTTTTCTCTTAATTTGACTGATACTTGAATTTGACAGTCGTTTACTCTCACTTTTATTTTTAGTTGTGTTTTTTGTTTGTTTTTTAAGTGGAAAGCTAATTAAGTCATTTGAGTTAAATGTACTCTGGACATGCTTTTTGTTGGGGTTTTAAATTTGCCCCCCATTTGCAACAATCTTCTGTGTTGTAAAGTTGATGACAGTAACATCAGAACATACAGGGTAGAAATTACATGAAGACCCTTTAGTGTTCATCTGTTTAAGAGGGCTCACAGAACCTGTCTTCTCAGATTAAGCATTTAAAGCCTGAACCATGAAATAATTGCCAAGAAATTAATTTTTTTGGAAAATGTGCAATTGCTTATTTAATTTTCTGAAGTTGAAAACAAAAGTATAAATTTGCAGGTTTTAGTTTTAATTTAGCTTTTTTGCAAGCTATTGCTTAAAAATGTATTGTGCAATTTACTAGTACGTAAATTATGCGTTTTTAATCCCTTTCTGAATTTCAGAATTACAAAATAAATATCATCACGAGGGTTTTTTATTCTTTTCTTGCAGAATCTCTTCATAAACCTTTACATAAACATTTAAGAACATTTTTCTTCGGTTCCTTTTGCTTATTGTATATTTTTTATAGTGGCCAATTAAAAACTACTTGAAGCTATGGGTTGAGTATATATAGCCCATAACAGTTTAACTTAACTTAATGAGAAGAATTAGTGTGATCACAGAGGCCAGTCATGTGGTAGTCTGCCTCTTAACAACATCCATTCATTGACCACTTTGTTAGGTACAGCTGTTCAACTACTAATTAGTTACCGGTATATGGCAGCCACTTGATGAGTTCAGGCATATAATCATGGTCAAGATGACCTTATAAGTTTAAACCACACATCAGAATAGGAAGTAAAGATGATTTAAGAGAACTGAGTGTGGTTGTTGTTGCCAGGCAGACTGGTCTCTGTACTTCAGAAACTGCTGATCTACTGGGATTTTTAGACCCAAACATCTCTAGGGTTTACTTAGGGTTTAGTACCAATTAAGCAGCATTCAAATTGTACCACAGTGTATTGCTGCTGACCATGACCAACCCTTTATGACTACCTTAGGATAGGTTCTTCCAACAGGATGATGTGTCATATCACAAAACTCAGATAATTTCAAATTAGTTTCTTGAACATGACTTCAAGTTCACTGTAGTCAAATGGCCACCACAGTCACCATGTTGTGGGTGGAAGATTTGCATCGTGGCCCTGTAACAGAAAAATATGCTGCATTTGTGGGATGTCGTCATATAAGAATGGTTAAAAATCTCTGAGAAATGTTTCCAGCACCTTGCTGAATCTGTGCCACACAAAGTAGTAGTAGTAGTGTGCAATACTGCAAATTTTGGTATCAATCCAATAACGAGTATATACAGGGCCAGTACTGCAATACATAGCAATACCAATACTTTTAACCTATAAAGACAGGCTATAAATAAAGTAGATGTGACTGTCCACACAAAAAAGTTTAGACATTTTTCACAGTGTATGTTTGACACATTTTTTCATTTCCAAATTTTATATATATATATATATATATATATATATATATATATATATATATATATATATATGTACACACACACACACACACATGTATGTATATATATAAATACTAAACTTAACAAAGAAAGTATCAATCCTATTCCACTAGTATGATCCAGTACAAATACCAGCATTGGTATCAATGCTACCAATATTTGGATCGATCAGCCCACCTCTATCACAGAGACTTAAGGCAGTTCTGAAGGCAAAAGGGGGTCCAAGCCTTTAGTGGCAAAGTGAACCTAATAACATGGCTGGTGAAATGTATTTCCACATGAAAGTAGGATGCTACTAATAGACAATAGAGGTGATCGAGGATCCTCTAACTAGGTAATGTGTACCAAAAGCTTGTAGCACAAGTTACTTGTGAATTTTTGCCACCAGAGGGCAACGATTGCACACTTAGAGGTGAAGTTTTACACACTAACAGAGCTGCCAAATAAACATGTACAGGTGTGCGATAATTTAAACTTATCACCCGCGAGATAAAAACCAGGTAAACGGGACAATAATGGTCATCTAACTGCATTTAATGACCTCTACCGGGAAGCCTTAACATCGTTGTTTTTTTGTTTTCACATATTACTTTGATCTAATATGTATTATTGCAGAGGCACAGCCTCCACTCCCGAAATAGTGCAGCCTGTAAGTGCCACATAAACTAATTGAGGAACACGACATGAGTAAATAAATCCTTCCGATAATAGGGGCTATTACTATTTCTGTTCCAGGCGTGTTGGAGGTCGAACAGGATGTTGCGTAGACTTTTTTTTCCCGCGTTTTCCAGTCCTCGGGTTGGGTTAGTTCGTTTGCGGTTTGTCACGTGATCCCGGCGTAACGCTACATCGGTCTGTTTGCAATGACAGACTTCTTGTCTGTGTGTGAGAAGTTATAAATCGGTTGTTTGACAGAGGTTCTGACAACACAGAGTTTAAACAGAGACAGACGATCGCAAAAACACAGATGAACAAAGTCGTGTGCACAGGTTTTTGAGCACTAACCGCCGAGTACTCGTAACACCATTGCAGCGTCGCCAACGGCGCTTCACCGCGCAGTACTTTGATACAAAACGAGCATCCACAGAGCTACAGTTGCAGGAAGTCGCTGAGGTTTTGTTGTCACGGAACTCTTGAAGTGGGATTTACACTTAGTAAACAATATCAGTCGGCTTTAAATCATATTCGAGTTTTATCTGTTAATTATTGGCCGTTACGTAACCGGATACTAAGATGCCTCCTAAAAAACGCAATTCTGGGACGACACAGAGCAAAGAGATGAAACCCACTGCTGAAAATGCCTCTCCAGAGAAGAAGGAGAGTCCTGAGTTATCTCTTAAAAAGTAAGAGAAGTAATGATCGCCTCTCCGTCAAGCCACAGTAGCTTCAGTTTGTGGCTTTGGAAAATTACAAAAAACAAAAAAAGTTGACATTGTAGACAGATATTTTGGTCTTTCCCCCAGCTACGTTTATCTTGCTCGCTAGCTTGTGCGACTAAACGTCAGGCTGATCTGTTAGCTGTGTCCACCGGCCTAATAACAGCGAGTTTAAAAGCATGTTTAGCCCCACACAACTGGTCAAAGAGTGTAACTATTAAGTAATGAATGAAACTTGAAATGTAGCCTGGGTATAGCTCTCAAACACAGCCTGTGTTTTAGAGCTATACCCTACCTACTATACCCTGTACCCTGCCCAGACTCTGACTGGCAGTCAGAGTACTTCACAAGACAAGACCGTTGTCTTGAATGCAGTTGTTTTGATTTCCTGAAACCTTATTCGTGTTTTTCGTGGTTGCTAACCTCTGGTCTCCATCTTTTAGGCACGGAGACAAGGATGCTGAGTTTGTGACTCTGTGCAAGAGCCTTCATGTGACTGACCCTGTATGTGATCGAGCCTGGACGTTGTGGAAAACCGTTCAGGAATCCGTGGATGAAGCTGCTGTACGTATTAGCACCTACTGTAGTTCAGTAGTTCCACTCTACATTTATAATACTGCAATCCTGTCGCCTGTCCTGGAAAAAGCATGAGTGGAAATCGATCATTTAAATTCATTATCTTATACAGCAACAAATTAGAACAGTATTTGGCCTAAAGCAATACATATTGCAGGATGGAATGGTGGTGCAGTGGTTATCACTGTCACCTCACAGCAAAATAAATCCAGGCTGTATGTTCTCCTGTTTCTAGTTGGGTTCTCACTGGGGTCAGAACAGAGACAGTCAGTTTGGTGATTCTAAACTGACTGACTTTATGCGTTAGCCCTGTGGCCTGTCAAGGGTGTTTAAATATAATATAACCCTCGCACACTGTCAGTTCAGCATTATTTTTATTCATTAATAACAGTTTAGTCCATATGACCTTTCTCAAGTATAGAGAAACCAGGGTGTATCCAATCTCTCCTGCAAATCAGAGCTTCTACAACATTGTTGAAAGACATCCAAAAAGAAGACAAGAAAAGAAAAGTCCACAAACATGGCAAATCACAAGCTGTGGGAAGAAGACAACACAAAGTTAGTGATAGGCATGTAAATGCATGGGGAGCGAAAGAAAGTACAATTTGTACTGTTTGGGCCGTAAACCCTTTATGTAAGTTTTCTTTTTGTAGTACTGAGTCCAATTTTAAATCAAAGTTTACACACAGTATCCACTGTGCCTTATTGGTGAAATGGGATATTAGGAGGGCTAAGTATTTTTGCCTTTTAATCAGTAGCCAGGTACAGTCCAAAAATAATCATTTAAAAAGTACTGTAAGAAATAAAGTGGAATAGCTTTATAATCCCCTAAAAAACAGTTGCTCCTCCATTCCTAAAAAAGGCGAAAAGGTGTGACACGAGCATCATCTAACATTGTTCTTTGTCATTTGGTTTCAGGACAGTCAGAAGAAGCTTTGGGGTGCTTGTCTGTTTGTGACTGTGACAGACATGGATGCCACCTGTTTCACCTTGACCCAGGTTCTGAAAGCAGTCTGTCTGAAGTAAGCGCTTGCTATGTTTTCTTGACAAAACATAACCACACAGTCCAACTGTTGGCATGAGATATTGGTGAATGTGAAATTTTGTTGGGTAGCTGATGACTTCAGCCTTGCTTGAGTATTAGCTGCTGGGATTTTCATTCTTTGGAAATAGGAAACTTCTTTTTTCAGGGTAGCAGACAGAACTTTATTTGGGATTGCTCTTTGAAATAAAGTAGAAAAACTACAGGCTGTGTAAGAACATTAAACATGTATCCTCCTGCTACTTACTCCAGCTGTAGATAGATCTTTGTGTGTTCTCCCTTTGATGGATGGAAAAGCAGTCCAGGTATAGGCTCCAGGTCCATTGTTCATCTCTCAGTTGGATAGTTTGTGAAACAGATTGATGGACGAATGGATGGAAGTTACTTCGATGCTAATTCCATCTTTTCTTTTGTAGCGTCAAACAGTTTATAGATCTGGTGAGGAAGTTGGATGTGAACTTGGATACGATAAGCACCAAGGTGAACTCTGCACTGTCACGGCTGGACAAGAAGTATGATGTGATGCTGGCTCTTTACCAGAGGTTTGAGAAGTAAGTGATCATACAAATAGATTGCATTGGATTAATGTAAAAATATTTGTAGTTTAAGTGTAAATGAAAAAAAATAAAATGTAAATTTGTTCTGTTTCAGAACTTGCAAGAAAATTTTCAATCTGACGTCTGATGGGAAGTAAGTTACAAACTTCTAAATGTGGGAAATATGTTGGTGACATTGATTATGTTATGATATTTATTGTCTTGTGTGTTAGCGGTTTTGCACTTGTTATGAAAGGTTGATGCTGCTGCGTGATTAATTGTTTGGTGTATCATTTTCAAGGGAGAGGGAAACCGTGCGGACTTGCTGGACGATGTTTCTGTTGGCCAAAGGTCGGTTAAGCTTATGAATACATTAACAACAACAAGAACAAGTAGAATCAAGCTGTTAGAACACGTTATGGAATTGTTTTCATGCCTCTCTGTCATCTTCTTTTCACCCTTCCTTCCTCCTTCGTGTTCAGCTGCAGATATCAGTTGAATTGGAAAATCATGGTTTAAGTTTTGTTGTTTTAAGAAGGCATCGGAATTGTTGTGACGATGCGTCTCATGTGTTGCATCTGTGCTGCGTGCAGGAAGGGCCTTACAGATGGAGGATGACCTGGTCATATCATTTCAGCTGCTTCTTTGTACGCTGGAGTTAATCATCAAGCGCTGCTCTCCAGACCTTCTGCAGCCTCTTTACAGTAAGCTTCAGTAGCATTTAATTTACACGTTCTATGTTGTTAATGTTTTTATGACTTCAGATTGTACAATAAGTAAATGTAAAGTCAAATAATTACCATTTTTTTTGTCATGAAAGTTTGGTTTAAAGCTCCTTGAGGTTTTATTTATTTATTTATTCTCAGAATCAGCCATCAGCAAAATTCAGAGCCCTCCAACACGAACATCTCGTCGCAACCAGAGCAAAACTAAATCCCGAGTTGTGGAGCCAGAGGTTGATGTACAGCTTCTCGAAACCTTATGCAAAGAGAATGAATGCAGTGCAGAAGAGGTGTGAACACTTAAAAAAGAAATCTCATAGTCTTACCGGACAAACACAACTCAAAATGTATTTATGTGAATTTATTTGCAGGTGAAGAATGTATACCAAACCAGTTTCATGGCTTTCTTAGAGTCGATGGATCTTTCAAGAAGCCCAGATTTTCCTCAGGTAGGACGTCATTGTCAGAACACCTGCTCCACTGTTTGGTTTTATTCTCACTAACTGCATTTGGAGTTTCCATTCATTATCTCTTCCTGCCCGCTTCTGCCGCTGTAGAGCGTTTGAACGTCTGGCAGGTGTTGGTTGCGCTATTTGCTACCTATATGTGTTTGTTTTCACGTATATCGTGTTGGGTAAATGTGCACTCAAGCAGGAGGTCCTTTGTAGTGTGTCACTATAATGCAGAGACAGGATGCTACTGTTTGCTGACAGTGGTACACTCCTCTAAACGACTATAGTGAACACGGTGACGGGCAGATGGTGTGCATTTTTGCTTAAGTGTCTTAAATAAATAATGTACAATGTCACCATGATAGGCTGTCATCAAAAGGCCTGGGTTACTCGGGAAAAAACAAAGATTTCGATGAGTTTTTGGCGCTGGTTATTGCTTTGCCTGTTGTCTGGTCCAGGTGTAGAATAAGCAAAGCTTTGCCTTCTTCCAATCAGCTGTAGTCTGAATCTGAAACCTTTTAAGTATTAGTTTTGATTGAGAGCTGTGTCTGTTGGCTTCTGCCTCACCGCGCGTTACTTTTTGCTGTGACTTTCAACCCAGGTGAATGATGTCGACCAACAATATGAAGAACACTACCTCAAGAGCAGAGACATTGACGGACGAATGTTTTTCAATGGAGACGAGACTGTTCTTGCACCTAAAGTCGAGATGTAATCCCTTTTTTCTTCAGCGTACAGTGTGTAGATGTTGAGTTCTTAGAATAACTTAAAGAAGATGTTCAATAATCTTCTCCTGCATTCAGATCACAAGTGGAGAGAACACCAAAGAAGAACCTGTCAGATGAAGATGGATTACTCGTCCCTCCTCAGACACCCATCAGGTGGGCACTTAGCAGTTCCTCACTGACTGTATCTATCATTCTTTGTCTATAGGGAAAGGACAGAGGTCTCATGTTTGCTTCTGCAGTATTGTGTTGTTGTTTTTTTTTTAACACTGTTTAGCTACTCACCTCTCAATATGTACATTTGTGCATTTCTGTGATGATTGTTTATTTCCTTTTAAGTTGCCAGCAATTTAAATGACATCTGTAAGATGCAGATTATAACCTTACTTGATTAAAAAGGACCTTATCAGTCCTTGTCTGATTTTTTTCTTTTTCTTTTCTAATCTCCCATCAGAGCTGCCATGACCTCCATTCAGCTGCTGAGGGGTGATCTCACTTCCAGTGGGGACCAGCCATCTGCTAATTTGGTTACATATTTCAAAGTGGGTCTTTAGAAATTTGCCTCTAATTAAAAGATAAAACTGCAGATTTTCAAACATACCTTTCTCTCTCCCTCTCCCTTCATCAGCATTGCACAGTGGATCCGACGCAGGATGTGCAGAAGCGCTTGGAGACGCTTGGACAGGTGTTCAGTCAAAGATTCGGTCAGGCGGTCGGCCCGCGCTGCGTAGTGTACGGCAGGCAGGTATGGAGACGAAAAGGAGGAACAATGGCAACATGTTGGCCCTCATATTCTTGTTTTTATCTGAATTGAGTTGCTTTTCTCTTTCAGAGATTCACCCTCGGTGTCAGACTGTATTACAGAGTTATGGAGGAAATGCTGAAATCGGTACAGTGTTTTTTTTTTCTTTCTTTTTTTTAAACTGTTGGGTTAAGAGAATTTTACTGTTTTGTTTTGGATGTTTACCTTTAATTTCAAATCTATCTGATAAGATTTATAGACGTCAGTCACCAAATTATTATACAAGAGTTTTCTTTTTTCTTTCTTTCATCCTATTTCAACTTTTATCAATTAAAAGATAAATCCCACTCTAGGAAGAAAATACTTTTGGTAAATCTTAACGTTGAGGTCTTATTTTTTTTGGGTGTTTTTTTTTTTCCGTAGGAAGAGAAGCGCCTGTCTGTGCAAAATTTCAGGTATGGTTTTTTTTTTCTCCACTTTTATCAGAATAGTGGGAATTAGGACTCTAATCCATGTTGGTGCATTGGAATTGCATGCATGCTTTCTATTGTTTTGACACACACTTTCTTCCATTGGAGCTGAGTCATTTGATTTCCTTTCCAGTAAACTCCTGAATGACTCCACATTCCACACATCGCTTTTGGCTTGTGCTTTGGAGGTAGTCATGGCAACTTATGGAGGCATGTCCTATAACTTTCTTATAAATGAATAATAATATAGCTCTTTATGAAGTATTATGTATTTTTGGTCATCTGTTATCAGTAATTAAAGTTTTACACATCTTTTACGTGTGACCAATTCTAATGTTGTTCTTTGCTCCACATGATTAGAAAGCAGTTTCAAAAACGGAGGGTACAGCCATGGAGGAGCCGACTCAGCCGAAACAGATGTGTGTTTCCCCTGGATACTAAATGTGTTCAACCTGACCGCCTTTGATTTCTATAAAGTTATCGAGAGCTTTATCAAGGCCGACCCCACGCTAAGCAAAGAGATCGTCAAACATCTGGAGACCTGCGAGAACCTCATCATGGAGAGACTTGCATGGAGGACGGTCAGTTTGATCTTTCATTGCTATTAGACTAGGATGCCAATAATATCACAGCATTTCACAGAGATTGATGTATACATGACATAGAGACTCTTTGGATATCAACCATTTAGGATTTATTGGCCCAAAAGAAGCAGATTGTTGTCACTGTTTAAGAGTCACTTAAATAATAATAATAACAATAAGAATAATAAAAGGAGATTCTACATAAATCCTGCTTTCACTACTGATCTCATTCCATGTCAGCATTTCACAAACATACGAAGCTGCTTTGCCAAAAATAATAATTAATGATTTCACAGTGCTTCTTTACTCTGACTGCTCCACACGTGGGGCACACACACACGGAAACTGAAAACAACAACAGATTACACTTTTAACATACACAAAGGTGTTTACTACGGAGCCCCGCAGGGGACATGGGAGAAAAAAAAAATTAAGACGGACTTTTGCGAGATCTCGCAAAACAAACTCGGGATCTCGCAAAAGTTTTGCGAGCTCTCGCAAAACAAACTCGGGATCTCGCAAAAGTTTTGCGAGATCCCGCAAAAGTTTTGCGAGATCCCGAGTTTGTTTTGCGAGATCTCGCAAAAGTCCGTCTTAATTTTTTTTTCTCCCATGTCCCCTCCGGGGCTCCGTAGTAGTTTACGGTTTCACTATAATGGAAAAAAATAAAAATATAGGTAACAGGATACTTTTTGCAAATTGACAAAAGTACAGTAAAGCAATCTAATGCTTTTGTTAATAAGAGGTCTTACAGTACTTGTGTCACCGGCTACCACTGGCTCCACTACTGGGCATCTCCTGTGCACCGGGCTGCTGGAGAAATAGTAGATGAGTGGGTTGAGGCAGCAGTTGAAACTGGCTAAGGAAAGGACCACAGGATGCATAGCCTTGGTCACCTTGGCCAGGCCACAATGTGGCAACAGCTTCACATGTGTGAGCGTATATCCCAGCAGGTTGATGTGATAGGGGAGAAAGCACAGGAGAAACACACCCAGCACTGAGTAAATAACCCTTAGAGTGTGCAGATGGCCGTGGCGGTTGCTGCGGCAGCGGTGTCTCAGCTTGCTAAGGACACTCAGCACCCGGCAGTAGCTGTAGAGGAGTACAAGAGTGGGCAGCAGAAATGACCCCAGGGCTATGCCTAGGAATAGCAGGATAAGGGTGCGATGGTGTCGTGAGGACGGATCCAGCAGACAGGCCTTGTTCTGGTGAGAAGCCGCTAACCGCAGCGCAGGCAGACACACACTGAGCCCCAGAACCAGGCACCAGATCCCTCCGCTCACCACCCGTGCGGCACGCAACCTGCGCAGTGTCGATGCCAGGGGGTGCACTACAGCAAAGTAACGGTCCACAGCAATGCACACCAGGAAGAAGATGCCCCCATACAGGCTGATGTATTTGAGAGTGAATGTGATCTGGCAGTAAGCTGGCCCAAGAGTCCAGCTGGGGCTGTCCTCTGTCTTGGAGGACAAGGCTTGAGCCTTTTGGTGGTAGTAGTAGATTCTCAGAGGTAGAGAGATGACAAAAAACAAGTCAATCGTCGATAGACTGGCCATGTAAATGGCTGTGCTGTTCATGGTACAGGGAGACAGACACAGTCTGCGCAGAACCAGGCTGTTGGTGGCCACCCCCAGCAGGAAGATGACACTGTAGGATACTTTGTAGAAGGTGAAGCGGTAGCTTATATCGACAGTACAGTTAGACAAAAGTGAGACCGGCTTGGCTGTCAAATCAGTCATATTCCACTGCTCCATGTCTCAAAATGATTTGAGCACTTCCAGCAGGTCAAATTGTTATGGTCTTATATCTGGAGGAGGGTTAGATCGGTTGAAGAGGGCATGTGTGACGAAAGATCTGCTGGAGCAGTTAAACGTGTAGTAAGTTAAAACTTAATCAAACAAAACTTTTTTTTTTTAATTGAAATGCAAATTTGCTGAGATGACACGAATACACATCCGTATATATTCTGCTCTATGTTATATAGAAAACAAATTAATTTTGCCAATAAATTTTTACCTGCAGCTTCCTGCTTGTAAAGAAACAAAGCAAACATTTGGTGTCATTACATGCATAAAGCCAACCGAAGAAGCACTTAACTGATGTATTTCATTACATTGACAGATTAAATACACATTTACCAGAGCCCATAAAATCAATCTTTTTTTTTTTAATTGAGATTTTATAATTGAACTAAGTTTGCACTGCATAGGCAATCAGGTGAGCATTTTTCCAGTTGTAAAGGCAGAGTCTGATTACAGCTTTTTACAATTGTTTGTTGTGTGTGATCATGATTAAAGTTATCTTTTTTTTCTTGCCAGCTCATCTATAATGTAGGTCATTAAAGAACCGATTCAGTCACAAAATGAGCATCAATAGAAGAATAAAAAAATATATTTTTCTAATATCTAAAAACTAACTTTAATTCAAATTTGGAAATAACTTTTCAAAATTAAAATAGGTGACAAATTCACTTTCTCATAGCGTTATTATTAAGACAGATGTTTTTAATTCGATGACCTGTCGACCCCATCTTTAAATCTGTGTGGATATTACAAATTTTTCTGCAAAAGTTTGAGCAATTAATATGCTTAATTTAGAGAAAAAGATTATACTTTATTTTACAGTTGCCACAACCAAAGAGAATATTTAAAGGTAGAATTTAATCACTCACCAGTAGCAGGATGGGAGCATTGTCAGTGTGATTAAAGGTTTTTACCAGTCAGCTGGTGTTTAACTGTGGCTAGCTTGTCAGGATGCTGCAGTTGGGAATCTGCCGCTGACTGAAGCAGTTCACACCTAGACACCAACAGGTCAGGGTCTCTCTCTCTCTCTCTCTCGCCCTCTGTCGTGTTCGTCTGCTCACATACCCTCTAATTTATAGCTGACTGATTACTTTTAATGACCTTTTTTAGAGGGATACAAGAGTTCTAATCTCTAGTTTAGCCTACAGGTTGTCAGATGTCAACTTAAATTTTTTTTCATTGACCTGAAAATTGTCAGATTCTGGTAGGATTGCAGTGTAATGGATTGCATTTATATAGCACTTTTCTAGACACTCAAAGCTTTTTACAACACCTTGTTTACAGCACCTTGTTTTGAACATACGTGAGTGACTAGAGTTAATCATAAACTGTCGCTCACAAAGTAAAAGCAATAATTCACTGAAACAAGGGGCTGTAAGCAGTAGTGCCACTTGCGTGTCAGTCCATGAACACATAAAAATTAAAAATCCCTGTGAGTGCATACAAAGTTTTATTATTTGTAATATGTTCTTGTGCTGTAATGTGCAGAACTTTTCTTATGGTTTGTATAAAATTTGTTTATCTTTTTGGGAAGTTGATCAGCATACAATGATCTGACCAAATACTGCTCTACAAAAACTCCCTCTAGACTGTTTTATTACCCTTTCCCTCAAGAGGCAAGTTGTTTCTTGCCTGCTTTAGTTTTACAGCCCTTTCTCATCATTGCTGGTGAGGTGATGAGTCTAACCATGTCAGTACAGACCCTGAGGCTGTCGGCAGGTATGTGCAGTGTTCAGTCTTGCATCACACAGCTTGTCACAAGCATGGAAGAAATATACACATTGTTGCTATGAGACTTATGTTTTCACACAGTGTGAGCCTGGATCCGGTCTAAATTAGTTTTTCAGGATTTCCAACAAATTTTAGGAACTTGGAAAATCTATATTGTGTGTAGGTTGAGTTTTTTACGGTTCCAGTGTTGTTGTATATGCAGAAATGATGACATTTTGACCCACTTTTCTTTTTCTAAAGACCATCAGTTTTGTTGGAACACTTTTCATTTATTACCAACACATGTAATGAAACAATTTAAAACTTTATAAATGTATTGTGCACTGAGGGGCCAACCATACACATATGACTAACCAGTCTAGATGACTTATTTAGCTGGGAACAGTGAAAGCCACATGGGGAAAAAAATTCTTCCAAGATAGTGCCAAGTATTTCACAACCTACCGCTTGATCAAACAAGTATTGAATTCCACACACAACACTTCAAAATGTTGCAAAAATATTTAATTCACTTTCAGAATGGGAATCAAAGCTTTTATAGAACATGATTCTCTAAAAACTTCTTAAAAACCTCAATACACATAAAACAAATACTTGAAAACCGTACAGGGCAGTAGATGTAAAGAGTTGTAATACTGGTTCAGCACTGTCAAATTAGGGTTTTTCTTAAAGGTGAGTCTTCTCTGTGAAAGAAGTTCTTTCTTTGTGTTAGTACCTATTGTTGACTGAATCATTATGTTCCGGTCTAAAGTCTTTGCTGTGTCCGATAGGTGAGCCGGACTCCCTAGTAACCATTTTGTTTATGTTGTTTTTCTAAGGCACTCTGCTTTCACCCATGTCCTCTGATTTGAATCAAGTTTTGCCAGCCATACTCGCTTAAGTCAAATTTGTAGCTCACATTACCAGGCTGTCTTTAGACCGTGGACTCATTGTCAAATATTTTGGGTCTCAGACTTTTCAGCGTCAAACTCTTGGGCGTTGAACTTGGGCTGCTTTGCAAGCTGTCTATCTGTAGTCTTTCGAATATCCTGGCACCATTTTGCCATGCTGAAGACTTTCGTTTAATGGAGCTTTGAATGGCCTCTGAAGTGAAGTAGTAGACAACTGGATCAAAGCAGCAGTTGGTCACCGCTATGCACAGAGCGATGGGGTAGATGGTTCTTACAACATGTTCTGCAAAGCATCCCTTTAGGATTTTGGAGCGGACCAAGGTGTAGAAGATGAGATTCACATTGTAGGGAATGAAACAGAAGCAGAAGATGAGCAAATGCACAAAGACCATCCTCAGGATTTTTGCTTTGTTGAGGTTTCCTCCGCGGCTGATGGTTTTGGGGTTCCTCAGTATCCTTAGCACCATGACAGAGCAGAACACATTCAACATCAGTGGGATAAGGAAGCCCGCAGTCTCAATAAACATCACCACCCACGAAAGCTCAGCCTTCCATTGTTTTTTTGAGTAGTTTTCAAAGCAAAACTGTGGCGTTGAGTTTACCGAACCCGAGTTAGTATTGTTCCGTGAAGTGGTGTCCAAAAAGACCCCAGTGGTTATACCTCCAGAGAGAATGATCACCCAAACTGTAAGGCAGGCCAGCTTGGCATTTTTCCTCGTACGAATTGTTTGGGACCGAAATGGATACACAATTGCCAGAAAACGATCGACACTGATGCAGGTGAGGAAGAGGATGCTGCCGTACATGTTGGTGTAGAATAGGGCCACGGAGATCTTACAGAGCGCACTTCCAAAGAGCCAGTCACGTCTGATGAAGTACACAATCCGAAAAGGCAGGCTGAGGACAAAGAGAGAGTCCGAAACCATGAGGTTCATCATATACGTCGTGGTCTCGTTCCGTATCTTCAGCGCACAGCCAAAAATGTACACAGCCACCGCGTTGAAGGAAAGTCCGACTACAAACACCATGGAGAAAACCGAGGCGTAGAGATTATACTTGAAGTTGTCACTCTTGTTGCAGTCCGTGCTGTTATCCATCTTTAAACCAGAGTGTACACTTACAGTGGAAAGAGTGAAAAGGTTCTCCTTACTCACAGTTGGTGTTCGTTATGCCATGAAAAAAAGTAGGTATACGGCAGCTCCTTGATATACCATCCAAAGTCCTTTCCATCTGCTTGTCCTGCTGTGGCAGCTGTCCTGTATGTGCAGCGATGGTCATTTAAGTGGAGCTTTCATTGTTTTCAGTCGTCCTCACAAAAAAAATGTATTAAAAGAGAAGAGTCGTGCTTTTTTTCCCCTTTAGCTCTGTGAACACTTTAGTGGGTCTCGTTCTTCTCTGTGTTGTTGAAGTCCCAAAGGCACATGCTGATCGTCACTCTGCTCCTGCTGGATTGTAAATCAGAAACCTCACAGCAGCCTGGATGGCAGAGCCTCTGACACAGGGAACAGAGCAGGCTGTCGAACCACTGGGAGGAGCCACCGCTGGGGCCAAAGTCCTCCCATTCAAATGTCTTTCATTTGCTTTTGCAAATAAAAAGCATTTGAATAATCGAACAATAAATTGTGTTCTGTAATTTTCACATTTCAGTAAGATAAGTTTTAGTAAGTTTTTTGTTGTGTGTGTGTGAGATTGTCCTTGCTGCCTGCCATAGGGGTCTTTTCATCATCTTCCCGAAACATCAAAGCATTTATCAGGAGATTTTCTTATTTGTTTAATAGCACAGTGCATGTTTTTGTCTTTCAGTGCTCTTACTAGTGTCATTTGGAGTATTTTAAATAAAAAAAAAATAAGAGCATGACTCATCTGTAGTTGGATGTATAATGTAGTGTTGTAATATGTTACGACCTGATAATCAGCTGTGAGGATAGATAACCACTGATAGATGTCAGCGATTGCTCTTATCCAAATGTACTTTTGAAATGTTGGTGGTGTAAGCGGGGTGTGGCAGGCATGATGCATGAATGTACCATAAACCATACTTACAAGTCCATACTTGCAGTTACTGTGGGAGCTGCTGAGTTGTAAACCACTCCTCACTTCCCTGCATGAGCTCATATCAGTTTGCTTTTTTACTGGTGTGACGGTTGCGTGCTGAGATTCACATGCAACCTTCACTTTCATTGTCTTTTCATCTTGATTTAGAATTGTGCATGTTAACATAGATTTAGCTTCTTTTTTTTTTTTTTTTGGTATTTAGAGAAAATGTATTTTTAATTTGAAGTTATTATTTGTTTAACGAGCTTAACGAGTCAGTTAAATGCATTCAGAGTCAGACAGGATACTGTAGGGTGTGTGCTTGGGTCAACATAAAATGAGGAACAGATTTATAATACATGTATAGATTTGACTTATCAGTTGGCTGTTTTGCAAGGGACATTTCACATGTAAAATACCTCTAACATCATTTCTGCACGTCTTCTACTTAATATACCAGGAAAAAAACCAAAAAGGAACCAATTGCCTGATCAAGACATGATCTCCAACCTAACAGGATTATTATATTACATTATTATGTGATTGCCAAATGAAATAATTTCTTTTTGCACCTTTTTAAAATTCCTGCTTGAATGAAAGGAAAGTGAAAGTTGTGATTGACAGGATATAAATGGAAATGGTTAAATATAAAGTAAATGTTTGTGTCTCTGCAGGGCTCCCCACTATTTGAGCTTCTGAAACAGGAACATGAGAGCGGAGGAGCAGAGCAGGTGGAGACCCCAGCTAATTTCAGTCAACCGCTGCAGCACAACCACACCGCAGCCGACCTGTAAGTCATCCCGCGGCTTTCGATCAGTTTGTCTTTTGATTTTGAAAGAACACTAAACCTTTTTACAACAGTTGTGAAATGACTGTGACTAATCAAAACAGCACAGCCTTGATGAATACGTCATAGATGAGCAGATAAGCATCAATGATATTTTGTTAAATTCCACAGCCCCCCCTCTTTCTTTGATTTTTTTTTTTTTGAGCTTTGAGGAAGAGCTTTCTTTTGTTTTACCCGTCCATTTAAGGTTCGTGGTGAGGGGAATGTTTCATGTTTATTGACATATGAAACTGGTTCCTGTGCTCTTCTCGCACAGATATTTGTCCCCCATGCGCCCAGGCCTGCGTGTATTACCTCCTGAGTCCAGCTCTCAAGCTTCCTCTCAGCCTGCCTCACAGCCAACCAGCCAACCTCCACGACCCCTGAAGTCCAACTCTCTCAGCCTCTTCTATAAAAAATGTAAGTCACTGGTAGAGTTTGCAGTAGTCAAAAATAATTGAGAACGCTGGATAAATGGAGGTAGTCCTGCCTAGCAATAAAGTAATATTTTAAAGTAGTAATGTTGTGATGGATGGAGTAAATAATGGGAAAATAACAAGTTAATAGGAGAAAATACTAATGCAATTGTATAAAATAACAAAATATATTAATAATATATTAATAATAAAATATAGACTAATTTCATTAAACAATATTTTTATTCTTATATTATTATTGTTACATTTTTATTAAGATAAGAGGTTCCATTCACTATTCTATCACACTAGACGCTCTAATCCTCTGGTTTTGTTTCTCTGTAGTGTACCGTTTGGCCTATACAAGGCTGAAGATGCTCTGCTCCTACCTGCTGTCCTCCCACCCTGAGTTTGAGCCCATAATATGGACTCTGTTCCAGCACACTCTGCAGCATGAGTACGAGCTGATGAGAGACCGTCACCTCGATCAGGTAAGCTGGAAATATGTTGCTCTCACTATTTGTTTCTGTCCCTCGTCTCCTGTTATTGCCCTCCTCCACTTTTCTTATTTATTTTTCTCTGCTAAATACGTTGTATGTTCCTGTAGTTGATGATGTCTGCCATGTATGCCATATGTAAAGTGAAGAGCGTTGATCTGCGCTTCAAGACCATTGTCACAGCATACAAAAACATGGCCAACACCAGCCAAGAGGTAAAACAGCCTGTTACAGTTTCCATAAAAACTCACCGAGTCGGCTGAAGTTTTGCTGATGTAATCGAGTTTCATGTAGAACTGTAACAAAACACTTTGAATGTTGCAGACCTTCAAGCACGTGTTGATCACTGAAGGCCACTACGACTCCATCATTGTCTTCTACAACCAAGTGTTTATGCAGAAGCTGAAAACAAACATCCTGCAGTATGCTTCTACCAGGGTGAGCTACATCTGCAGTAGTCATTGGCGACAGTGGGGTTTTAATGCACATATATTAAAAAAAAGTATTTCTACGAGTTTTTCTCATTGTTTCTGCTGCTGTTTTCTTTTCTAGCCTCCGACACTCTCGCCAATCCCACAAATACCCTGCAGCCCCTACAAGTTCCCTAATTCGCCTCTGCGTGTGCCCGGTAGCAACAATGTCTACATCTCTCCTCTGAAAAGCGCACGCATGTCTCCCGGTATCATGACCCCTCGATCCAAGTAAGTCCTGCATAATATTCATTGTCAAATAATTTTTGACAACGCTACTCCTGAACTAGAATGATATTATAGAATGATTTGAAATGAAGGCCTGTTTGTTTTGTACAATGCTCATTGGGGTTTTTTTTTTTGCCCTTGCAGAATGCTGGTATCGATCGGCGAATCATTTGGGGTATGTTCATCTTTAGTTTGCTCTGTAGACCCAGAGAGTTGATTCTGTTCATCTGGTTGCTTGGTCTGGATGTACAAAATCAACTTTCTGGTATTTTCTTACTTGGATTATCAAGCATGCATCAAAACATTTTGCTCTGTAGTGTAACAAAGGGCTGGTTTGATCTCTCAGCAGCTGCAGTGCCAGTTATTTGTTTCCTCACTCACTCTTACTTCTGTTTTGTCTTCATCTGCAGCCATCAAATCGCTTCCAGAAGATCAACCAGATGGTCAACAGCAGTGATCGATCCCTTAAGAGGACTCTGGATCATGGCTCCACGCCAAAGCCTCTGAAGAGGTTACGATTTGATGTGGACGGGCAAGATGAAGCTGACGGCAGGTTGGTCACAAATGGTGCTTGTGTGCCAGATTATATTATATCATGTGGGGCAGCACAGCATTTTTGCACCATTATCCCGTCTCATATGAGACATGATTTACTATTTTAATTGGCTGCAGTTTTCATAAGTCAAAACATCACTCTCACCAAAATCACAAGAGTGAAAAATAGCCAACCAATGGCTTCGTCTGTCTTAAAAGCCAAAGATGATTAGCTGACAGAACAGCAGCTGAAATAACAGTTTACAATTACTGTGAAAGAAAGGGACTGCACACGCGTACACAAATCAGAATAAACATTTTTTAGCAGCAGCCTATAATTGGTCTTTGATAGATGTCAAATCTTTAAACAGTAAACTCTGTGTGTAGATTTTAGTTTTTCAGACTACCTCTCTGTGGGCTCATTATACCAACAGCACTACATCACAAAAGTGACATCATATATCTGCTGGTTTTCACCTCTCACTTTTTGTAACCTTGAACAGGTGCCACAGCTGATGGCGCTTGTTTAAGATGATTGTGTAATTCATTTTTAATTAATTATTTACTCTAGTCCGGTGCTGATGTGGAGGTTTTGTCTCAGTGGCGACATCTATTATTACGTACAGCACTGCAGCGAGTACTCGTAAATGGTACAAAGCTGTGTTGACGTCACTGTTTGACCAGTGCAGCAAGTATAATGGGCCCATTATTGTCAAACATTGTCCAACATCGTCCCACAAGAACAGTCTTTGACCTATATTAGGGGCCTACATTGCCTTCACCAGTGCAAAACCCTGTTTTGACTTACAGAACGAGTGTCAGGTTTCGCTCCAGAGGCACGGTGTCAGTTTTACAACTGAAAGGTGTAGGCTCAGTATTTTTTGTTGCATTTGTTGGAGTTTCCCCGTCAGACTTCTAAATTTTGGGAGCATGATATAGCATAAGTTTGACCACAGTGGTGAAGTGGTTAACACTGTTGCCTCATAGTAAAAATGTCCCGTGTTCAAATTCCCTTTGCTGGATGCGGCCTGTCTGTGTTTGTTTGCTTGCTTGTTCTTCCTCCCTTGAGTGAGTTCTTGCAGTACTCCAGCTTTTTCATGGGAGAAGGAATAATTGCTCATCATGTTGTGTTACTGGCACAAACCTGCTGTGCAAGTGGTTTTTGCGTGGCCTGCGAGACTTGTTCACGTCACGCACGCATTAAAACACAGACATATAGTTACATTTATTGTTCAATTCAATTCAATTTTATTTATATAGCGCCAAATCACAACAAAAGTCGCCTCAAGGCGCTTCATAGATACAGAGAAAAACCCAACAATCATATGACCCCCTATGAGCAAGCACTTTGGCGACAGTGGGAAGGAAAAACTCCCTTTTAACAGGAAGAAACCTCCGGCAGAACCAGGCTCAGGGAGGGGCGGCCATCTGCTGCGACCGGTTGGGGTGAGAGAAGGAAGACAGGATAAAAGACATGCTGTGGAAGAGAGACAGAGGTTAATAACAGATATGATTCAATGCAGAGAGGTCTATTAATACATAGTGAGTGAGAAAGGTGACTGGAAAGGAAAAACTCAATGCATCTTGGGAATCCCCCTGCAGCCTACGTCTATTGCAGCATAACTAAGGGAGGATTCAGGGTCACCTGGTCCAGCCCTAACTATATGCTTTAGCAAAAAGGAAAGTTTTAAGCCTAATCTTAAAAGTAGAGATAGTTTCTGTCTCCCGAATCCAAACTGGAAGCTGGTTCCACAGAAGAGGGGCCTGAAAACTGAAGGCTCTGCCTCCCATTCTACTTTTAAATACTCTAGGAACAACAAGTAGGCCTGCAGAGCGAGAGCGAAGTGCTCTAATAGGGTGATATGGTACTACAAGGTCATTAAGATAAGATGGGGCCTGATTATTTAAGACCTTGTATGTGAGGAGCAGGATTTTGAATTCAATTCTGGACTTAACAGGAAGCCAATGAAGGGAAGCCAAAACAGGAGAAATATGCTCTCTCCTTCTAGTCCCTGTCAGTACTCTTGCTGCAGCATTTTGGATTAGCTGAAGGCTTTTCAGTGAGTTTTTTGGACATCCTGATAATAATGAATTACAGTAGTCCAGCCTGGAAGTAATAAATGCATGAACTAGTTTTTCAGCGTCACTCTGAGACAGGATATTTCTAATTTTAGAGATGTTGCGCAAATGGAAGAAAGCAGTCTTACATATTTGTTTAATATGTGCTTTGAAGGACATGTCCTGGTCAAAAATGACTCCAAGGTTCCTCACAGCGTTACTAGAGGCCAAGGTAATGCCATCCAGAGTAAGAATCTGGTTAGATACCATATTTCTAAGATTTTCAGGGCCGAGTACAATAACCTCAGTTTTATCTGAATTAAGAAGCAGAAAGTTAGCGGCCATCCAGGTCTTTATGTCTTTAAGACATTCCTGCAGTTTAACTAATTGGTGTGTGTTATCTGGCTTCATGGACAGATAGAGCTGGGTGTCATCTGCATAGCAGTGAAAATGTATGCTATGTCTTCTAATGATGCTGCCTAAGGGAAGCATGTATAGTGTAAACAGAATTGGTCCTAGCACTGAACCCTGTGGAACTCCATAATTAACCTCAGTGTGTGAAGAGGACTCTCCATTTACATGCACAAATTGGAGTCTATTAGATAGATATGATACAAACCACTGCAGTGCAGTACCTGTAATACCTACAGCATGTTCTAATCGCTCTAATAGGATATTATGGTCAACAGTATCGAACGCTGCGCTGTGTTCTTCCTTTATATCCCTGCAAATAGTCAGATGGCAAAAACTAAAACTAAAAGACTAATACATATATTTCTTAGTCTTTTTCTTTATAAGCTGCATTAGGGCTGTGCGATATGACCAAAATCTCATATCCTGATATAAAACATCTATCGTCCGATAACGATATAAATCACAAAACTTTAACATTTTCTGTAAATTCTGTGAATCTCGGGTAGCTGAAGTGTTTCCAGCTGGGCGTCGTGTATCTGGAGTTGAGTGTTTTACCGATGCATGAAACATTTTTAGACATAGGTTTTAACGGCCGCCGTTTTCTTTGCGGCGTGCTGCGGGGAAAAGCCTGTTCTAACGTTTGAGTCTAAGGTTTATTTTTTAGCACCTGACGGCTCTTTTTTGCTTCTCATCGGTAAATACTCTGCATACTATTTCACGTGATTCAGTTTATTTTGAAAAGTCTCAACAGGATCTTGAGCTTTATTGTGAAAGGTTTATGTGGAAAATAAACAAGAGGACACGTGATGGTTTTACCATCGTTGTTGCTAACGACAATGCATAAAACAGGCGCTTGTCCGTCCATAGTGTGGTTATATTAAATATAAGAGAAAGAGAGAACTTTAAGAAATTAATATAGCCACTACAGTGACCATCAGAACGATGAAAAAATATTGCCGTAAACAGTTAATTTTGCGACACCACGAAACAAACGATAGCGTAAAATGAAACGATAGACGTTTTTATATCGTCATCCGATATATATCGTTATATCGAACAGCCCTAAGCTGCATATTTATTATTTAAGTAATCAATTACAAGCGCTATTAGCATCACTTGATGAACACTTATTTACAGATATGCACATTCCAGTGTCCCCAAAGTGCCACTGCACTACTTAAAAACAACAGCATACATTCGCTATTCATTTTGAGATCAGCTTCTACAATTAATATGTAAAATTTCTGTTTTCACTGTATGATTCTGCAGTATGAAGAATGATTTCATTAAAGCTTTCTTTATTTTATCTAAATTACAGCAAATCTGGAGGAGATTCTACACTGATTCAGAAGCTTGCAGAGATGAGTAAGTATTTGTATCAATAAAAGGCTTCAGGGGCTAAACCCCCCCACCCCCCATCAAGCTAAAAGTCTCTGTCAAAAACTACAGTTCCTCCAATCCCTACTTGAGGCTTTCTTCGAAAACGAGTAAATCCTTATAGACTCAATGTTAAAATGTCCTATGTACATATATAAGTAGATCGGACCATATACGTGGACTGTTGATTCTTGAAAATCCAAATCCAGAAACCCTTTGTGCGACATCATGCTGGCTCCATCCATGTCATAGTCTGTAATTTAGCTATTTAGACTGATTTTCATCGCTTTTGTTTTCATGTAGGCTCCACTCGCAGTCGCATGCAGGAGCAAAAGATGAAGGAGGATGCTGAGTCGAGGATGGAAGAACTCTGAAATCTATTCAGCTGACCTGCACTGTTTGTCACAATGTGAACGTTATTTTCTGTTCACACCTGAAGTGAAACACACCTGTTTTTTGTACATTTAAAAGTGCTATTTTATTTTTTATTTAACTTTGAGGAGACTTTTGTGAATATAGAGGATGTTCACCTTTTTTGTTGATGCTTTATCTTAGTGTTTTTAATGAATTAGGGCTGTGTCAGTGATTTTCATTAGAATTCAACTTGTTGGAGATTAAGTATGTTTGGTTTTAAGTATTTCAGTCCTATTAGTTCCTCTTCACTCATGTTTTAAGTAGTCTGGATAGCTTCTGACACACACTGCTGGTTTTCTCCGCCTCCAGAACTTTTCACGTCTCAAGCATAATGTCACATTCAAGTGTTAAATCATGGTTACTCTGTAAAGAGGAGTAAATATCAGCCTCAGAGAGACATCCGAATGTCTTTTAATGTAGTGTTTTTACTGTTAAAGTAATAATTTCAGTTGGCAGCGCACATAATGTCTTCTTAAGTTGGTGACATAAAACGAGTAGGAAAATTGAATTTGTTTTAAAAACATGTCGAGTTGCATAAAAATGTCTGACATCCTGACAAGATTTCTGCACCACTACTTCTTTATCTGAGCCACAATTATCATACGAACACAGTCAAACTAAACAAAAACAGTCATTTTCATGTTTTCATTGAACACACCGGCTGGAAACACCAACAACCTTTACCAGATGTTTCTTGCTGCTTATGAGACAACTGTGAGAAAACTTGAACAACTCTCCCCAGCAAACCAGTTTTCATTTATCGGTGATTCTGTGATGTTGTCATTGCTTTGTATTATTTTGTTGCATGAGTCAGACATTCCTAGTTAAGGTCAGCTGCTGTCTTGACTTCTTTAGTAAAATTTCTGGTATAAGTTTGAATTGTTACCTAAATTCTTCCAACACAGCCTCACTGCAAAAAGGCAGCTACAAGCCACGATGATCCCTCCTCCATGCTTCACAGTCTATATTTTTTAAACAAAATATCTTCCTTGCATTTCTTTCCTCCAGATGTAGTTGTGTGCATTTTGCCAAAAGATTTAGAACATTGAACATTTAGAACACTAATTTAGAACATTGTCCCAAAGTGTCTCTTTCTTGAGAAGAGCAGACATTGTGTGGCTTGACTTATAGAAAGGGAAACCTTTACAACCCACACTTTCAATCACCTCAATAGTAACACCTCAGAGTAGTTTTTGCACAAGTCGGTGGTGTCTATTCTGTGTGGTCAGTGAAAGCATGAGAAGTACAGTTGTTTTTGTATGTTTAGTGAAATATCTTTTGTCTATAATTTTGACATGGCTGAAGATCATACTATGCTTTATGAGTAATCTAAAGATAAAAATCCCACTAATTCAGGTGCAAGTTTTTTATTTTCACTGTAGTTTCAGATGATTTCCCTTCGGTGTAATGTGTAGTTTTATGCTAACTTTTGCTTTCTTTTTGGGATGGTTAATAAATGCAAATAAAGGGGTTATTTGTTATGAGTTAAAGAACTATGTTTTCTATATAATTTACACTCATTAGATTGGCTGTTGTCATTTTTGCAAATGGGGATAAGGAGAATTCTCAGAAAAGGAGGGAAAATGAAGACACTAACTAATTTTAAAGTGAAATGTGTTTTTAATGTACTGAAGTGTAGTACATACAGGTCACCACAGAGATCAGCCATGTGTTTTCATTCAGCATAGAGTAGCCAAAGGCGGTTTGCAGTGACCACCTGATAGAGTAAAGAGCATCATTGTGTGTTCTCATAATAGACTCCCACGTCCCTGTGAAGGTATGCGAGAGGACATGTTATTGGGCAGTTTAGTTTTGGTTTGCTTTGCTTTGGATGTGGGGAAAATAAGATTTTAGTACCATTTTGGAAATGTGTAGACGTTTTTAATAAACCACAGAATATTTGTTACTTCTTGTTCAGCTTCATCTTGATCTTAGATCTCCTCAGTGCTAACATGAAAGCTCAAATAGATGATAGTTTAGGGCATTTAGACCAAACCAGAACAGTCCCTTTTCTTCACCAAATTCTGCTGTAATTATGAACCAATAAATACTAAATCTTTGACCAAAACAAATCGACCTTGTGTTTGTTCCTGTTCAACCAGAAGCACAGCAGTCTCAGTTTTGAGCTCATCTTAAAGTCTACAGAGGTTTTACTCCCTCTGCTGTTCAGAATTATGTTTACAAGAAGCTGAAGTCAGTCGGTTTCACTGTTAATCAGTTAATCAGTGTGCCAGACTAGTCAAACTCTAACTTTCTAGCACTGTACAGAAGTTTAACTACACATTTAATCCTTGAGATATCCTAATATAAGAAAAAGAAGTTCATTCTCAACAGTATGTCTCAGTCTTTTCTACGTGATAAAGAAATCCTCTTGTAGCCAATGATATAAAAGTGTTTTCTATGTGCTGCTAACAGGATTATTAATTCAATCATTTTACATCATGGATAACTACACATTAAAACTTGTTTGACCATCATTTAAACATAGCACATACTTTCTTTTACGAGTGTGGTACCATCAGCTGCTTGGTAGACATTTTTGTAGTAAAGGAGTATAGGGATGTATTTCTGTTTCTAAAGTAAACGTAAACGAAATAACAAATTTGGACCAAAGCCATGAGCGCACACAGTGTAGTTGGTGCTATGAGTTTAGCAGCAATATACAGAGAATGCTGCCAAAATTGCAGTGATTTTGAAAAATCCCTATAAACATGATCGGTGTAAAATCAAGG
Source organism: Perissodus microlepis (assembly GCF_051167445.1). Classification (NCBI taxonomy): domain Eukaryota; kingdom Metazoa; phylum Chordata; class Actinopteri; order Cichliformes; family Cichlidae; genus Perissodus; species Perissodus microlepis. The sequence continues at coordinate 11,739,016 of NC_140470.1, forward strand.
GAAACTTTACGTGTTTCAAGACAATAATTATAACATGTATTTTTAATGAATGGACAAAATCTGACTTCCAGGAAAAGATTTAAATCAGACCTGTGAAAATTTGTAAATGTTTAACTTGCAGCTCCTTGTTTTTCCCACTGCTCCTCACAGCTCCTCTGGGAGAAATGGTGACAGCTGCTGCGTGTTCAGCAACAGCTGCCTTAATTGTGCCATGGTGCTGTTTCCAATTGAGAGACCGGAATTAATTTCTGTTTGAATGAAGTCACAGTTTGGTTTGGGCCCAGCCAAGCATAAAGTACTTTGAACCGGTAACATTTTAATTGGCCTAGCCCCGAGGGCCTTTGAAATTTGTTATTGAGTTTGTGTACGTTGATTTTTCAGTAGTCAGCCGATAGCACATGATCAGAGGACTACGGAGTTCTCAGTTCTCCTCTTTTGGAATTATTGTGCAATCTGCCAATATCTTCATCCATGAAGTTTCAGTGAATCTGCTTCTGTTTTCGACTTAGAGCCGCCTCTCAAAATCGTGTTGTTTTGTCATTGGGAATGGAAAACCTAACGGTAAGGAGATTTTTATTGGCTCGTGGCTTTTATTTGTTATTTGATATGAAAAAAGTAGTTGCGGGTTAAGAAAACAAAAACAAAAAAGCAAGTCTAACCCTACTGTGCTTCATATAAGCTTGAACCAGCTTTAAAAAAAAAATTTAATTCTTTGTTTTACTAATGTTTGTGTTTATATATGTCATGCATTTCTAAGTCAAATCTTTCCCTATTTGCATGTTCTTTTATTCCTAGTATATCTTGCTATTTTATCAAAGGATCAGTTGAATCGTGTATTTGGCGTCAGTGCCAAAAAATCTTGACAGAACAGAAAAGCTTACCCTCTGACCTTTGTTCACTTTGTAAGCCTTGTGGTTAAAGCTTTTAAATTCTATTTTAAGCAAACCATGATTTTTTTTTCTTCTCAAATCTAACCAAGTAATTTTGTTGTCTAAACATAATCAAACAGCATAAAATGGTTTAAAATCAAAGACTTCGAGTGTGTAAATCTGAGACTGCTGCTGACTTTCCCGGTCTGTCCTGCAGCCAGAGCAATGGCGAGAGATTATGAGCAAGAAGATGCGGTTCTCTCCAGCGCTCATCAGTGCCATTCAGGAGGGGAAAACAGCGCTGCTGTGCGGACTCTTGAAGACAGGCGACGGCATTACCCGCCAGCTGGATGAGTCTGAGGATCGTCAGTGGAGGGAGGCCCTCAACCTCTCCATCCGCTTGGGCAACGAGGATGCCATGGACGCCCTCCTGCAAGGAGTCAAGTTTGACTTCCGGCAGATTCATGAGGCTCTGCTAGTCGCTGTGGACACCAACCAGCCCATAGTGGTGAAGCGTCTCCTGGACCGCTTGGATCAGGAGAAAGGGAACAAGATGGACGTACGATCCTTCTCTCAGGCCATATTTGATCGTTCTGTTGACAACTCTCAGTTTGCCCCTGGTGTGACCCCTCTGACTTTAGCCTGCCAGAAAGACCTGTACGAGATTGTTACCATGCTCACCCAGAAAGGCCACGTCATCCCGTGGCCACATAAGATCTCCTGCGCCTGTTTGGAGTGTTCTAACGGCCGGCAGTATGACCTGCTGAAGTTCTCCCTGTCTCGCATCAATACTTATCGTGGCATTGCCAGCCGTGCCTACCTGTCCATCACCTCTGACGATGCCATGCTCAGCGCTTTCAGTCTCAGCAGAGAACTCCGTAAGCTGTCACAGAAAGAGCCAGAGTTCAAGGTCTGAGGAGATTCATAGTTATCCCTGCTCACTATTCATGACGGGTGTCTCTGTTGCTTCATGACTTATGGTTAATTTCTCCTACAGCCTCAGTACCTGAGCCTGGAGCAGATCTGTCAGGAGTTTGCCGTAGAGTTGCTGGGCATGTGTCGCAACCAGAGCGAGGTAACCACTATTTTGAACAGCTGTGGAAATGAAACTCAGGATTCCTTGGATGAACAGGCCTTTGAGGAAGGAATCCCCAGCCTGTCTCGCCTGCGGCTTGCAGTCAACTACAACCAGAAGCAGGTAGCTAGAATTAGAAACTGATGCCAACCAAAGACAAGTGAGATAAGAAACAATGAATTCCTGACTTCTCTGTCTCTGTTTCTCTCTGTTTGTGGCAGTTTGTGGCGCACCCAATCTGTCAGCAGGTTCTGTCCTCTATCTGGTGTGGGAAACTGGCAGGCTGGAGAGGTAGCAGAACGGCCTGGAAGCTGTTTGTCTCTATGGGAATCTTTCTTACCATGCCCCTTCTTTGCCTTGCCTACTGGATTGCACCGAAGTCAAAGGTCACACACTCTGTAGTAGCAGGTTGATATTGGATGTACATGAATATATCATGTGAGGTATTATTTCAATTTTACGTTGACTGTGTTGTTTGTTCCCCAGCTGGGAAAGCTAGTAAGAATTCCTGTGATCAAGTTTCTTCTTCACTCTGCATCCTACCTGTGGTTTCTCATTACATTACTTGGGGAATCGATAACCATGGAGCTATATCAGGACACATTTGCTTCCCGGCAGCAGAACCTTCTGCACAGCTCCTTCCACATGGTGTGGGTGGTCGGTAGGTGTACTTTCTCTAGTTTTAACTTTTAAAAATAGACAACAGCCATTAGATGTGAACAGGGTTTGGATTGTCTGTTTCTTAAAGGATTCTTCTGGTATGAGTGTAAGGAAGTGTGGATCGAGGGGCTTCGGAGTTACTTCCTAGACTGGTGGAACTGCTTGGACGTGATGGTGCTCAGCATGTACCTGGCATCTTTTGCGTTACGTGTGCTTATCTTGCTCAAAGGTTTCTTCCTCTGCCATGATCATGATGGCACAGAGGAGTGTGTCTACTTCACCCAGACTTGTAAGGGGAAAAAAAATCATATATCCAAAATGAATGTCACAAATCTTAATGCTCAATTGTTGTTGTTTTTTTTGTTTGTTTGTTTTGTTTTGACTATGTGAAATTGTCTTGCAGCACGTGACAATTGGCACCAGGAAGATCCTCAGCTGATTGCCGAGGTGCTCTTTGCAGTGACCAGCATGTTAAGCTTCACACGACTGGCATATATCCTGCCAGCCCACGAATCTCTGGGAACACTACAGATCTCCATCGGAAAGATGATTGATGATATGATGAGGTCACTTATATCTGATTCCTTATATTTTTACATCTGAATATACAGAACCAGAAGTATGTGAATGTTTCTTTTCTGTTTGTTTGTTTTTAGATTTATGTTCATACTGATGATCATTGGCACCGCCTTCCTTTGTGGCATCAACAATATCTATGTTCCTTATGTCATTTCTCCAAATCTTGGCAGGTAAGACTAGAGAGAGTTTGAGAGACTTTTACATCATCTTTTCTGAAGGCAGTAAAAAGTATTTCTAATTTAAATGATCTACAGAAATGTAGACTAGCCCTTACAGTTAATATCTAAGCTCTCAAAGCTTGTTGATATTATGGGATAATGGGTTTTTTACTCTATTTTTGAAGCTTAAGTTATCAGGTGCTATCTTCTGAAAAAGTGCTAAGTTGCGCATAAATGAAATACAATAATTTCTCCAACTAAAACCTGAACACAGACTTCCTGTCAATCTCAAAGGAACTCATACTTATCATGCCACATACACTGAATGTAAAGTGTACACACCTCTGTTGAAATACCAGTTTTTGTCATTAAAAAAAAAGATCCAAATAAATCATTTAAAAGTGTTTCCCACCTTTCGTGTGACCTATAACCAGTACAGTTCAATTGAATCATCTGTTAGGGAAGGGAGTCTACCAGCATGCTACATCTTGACTTGGTTGTCCACTTTTGTCAGCCTCTGAGGGCCTTTCTTGTGCACAACCATCTTCAGGGTAATTTTCTACCGGTGAAGCCATTATCTTTTTGATTTGCATGCTTAGAGTCATTGTCATGCTAAAAAGGTAAAATTCCTCTTCAGCTGTCTGGTAGACTCCAAAAGGATTTGGGTCAAAAGTGACAGGTGTACAAAACTGTAATTACCTCCACCTTGACTAAAGCCCCGGTTTCAGCTAAAGAAAAGCAACCTAAAAATGACACCACCACCGTGCTTCACTGTGGGTATGATGTTCTATTGGTGATGCATAGGAATTATTTTTGTACCAAACATACCAACCTTTATCAGAAAAGGCTTCCATTTTGCAACCCTACACCATAGTCCAGACGTAAGGAGAACACTGGATATTGTTGTCACATGTAGTATACAACAAGGACTTGCCAGTACTGGAGCTTCAGCTCTTTTAGTGTTGCTGTAGGTCTCTGGGCAACTTCTCTGACCGGTTTACATCTCGTCTTTTCGTTCATTTTGCAACAAAGTCCAGTTCTTTCCAGTGTAATTAGTGTCCTATTTTTCCCTCTACCTTTTGATGGCTGTCTTCTGTGTTCAATGAAATTTCAAATACTGTGAAAACATTTTTTGTACACTTCTTGCAACTGATACCTTTCAACAGTGAGATCCTTTTGAGGCTTTGCCCTTTGCAACCCATGGCTTTGGCTGAAGCAGGCAACTGAGTAAATCTCAGAGAAATCCTCTTAGGACAGCTGAACTTTATTTGGGATTAACCAGAGTCTCTAATTGATGGCAGCTGTGTACCCAAGAAGACTCAAAAGATGCTTCAAAGTCCTAGATTATCGGTGTACGCAACAAGCCTATTGTACTTTTGTAGTGTATATTTTCCCTAACAGATTTGTTTTCCAATTGAATTGTACAGGGGATATACTGTATACCATTAAAGGTGGGAAAAATTGTATTGATTGCATCATGAAAAAAACCCTGCATTTTACCATTGGTGTGTACACTTTCTGCATCCACTGTTCAGTATATAATATATAGACAGCTCACCGGGGGAGTCACCTGTCATTCAAAATACTCGTGCCCCATAAAAATGCACAACTTAACTCTTAAAACAGATGAGTTATAAAAAGATTCGCCCTTTTGTTCTGCACATCTTGGCAGTTTTGGGTAATTGTCACTGCCTTTATTGTTCAACCCCCTGATATTATAACTTGTCTTGTTTTTTTAAAAGAATAAAACAACCCTCACATCATGCCTGTGCCTTTCTTCACTTTCACAGGTTTAATGAGACCTTCCGCTTCCTATTCTGGACCATGTTTGGAGTTGTAAACCAGGAATATGTGGACATGCCAGAGTTTGTGTTGGCAGAATTTGTAGGAAGGATCCTGTATGGCATCTTCACTCTTGTCATTGTCATTGTACTTCTCAACATGCTTATTGCCATGATAACAAACTCCTTTCAGAAAATTGAGGTAAAGAATTACCATCCTCCTGTGTAACGTCTACAAAAGCGACCCCCCCCCCCTTTCTGGGATGCGCACTGACCGATGTGCATTTATTTTAATTCAGGATGACGCGGACGTTGAGTGGAAATTTGCCAGGTCAAAGCTGTACCTCAGCTACTTCAGAGAGGGCCTCACCATGCCTGTGCCTTTCAACATCATCCCCTCCCCCAAAGCCATTTTTTACATCCTAAGGTGAGCTGCAAAAATACAGATTTTAAACTAGAAAAACAGCCTTTTATTCAGATTTTTAAAAAATGTTTTAAATATATATTTTTAAAAATTCCATTCAAGGGGTATCTTTAGACGAATCTGCTGCTGCTGCACTTGTTCCTCTGAGCAAAAATATCCCCCCATAGCCTCTATAGTAAGTGTGTATGAATTGGATTTTAGTAAAAGAATATATTATCTTTTACATTTTACTTAATATATGTTAATTATACTCTATATGGCATTTAACATGTTTTATGCTATCTGTATTCTGTAAAAAGTCCAGTGATAAGGGGTCTGAAGATGGCCAGTTATCGTACCGTCAGCAGGTGATCACGGCACTGGTGCAGCGCTACATTGAGTCAGCTTGCAGGGAGTTTGAGGAGACCAAGAGGAAAGGTAAAGACTCTTTCAGTAAGCACTTGATTAGTTTTTGTAGAGCGGATATACCCTATATGGAAAAAGTATTGGGCCACACCGCTTAATCTTAAGTTCAGGTGTTTTCAGTTCCATTATCACAGGTGTATAGAATCAAGCATCTTGGCATGCAGTCTGCCTTTACAAACAAAAGAGGAAATAATGGATCATTCTAAAGAGGTCATTGTGCCAATGATCTGACTCAGTAACACCAGAGCTCCAAACCTTCTCTTACATTAACATCAGCACAAAAGCTTCATTTCATGGCCAGGCACCTTTTGTTGACCTAATGTTTCAGTCCATATAGTGTGTAATTTGACTTCCTGACTAATCTTGCTTTGCTACTGACAAAGAGATTAAGGCTTGGGTTCCCAGACATGGATCATATTCTATAAATCAGCTCTGTGATTTTAGCAGGTTTTCTTCTTCTTTTTTAAGTAAATTATTAATCATTAAAAAGCTTGTGGTGTGACTAAAGTGTTTTCTTCCCTCAGATATTGGAAATCGAATGACTGAGCTGAGCAAAGCGGTCGCCAGGATGCACAACGATCTGAAAGTTGCCCAGCAGTACGCAATGGATGATGGAAACGATACAAGCGATGCACCGACCAAGAATGGCTCCTCTGTACTGGGGAAATACATCATTGGTGCCAAGAACAATTTCAGAGGTTTTACCACCAGACAAGATGACAAATGCACAGCTCTTAAGGTGACTGTGCACAGCATTGAGGAAAAGCTGGATAAAGAAAAGTTTGAAGCACAGATGGAATCAGACATTCAACAGAATGAGGTGGATGAATGTAGAGACGAGGGACAGTTTCCTGACTCTGTTGTGGTGAAAATGGAGGAAGGCCGAGCTCAGGCTGAACAAGAGGAAAAGAAGGAAATTAACTCAGATGAGAAGGAGAAAGCAGCCAAAGGTGAAATTAGTGTAAATAAAGTGAAAGAGGAGAAGAAAGGAGGAAACGGTTTTATTAACACAGAAGAAACGTTGAGTGACGAGGCCACGGATGAAGAGGCAGAAACCCTAAATGAAGGAGGGATGAACAAAGAGGGAAGAGTGCCGGATGAACACATGACCTCTGCACATGCCGAGAGCATCGAAGTGAGTGACGAAAAGATAGAAACCCAAAAAATAATCAGCAAGTTCAATCACATTGAGCTGCAAGAAAAAAAAGCAGCACAACCGAGCTGGATGAAGGGAAGAAAGCCTGAGCATAATGTAGCAGAGACGCCTCACAATGAGAAGAGCAATGAAAAACCTGAAATGAAGAAAATGATTCCTTCACCTACAGGAAGCAGCAGCTCCCAGGACACGGGCTTTGGTTCCCAAGAAGGGGAAGAATCGATTGATGGCACACCAGTGAGACCTTAACCTTTGAGGTGACCTTGCTGCCTCTTTGGTCACTTTATGCAATATCTGACAAGAGTCTGCAGTTGAGCAGAGTTTTGAGATGTCCACTTTTCCCCCATGTCTTAAAAAGTAAACAAAGGATCAGCAGAGAAACTGTCAGTTTGCATGCAAGATATTTTCCACTACCTAAAAACATTTACTTTTATCCATTCATCTTTAGATTGCCAAACATTTTGTCATGTAGTCTATTTCTAAGCCCAAGGATGAAAACTGCAGAGGCTTGCCAGCAATGCTTTAGATATTCTTCATACCTTTAGAAAACCCCTCTTTAAATGTCTTGCAGGTTTTGTGCAGATCAAACAAAGTATAGTTGAAGGTTTTAATAAATGAGCTTTAAGGATGTTTGAGTGCAGATGTGTGTAGCAACTGTAGCTCTCTGGATACCTGTGCACAAACTTGGAAATGTGTTTCTCAAAACCCAGAAGCTTCTGAGCTTGCTTTCATCTCCCAAGACAATTCCATTTAGGTTGTTATGTTATTTATCAGACAGACTGCTGTTAAAGTTTTCAATTTACATTCATTGAAATAAAAGTCTCCTGTCTTAAACAGCGTCGCCTCCTTTTATTTCCATCAGGCAGCTAACCTATACCCGTTGCTACATTGTGACAATACAGGTCTCAGCTTGCTTTATACATAATACTCCCATGAGGTCTCATGCAGGAACACACTGGCTCATTAATTCATCACCTGCAGCAGCATCGGTCCCATGGCACATATCCAAACTCTTGCACTGGAAAATCACCTTGGCTTATGACCTTTTCTATCACAATGTCTCCTTAAACTTTGTTTTTGTTCTCATCAGCCCAACTTAAGCCCAGCGCTGCTGTCCAACAGGTTTTGATGTCTTGTAGCAAAATCCAAAACTTGTACGCAGTATCTTTGAAAATAATTATGCTGAATCTCAGACCACTGGATAATATTTTATTTTTCATTCATTTAAAATGCAGGTCAACCTGAATTCATTAATATGACCCACCTGAAGCTAAAAGAAATATTAATTCATTATAACCTATTAATTGGTTACCTTGGGAGAGTTTAAGTCTGTCTTAAAGGAACGAGAGAACAGCTCTTTTACTCAGTGTGATTGTTTTTAATGTACTCTTAATTTGATCTGTTATTGTATATTTTACACATGTTTGTATGGGATATTGTATTTGTTTTAAATGTTATATACCTATGTGGTATGTGACTTTTGTTGCCATGATGCCAGGTCTCTCTTGGAAATTAGATTTTTAATCTCAATGAGATTTTTTTACCTGGATAAATAAAGGATTAATAATAATTCTATACAAAACATGCATGCAATGCTTCATGATGTAAAAAACAAAACAAAACAAAAAACCCACCAAAAACCCCCAAGAAAACAGAAAAAATGTTTTAAAATCCAGAAAATATTAAATTACGAAAACTGTAAATATTTGTGATCTGAAGACATCAGCATTTATAAACCACATGTTACATCTTATACAGATAAAAATCACCAGGTGTTTCAGAAACACAGAGGTTTAAGTGACAAAGCTGAGGTGATTTAGGAATGCGATTGTCTGAGCGTAGCAAACTTCATTTAAGAGCCACACATCAGGCATTCGTCTTTGTTTGCTAAGGAACAGACCATGGCTGCGGTATTGCGCTCTTTGGTCTCCTCCTCCACGCTCTTAGCCGATTGGCCCTCCTTCAGTTTCTCTTTGTTCAGGGTGAATTGAATGGGGTTGGCAGCAGGCTTTGTCCGCAGGTAGTACATGCCAGTTTTCAGGCCCTGTGGAGGGAGGAAAAAAAAGGGAAGGTTTCAAACACTATTTGGATATTTCTCCATTTCCACCTCAATCATGAATCAGTTGGTCCTAACTTACCAACTTCCAGCCATAGAAGTGCATGCTACTAAGTTTTCCATAGTTTGGCTCAGCAATGTGAATGTTAAGCGACTGGCTTTGGTCAATGTATGCACCACGATCTGCTGCCATCTTGAGGACCGTCTTCTGGGAGATTTCCCACACAGTTTTATACAGCTGCTTCAGATCATCTGGGATCTCATCAATGTTCTGAAAAGAAGAGGGACAAATTCACATTTTATTTGTTCTCCACAAGTGAAGTTGGGCTTAATTATAGGAACAATTGGAGCAGTGAAATGGAACAACTGAATAAGCCTTTTACCTGGATGGATCCATTATGAGCTATGAGCTGATTCTTCATATCCTCGTTCCACAGTCCTCTTTCTGTGAGGTCTTTCAGCAGGTGAGGATTCACAATCTATAAGACAGGTTGAAAACACACATAGTAGCCTTGCCTTTGCTGTGCACATGTCTTAACACACAGTACGGCAGATGCATTCAGCACTCACCTGAAACTCTCCTGAAAGCACCCTGCGGGTGTAGATGTTGCTGGTGTATGCCTCGATGGACTCATTATTACCCAGGATCTGGGCAGTGGATGCTGTGGGCATTGGGGACAAAAGCAGGCTATTCCTCACACCATGCCTGAGGATGGACAGGAGTAAGAACTATGGCCACCACTTATGGTTAACGTGAGCAGTAAATTGAAAACCAGGCATTCAGGAAAACTTACTTGGCAATCTTCTCCTTTAGCGCTTTCCAGTCACATAAATCTGTTGGGGTCTTATTCCACATTTCATACTGAAGGATCTGAAAAAACAAACACGTCTTTGTTAGGTTTTGATCTCAAACTGCTAAAATGTATCCCAGGATGGTTTTGAGACACTGTGATATCTACTCACTCCTTTGCTGACAGGAGAGCCGGGGTAGGTTTCATAAGGGCCAAGCTCTGCTGCCAACTCACAACTGGCCTCCAGGGCAGCATAGTACATGGTCTCAAAGATGTGAATGTTGAGCAACTGGGCCTCTGGGCTTTCAAACGGATAGCGCATGAGGATAAAGGCATCAGCCAGACCCTGCACACCAATTCCAATTGGCCTGTGACGCTTGTTAGACCTTTCAGCCTGTAAAGAGGGACGGAGAAGTTATGTTTACATAGAGCTTATGAAACCCAGCTGCATGGCTGCAACACCAGAAAGGAAGTCATACCTCAGGCACTGGGTAGTAGTTTATATCGATAATCTTGTTCAGGTTCTTGACAATGACTTTGGTAACAGATGCAAGTTTCTTGAAGTCATAGGTCTTTTCTGGTGTAACGTACATGTTGACGGCGATGGAAGCCAGGTTACACACTGCAACCTGAGTTAGGAGAACAAACCAAACTGAAAACAAGTTCTGACAGAATAATACACATAGTTGTCCCAAAAAGCTAAATTTGTTGTGACCAGTACATCTTCTACCCCTCACCTCATCTTTGCTCGTGTACTCTACGATCTCTGTGCACAGATTGCTGGATTTGATGGTGCCCAGATTTTGCTGATTACTCTTTCTATTGCAGGCATCCTTGTAAACCATGTATGGTGTCCCAGTTTCTGTCTGCGACTCAATGATGGCGTACCACAGCTGCTGAGCCTTCACCACACGCTTAGCCCTGCCCTCCTTCTCATATCTGAAAACCAAGACCATCATTGGGACAGGTTAGCACTGGGAAAAAACAAAAAGCTGTTTGTTGAGAACAGAGTTTGTCGTGCTGATCTTACCGAGTGTAGAGCTCCTCAAACTCCTCCCCCCAGCATTCGTCCAATCCAGGACATTCACTGGGACACATCAGAGACCAGTCCTACAATCACAGCAGAAGGATAAGATTTGTTCCTATTCACCATTTAGGAAAAAATAAAACCCTAAAGTCAACTCTGGCCAGCATGGGGTTTCCCCCAGTAATCACCTGATTGGTTTCCACTCGCTTCATAAAAAGGTCTGGGATCCACAAGGCGAAAAACAGGTCCCGCGCCCTCTGCTCTTCTTTACCCGTGTTCTTCTTCAACTCCAAAAACTCGAACACATCAGAATGCCACGGCTCGAGGTACATAGCGAACGCCCCAGGCCTCTAAAGTAAACAAAAACCAAGCCATGCGATTAGCACCATTTTATTTACACTGTTGTTACACATCTTCCATAATTTATGGGAAAATCTCATCTTTACCTTGTTGCCACCCTGGTCAACATAACGTGCTGTGTTGTTGTACACACGAAGCATAGGAACCAGCCCGTTGGAAGTGCCATTAGTCTTTAAGAAACAAAACAAACACGCACCACTTTAAGTAAAAAACAAAACACTTTGGTATAAATGAAAGCAACTCGTCAAAATTTTACTCACCCCAGCGATGTAGCTGCCTGTAGATCTGATGCAGCTAACTGCGACTCCAATACCTCCAGCTGATTTTGAGATGAGCGCACACTGCTTCAGTGTGTCATAAATACCATCGATGCTGTCATCTATCATGGCTAGCAAGAAACAACTGCAGAAATCCAAACAAAGTATATTAGGCGGAAAAATCCCCACAGTATCAGAGCGTATCAGCACCCTCAATTATAAATTCTTTACCTGGACAGCTGGGGCCTGTTGGTGCCAGCGTTGAACAGTGTAGGAGAAGCGTGAGTGAACCACTTCTCTGACAGCAAGTTGTAGGTCTCAATGGCTGCATCAATGTCACCTTTATGAATCCCGACTGACACTCTCATTAGCATGTGCTGGGGTCGCTCAGCAACTACAGAGAAAGACGTTAAATAGTTAGTCCCTGATGGCCTGCACCCATAAACATGCTTATCAATAAGTTATAGGGAATTTAACTCTCACCTTTGCCATTAATCTTCAACAAATACGATCTCTCAAGAGTCTGTTAGAGCAAAAAGCACAAATTAGATTCATAATCATAGTGTATGCACAATAGGGGTCAGAGAAAAAAAAAAAGGGGTGGATACATCACAGTATCCCAATAATTTCGATATTTTATTAGATAATGAAAATCGTTTTCTGTCATCTTTGCAACTTGTGGTGACTAAATGGTTGCCCAGAGCTTCTGAGGGTGTTGAACACTAACGACTGCTTGATAAGAGGCAACTTTCCTTCAATCACTCTCAGAGATTGTGGAAGGCTTGCAAATAATCCCTGTCTGATTTGTAAATACAGATAGATTGCCAACATGTTGCCATCAGTCTGAATGAATCTTTGTCAGTGAACACAATTCAAGGGGACTCGAGTCAACTGGCTGCCAGGTGGTTGTATTCTGGTAAAAAAATTTGGAACAGGTTTCTGAGCGTAAATGCAATAATGTGAATTTTTGTCTATGTAAACAGCAACAGATATGTGATTTTTGACAATTTATAAGTTAATTGCTGTATTATCAGTAACAGATTACTTATTATTGTCAGCTTGAGCCCATTTAGTACCAGACTGATGCAGTCTTATGGCAACATGTACGGCAGGTTTTAGTGACACCATTGGTTTAGCAACACCCCCCCCCCCCCCCCAAATTTTTGGGGGAGGGGGAAGAGAAAACAGATACTAACAAAGTTTGAGGACATATTTTGCAGCTGAAAAACCGGGATAAACCACAGTGTATGTTGGTAAAATATTCTGCATAATGCAACATGTTAAACATTGCAAAAATATCATATTATGAGAGAAGTATTGTGGTAATATGTGTGTCTAATGCACAGGATGTTAAATGTAGGGTGAAATGAGAAATTACCTTAAACCCAAAGAAGTTGTAAGAGAAATCTCTGTCGTAAATGATTGACGAGTTGAGGCGCTGCAAAAAATTGAGGAAAATGTGTTAAAAGGCTTCACCAAACTTTAACTGTGAGGAGACGAACAAAGGATAAAATCAAACCCCACTTACAGCCTTGTTTTCAAGAACAACGTCCAGCGTCTCCTTGGAGATCATAGGAGAGTGACGTTTATTTAAAGGGTTGATATAGTTGTAGAGGTCTTCCATAACGTCTACACAAGCAAAGAGGAATGTCAGTTCAATATTAGTGCTGATTATTTAAGTGTTTTCTTAAAAAGCTAAGCAACTTCCTGTGTGCAGCATTATTAGTTACCAAAGATGTGCACCAGGGGGTGTTATAGTAGACTACAGGTGCTATGATTTCAATGTAAAGTCATACCTATAGATACATTTCATGAAATGCACAGAAATTCAGGAAGTTGGTGCAGAGCAGGGGTGTCTAGGGGCCAGAATTGGCCCAGAGAAGACTTTAATCTGGCCCACTGGATGGTAATGCATAGATTTTGAACTTTTAACTGTAATTTCAGAAGTTTTGCAGCGTTTCTTAATGATAAAGACTCTACTGCTATTCATACTACACCAAAGTAATTTTTTTTAAAAGATAATTAAATGACATAAAAGTTTCCACTATAGGACTTTGTCCTTTGAACTACCAGAACTTTTTTGTGCGTGTCATTTTTCATATTTATCATGTAGTTTCACTGGTCCAGTCTACTTAAGATCAAAGTGTCAGAGTATGTGTCCCATGATGTAAAATGAGTTTGACATCCCTGCTGTCGAGTATTTTATTTCTTCTGGTAAATCAGCACATATGCCAGGTCTTTCTTGGAAATGAGATTTTTACATTTTTTACCTGGATAAATAAAGGACTAATGAAACTCACCACTGAATACTTTCTTGGTCTCTTTGTGCAGGTTAGATACAGCGATGCGTGCAGCCAGGACTGCATAGTCTGGGTGTTTGGTTGTGAGAGTGGCAGCAGTCTCTGCTGCCAGAGTGTCGAGCTCCACTGTGGTGACTCCACTGTACAAACCCTGGATCACCTTCATGGTAATCTGGGCCTGCAGAAACACAAGATATTAGCTTTTATATTAATTCATCACCTGACCTTTCTTTGTCTCTCTCTCTGTCTTTTTTTTTTTTTTTTTTTGGGGGGGGGGGGTGTTAACAACTTACAGGATCCACAAAGTCACAATTGAGTCCATAGCAAAGCTTCTGGACTCGAGAAGTGATTTTATCAAAGGAAACTGCCTCAGGGCGTCCATCTGAAAAACAAACAAACAAACAAAAAAAATAACACTCATTTAATTCAGTATTCTTCAAACTCCTTTGGTCATTTGTCTGAAGTAAAGTATCCTAGCTAGCTAATATAACTTAGTCTTAAACACACCGCATATCACCGTCTAATCGACTCTGCTGCTCAATTTATTCCCCCAGTTTACTCATTAGCTCAGAGGAGGCTCCCAGTGATCAGCTGCCTAATCATTTAGTGTCAACAAAAGGCGACACCTCGCTGCTGCTGCGCGCCAAAAAAAACAGATGATAAAAACACACACATCAGTGGGAAGCCTGTGGACATGGTGTAAAACAAATTTAAAATTTCAGCTGTCCTGCTTCTATTTTGAATCCAAATGTTACGTATGTATATGATTAAAAATAAAGAAGACCAAAACAACATAAGAAGCCGGGGGGAAATTAGCAACCGGTTATCTGTCCCTGCCCTTTCATAACTCAAGTCTTTGTTTGGTGTTTCGACGGAAACACCAAACAAAGAAACAAAAAGCACCTTTAACGTGTATTTAACACACATGCACACAAAATATGCGATATTTCATTGTGCTATTAACATTTACTGCAACTTAAATACATTTCAAGGCTTTCCCCTCCCACGACTGTACCAAAGCCGGAGACCGGGTTTGCATCAGCCTCTTTGATAGAGGAAGTATTAAAGTTAGCTACAGTACCTCGTTTGATAACATGCATGATGACAAATGAAGCGGCGGGTCTCCTCAGAAAGCAGGTGCTGTTGGTATCTTCTCAGCTGGATGCTGGAAACGAGCTAAAGAAACTGTGGCGCAAAGTAGCTAACAACAAGCTTATAAACCCTGTGAGAACAATCAAGCATCACAGCAGAATCTCAAACTGAGCGCGCCAAAGAGCCCAAAGTCAGTTACACAAAAGCGTGTCAGTCGCTCAGCCAATCACACGAGACTAATAGACCTCTAACCAATCACGTTCGTCATGCCGTCCTTTTACGTTTTCCGGTGGCGTCTTTCCGGACCAAAAATCTGGCGGGATGTAACAGTCTTAGAACATGCAATTATGTTTCTACAACAGGACTGGCTCGTCCGTGCAGTTTGGCGACGTGTTTATAAACGTCTTGAAAACCAGAAACAAGTTGTAACACCGAATTTCATATTTATATGTGCCACAAGCATAGCTCTAGGAAATCTACATCTGTGTAGCAGAAAATTGATGATCTCTCTCATGTTAACAGCTTCTTCCATTCTGCAGTGTCACAATAATAAACGCTGATACACTGAATGACTTTACTGCACTTTCAGCTACATTTGACACTCTCCTAATGAGGCAAATGACATCTTATACTTGCTTTGCTGCTTTTACTGCATTTATCAAGCTGAGTTGAAAATGCAGAGGATTTTTATTAGGTGGGATGAGTATTGACAAGATTTTAAATGAGTTTGTCAGGGGGACAGCTCAGGTTCAACTTTTTGGAGAGGCAAGGTTGAGGTGGTTTGCACATGTGCAGTGGACGGTAGTGATGTGCGATACCACTGATTTCCTTTCCGATCCGATACCAAGTAAAATTCAGGGTGGTATCGGCGATACTGATCCGATACCGATACTCTGTACAAAAACTTAATGTTTCATTGCATTTCATAATACAATATATAATTGTATTATGTAATTGTAATAATAACATAACCATATTGCTTCATAATGATTAGAGGACATCAGACAACTTGTTTTTATTGCTTAATAATGCAGTATAATCATATAGAAATTTAAAAAAAAAAACTGACGTTGTGTGCTATTTGAGTATGTTGCCTGCCTCCAGCACTAAAGGACTCTGCAAGAGACGTCTGTCTCGCCCTAGCAGCATTTGTCCCTCTCCTCCTCTTCAGTTCGCCTCAACATAAGCTCATCATATTCTGTGATGTGATTTACTCCGAGGTGTTTGACGAGGTCAGTGGTGTTGCCACAACACCTCACTGTCTTGCCACATATATCACAAACCGCATCTTGGCTGTTTGTGGAGGTAAAACCCGTCCACACATGACTCTGTTTGCGCTCAGCAATTGTTGTGAGTGCACACTAGTGATGCGCGAATCATGAACGAATCGTTCAATACTCGAGAATCACTTTACTGACTCATGAATCATGATTCACAAGCCCAACTGACTCACTGACTCATCCCTGTTCCTGTTAGCAGCAATGTATCTAGCTTATAATTAAAATTGTGGAGAAAAACACAACATCCAGTATCGTAACAAAAAAATTTCTGCTCTGAACTGGAAGAAAAAAACCCTGAGTAGAAGCTCACATCAAGAAAATAGCTCCTCGGTTCACAGTAGCATCGCTCTGCTAACATGCTAACAGCACATTTGAGCTACTCACCCCCTCCCTTCCTGTGCTGAATAGTAAGCGAATCACTCAGGACTCGCTCACCCCCTCCCTCCTGTGCTGAATCATAGAGCGAACGAATCACTCACTCACTCAATAACCCCCTCCTTCCTGTGCTGAATCGTAAGCCTAAGCGAATCACTCAGGACTCGCTCACCCCCTCCCTCCTGGCTCACAGCTTCTTCTTCTTGGTTGGCAACCAATGTTAAGGCGCATTACCGCCCCCTGGCCCACAGCTCAGTGGACATTTAGATGAGAAAATATATATTTAACACATTTAAGGAAAATGCTAATAAAATAAAAAATATATATATATTAAAATAAAATAAAATAAATGTTTATTAAGCAATTTTGATAGGAAATTGCTTAATTTTAGAAATGTTTTTGGTCTTTTTTGCTCTATAAAATAGTTGTTTTCTTTTAGAATCATTCATCTTAGCAGTAGGATTTACATGAAAAGAGAAACAAATTAAGTTTGAGTGAAAATGTAAATTTTTTGCACTCTCTGGTCGACTGACTCAGTGAATCAAATGACTCAAAAAACACGATTCACTTTGGTGAGTGACTCATTAAAACTCGATTCAGTAAAAAGAATCAAATTTACCATCACTAGCCCTTTGTTTGGCCTGCTAAAATGGCGCCCCGGCGGCCACGCCCCCTGCCGTGACATCACGTTCCAAAGCCCCATAGAATAGACAATAGAACCAAATTTTTAAAAAAAGAAAAAAAAAGAATGTTGTTGTTACATTATGTTATGACATCATCATGATGTCATAACATGCCTTTGATCTGTGAATCCTTAAATCCGGGTAAGAAGCCCAAACTGTCATGCAGTTTACTTGTAACACTCGAGATTGCAGCATTCAAAGGTACGCCTGAGAAAATTTTTAAAATAGTTGAATCTTTAAGACAGTCACTTCATCAACACTCTGACATGTCTCAGAGTAAAGACGGCAAAAGCCAACAAGCTTACGCTGGCTTTACTACAATGGACGACCAAAATCCAGAGCCAAATTCTAATGAAAGACATTTCCAGCTTCCACTCAAGAGGAAGCGAGGCCCGAATTCTGTTGCACAGAATTGCAGAAGTGACGACAGCTGCTCTCCACCAAGGAAAAAAAGACGAATCTGTGAAGAAAAGAAAAGAAAATACAGTCAGATTTCCAAAGGCAGCAAAAACAACTCTGAGAGCTACTCTCCAGAGAGAAAGAGGATGAGAGTAGACACTGAGAAAAAAGAAACAGCAGTGACTTGGACCATCCATAAAAGTTCTTCTTCAAGGACTATCCAGGACAAAGTTGAGAAAATGGACGTTACGACCTCGAGTGATACCAAAACCTCTGATAACACTCCAAAATACAACAAGAGGCCAGGACAAGCACCAGTGACACAGAACATCCCAAAAAGTTCTTTGTCAAGGTCTATCCAGGACCAAGTTGAGAAAATGGACGTTACGACCTCGAGTGATACCAAAACCTCTGATAACACTCCAAAATACAACAAGAGGCCAGGACAAGCACCAGTGACACAGAACATCCAAAAAAGTTCTTTGTCAAGGTCTATCCAGGACCAAGTTGAGAAAATGGATGTTACGACCTCGAGTGATACCAAAACCTCTGATAACACTCCAAAATACAACAAGAGGCCAGGACAAGCACCAGTGACACAGAACATCCAGAAAAGTTCTTTGTCAAGGTCTATCCAGGACCAAGTTGAGAAAATGGATGTTACGACCTCGAGTGATACCAAAACCTCTGATAACACTCCAAAATACAACAAGAGGCCAGGACAAGCACCAGTGACACAGAACATCCAAAAAAGTTCTTTGTCAAGGTCTATCCAGGACCGAGTTGAGAAAATGGATGTTACGACCTCGAGTGATACCAAAACCTCTGATAACACTCCAAAATACAACAAGAGGCCAGGACAAGCACCAGTGACACAGAACATCCAGAAAAGTTCTTTGTCAAGGTCTATCCAGGACCAAGTTGAGAAAATGGATGTTACGACCTCGAGTGATACCAAAACCTCTGATAACACTCCAAAATACAACAAGAGGCCAGGACAAGCACCAGTGACACAGAACATCCAGAAAAGTTCTTTGTCAAGGTCTATCCAGGACCAAGTTGAGAAAATGGATGTTACGACCTCGAGTGATACCAAACCCTCTGATAACACTCCAAAATACAACAAGAGGCCAGGACAAGCACCAGTGACACAGAACATCCCAAAAAGTTCTTTGTCAAGGTCTATCCAGGACCAAGTTGAGAAAATGGACGTTACGACCTCGAGTGATACCAAAACCTCTGATAACACTCCAAAATACAACAAGAGGCCAGGACAAGCACCAGTGACACAGAGCAGCCAAAAAAGTTGTTCGCCAAGCACTATCCGACTCCTAGTTCAGAAAATGAACAATATGACCTTGAGTGAAACCTCTGGAAACACACCGAACGCACCAAAAGACAACAAGAGGCCAGAACCAGCAGCAGGGACACAGAGCAGCCAAAAAAGTTGTTCGCCAAGCACTATCCGACTCCTAGTTCAGAAAATGAACAATATGACCTTGAGTGAAACCTCTGAAAACACACCAAACACACCAAAAGACAACAAGAGGATAAAATAATGAGCAAGAAAAAGAGGAGGCCAGTACTACCAAACCAGAAAATCCAGAGGCCCGAGATGACAACATGCAGAGAGAAAAGCCAAAAAAGAAAAAGAAGCGCAACTGGTTTCTGAGACTGTTCACTTAAGCCACTTCAACTCTGTCTCCTATAAAATCAAAGTTATATACAACTAAATATTAACAGTTACTTCAACTCCCTAAACATAAATTTTAAAGCATATTTGCTTTAATATTTAGTTGTGTATACATTTGTCATCGGCTCCACCCCTCCCAACCGGTCGCGGCAGATGGCCGCCCCTCCCTGAGCCTGGATCTGCCGGAGGTTTCTACCTTTTTAAAGGTAGTTTTTCCTCCCCACTGTCGCCAAGTGCTTGCTCATAGGGGATTGTTGGGTTTTTTCTTTAATTCAGTTCAGTTCAATTCATTTGTATGTAAATACTGTTGAATTGAATTGAACTGAATTAAAGAAGATTTATAGGAGACAAAGTAAGTCACAGAGTGAACCAGGGTATTATAACATCTTACCCATAAAAATAAAAAATTGCATTAACCAAAACATCTGTTGTCTGAACCTGTAATTTTGTCTCATTTAAAACATGTAAAAATGTCAAATTAGAACAATCTAACAGCAAAAATAAAAATGTTTACATGCTGCTTGAAAACATTGTTCTGTGAATGATATCTACTGTATCTGTGCTGTTGATGCCTTTTGAAAGCATTCCTAATAGCATCTATCAAGTAATATGCCTTGCTCAATGGTTCATGGAAGTATTAACAGTTTTGGTAACTGACTTTGTAAATTGAAATTCTACAGCCTTACACTGGTAAACGCTTGTGCTACACACGGAAGACAGGTATAGTCAGCTCAGTATCCAGTGGGAAGTTTTCTCTTTGGCATCCACAGATGCAACAGCTCATAACTAAATGGTGCAAACAGAGGTGAATCCACCTAAGCAGCACTTGTACGATTGCCCCCCGGCTCCAACTCCCGGTAAACTGAAGACAGATTCAACCATCTGTGTGTTGAAAAATATTAATGAGTCCACACCGCATTTTCTTCTTAGTAATAGCTATGTAACAATAGAAATATAGAAACAGTAATTAATCAGATTACTAGTTACTGAAAAAAGTAACGGCCGTTATTCCCATCACTGATAATGACACGATTATTTGCATTTCCACTACTTATAAACTAGTGTCAGTATTTAATGATCAATATCCACAAATAAGAATTGGAAATAAATGGCACTGGATAAGCACAAATCTGACTGAGAACTTAAACTTCACCTTAATTTTTCTGTCTGTCCTGCTCACATCTCCAATGTTTGTACACGTTGTCATTAGCGTGTCTTCACTCAGCCACTCCACATCGGCCACACCGCTGGTTGGAAGACCACACTGGCAACTCTTAAGAACTGAAACTACAACAAAATTTGCACAGACTCACCAAAACTGGACAACAGACTGGAAAATGTTGCCTGGTCTAATGAGTCTTTGCATTTGGATGGTGGGATCAGAATTTGGCATAAACATGAAAATGTAGCCTTGTGTCAATGGTTCAAGCTTGTAGCATCAGTGTGGAGGATATTTTCTTGACGAACTCTTGTTAAGTATTGTTTAATTGCCACAATCTACCCAAGTACTGTTGCTAACCATGTCCATCCCTTTATGACCACAGTTTGCCCATTTTCTGATGGTTGCTTTCCACAGGATAACACTTCAAACCTTTGAGATGTGGAAGAACGGGAGATGCACATCATAGACATGAAGCTGACAAATCTGCAGCAATTGTCAATATGGAACAAAATCTGATGACCACCTTGTTGGATCGGTACCATGGAGAACAAAGGGCAGCTCTGAAGGCAAAAGGGGCATTGAAGCCAGCGCTAGGAAGGTGTAACTAATGAAGTGGCCGGTACTTTCTCCACAAATATTTGACTCCATGTCCAGCTCACGAATTCTGAAAAATCTTGATGACTACAACACATATACTAACTTGCCAGTCTGACACTACTGGCAGCTGATCAGCTGTTTGCTATATTAGGTCACAGCTGACAATGAGAAAGGCATTTCTTGTTCCCATGGTGATGAAAATGCTTATGTAGAGGGATCCACAATGAGAACAATTACTATTTTTACATTAGTCCTTTATTTTTATGTCTCCCAGCACACACACACTTCACTTTTCATATTTCCTATTAGTTTTCTGCTGTTACAGTAATAAAAGAAACTCAACAACCAGAAAGGTGAAATACAATCGTTTTTAATTGCAAAAAGGATACCGGTTAATACATTGAATGAAGCACTGAAACAAGCCACTGTGACATTGCAAAATACCACTAAAAAGGACATTGGGAAATTTCAGAGAAACAAAATAAAGTCATTCATTTGATCAGAAAGGCATACATATGAAAGAGAGAACAGGAGGGGAGCATATTTACACCACGACCGAGAGTCCTGTGTCTCTACAAAACAAAGTGTGTTTGGAGGCCTCATTTAAGACGTTTAAAAATGTTTTTACAAATGGCCGTTAACAAAGTACAAGCCTGTTATGTCCCAGTTTAACTTTCTATCAAAAGATGTTAATTTTAAAAAGAAAAAAAAAAAAAAAGAAAAGAAAGAAAAGACGGGGAAAGAAAGGCACCATCCATCTTACATGGCGGCTTCTGGTTTACACAAGTCAACCAACATACTGCGGTAAGCGTTTTGTATGCTGTAGCGCCGTATTAAGCTGCAGAAAACTCAAGCTGACGAGAACAGTATTAGCACGTTAAGTTTTACAGAACTAAGTGTTTGAGAAGACTGACAACAAACAGGGTCTTTTGTACAAAAAAAAATAATGGTGAAGTGAGGTGTCCCTGCTGTTGGATTAGCTGATAATGTTACAGTAGCTGTTTTGCTGGTTTAACAGCGCTCCCTGCAGGAGAAAGAGTGTAGGACACAGCGCCAGATAGTGTTGCTTTAGCCCATTACAAAGCTGCTATTTAAAGCTCATCCACAGGGCAGGCACCACATCACTCCAAAGATGTGCAACTTTGGGAGTGCCGCTTTGTCACAATAGAATAACTACACGTCTTTGGACTTCCCGGATTTGAACTGTGCCTGACTGACTATCCATAAGCTTTTGTATTTGATGAATCTACACTAATTCAGCCACTGAGTCTGTATTTCGCTCCAAATAGGACATTAAATAAGAACATACCACCTGATACGACCTGGTCATGCTGCCTTTCTGATGTTTACGTTCTTTAAAGTCCTCCTGACATCATGCTCAGAAGGAGTGATTGATGTGGAGGTGCTCCTTCCCATTCAGTAACATCTGCTTCAGTTAGTTTTGCTTGTGAGCCACAATGTAAGCAGTGTTGCTTTGCTGACATGCACTCGATGCTGGCAGTACAAGCATTGTAGTGGTTCTTATGTTTTTGTAAACTCATTGTATAATATATTGAGCCATTCAATAGTACACAAATGTTTATAAGCTCCTTTTTGTATGCAACTTGCATGTCTTTCTTAATTAATTGTTTGTTTATATCATGTTTTTCAGGAAAAAGAAGAAGTTAAAGTCAAGTGGAAGCCTTGCTCAACATGGTATGTAGTAACAACTTTGTTGGACGGGAACAGACATTCATATTGTTGATAAATAGTTATCACCTCAATTTGAATTCATGTATTTGGACTAAAGTAAATTGGGAGCTTTTAGCTATCGAGCTCCTCTTCTGTGAGGAGCTTGATAGCTGTCCACCTCCAAAGTCCATAATGAGTTTTGGAGGTGGACATGGTCAACACTTTTAAGAGTAGGCATAAGACTTTACTTCTTTATAGAGCTTATAGTTAGGGCTGGTTCAGCTCAGCCCTTAGTTATGCTGTAACAGGACCAGACTGCTGGGGGTTAGTGTCCCCCCCCCTCTCTCTGTCTGTCTCTTTCAGGGTTATGCAGGCTCAGTATTGGTTGAAGATGCAGTCACGTCTCCTTTTACTGAAAACTCTCCCCCTCTCCCTCACCATCTGTAAACATACATGTCTCAGTAATGCAGTTCATGCATGTTACTAACTAAACTTCTTCCCTGGAGTTTCTGTGCTCTCTCATCCAGCAGGTTCCGATGGATCGTGGCTGCTGCTGTGGTCCTGCTTGACATCTACTACATATATTATTACTCTCTGACTTGATTTATATTACAATGAAGGTGTATAAAGCATGACATGAATATAGAAGATATTTCATCCTAAAAAACTGTCATATGTCACAACCTAAATTATCCTATTTTGTGTGTGGTTGTCGTTGTTGTTTGTTATGTTTTTCTCCTGACAGTGGCAAAGTGTGGGATGACACATGGGAACCTGCGCAGTTTTACACACAGTAAACCAGGCACCACAGGTCGCAGAGATCGCACAGTTCACAGTTTGTAGTTCAGCATAAAAGTTCAAAATAAAATATTTACTATACATTTCAACCAGTGTCAGTCTCTGTTTCACTCTCTAATTGTGGCTTAAGTACCTAACACATTCATGAATCTGATCGATCAATAATATCTTCCCTGCACTCGATATCTCATAGTTTTACATATCAGCCAACATTATTGTCTACATCCTCATAAATATAGAAGTGACTTGCTTATTATAACATATTACAAGTTAAAGTAATACTGCACTGCACGTATAGTAAGTAACACCTACTGTGTATGGGAGCCTAAAGCAAAGTTAACTGCACCAGTACCAGCTTCAGAACATATTGTATATTATATGTTTCTACCTTTTTGTAATATGTCATGTTTAGATGCAGTGACAATTGCACATTTGGAGTTGTGGTCATATGTGGTTTTTATATATATATATACATATATATATATACATATATATATATATATATATATATATATATATACATACATACACACACACATACATGGTATTAGAAAAAAATTAACATTTTTTGCTATTTTTCTTGTTTGTTTGCACATTATTATTGTGTAATATTATCATTATTGTTAATATTATTATTAGATATCAAAGATACAATTTGATTAAGGGTTTTCCTGTCATAATTTCAATACAAATGCAATTACACACGTAAACAATAGGATCAAAATAAACTTTTAAAAAGTCTGTTGATCAAATGCTGATTTTCAAAACATTCTAGAGGAAAACAGAGATAAAATAATCTGAACAGTAACAGTGATCTTGGATGATGATGGAGGCTTCAATGGATTATTCTGTTTCAATCAATAGGTTCGTATCTATGACAATAATTTGATAAGTTTAACAGGTTGGTTTAGGCCTGGCAATACTGGAAATATTCACAAACTTTTGTTTTTGAAGAATGTTTATCTTTTTTGGGATGAAGCTATCTGGCAAAATGACACAGCCCTTTAACCTCATCTGTATGTCTATCATGTGGCTATGATACTGGATTTTGGTTTGATGCATATGCAGGTTACAGCTGGGGAATGGCAGTATGTTGTGGATTGATTTGGCATGTTCAACCACTGTTACACCAAACTCTCTCACTTATAACATGATAAAGGCCTCTTACTCAGTGTCATGGATTTTCTGTAGTTTTGGGGACACAGGGCCAAATGTCGGTCAGCATGAGGGCATCACTGGATACGATTTGCTTTGTTGGTTCAGCGAGCTTGTTGTAGTCGTCAACAGCAGCCGCCAAGCGTTTCTTCTCAACTAAGATGACCTTGCGAATTCTGTGTCGCCTCTTGTTGCCATCTGTAAATAATCATAAAAAATTCACACCTTCACATAATGTATATAGTTACCTTTTAATCTACACTCATCAATTTGTTTGCTAGAACAAATCACATCCAGCTTAAACAAACCTGGATCTGATTTTATTCTGTTTACAAAGTAGCTGTACAAGCTGTACAAACTAAGTATCAAACGGTCCATTTCAAAGAAACTGGGACGTACCATTTTGTCTGTAAAGACTTTGTGTTCGCACTCTGATGACGACGACAAGCTCCTCTATTCGTGCCTGCAACGCTCCAAGGCTGCCATCAGTTTGATCACTTTCTAAGTGAGAGGAATATTATTCAGAATACAGGATGAGTAACAGTCACCAAACTACAGTGGACTCTGTAATCACTGACTTGATGACATTCATTATAAGACATCTGGAGCCTTCATGTGCTGCATTATCATGAGATAACAAGTATGTTGGTGTTCAGGTTTATAAAACCAACTAGTACGACATCATTTCAACCCAGGTTCTATCCAATTTGATGAAACGCAACAACTCTGCCATAAATTCTGCTTTTACAAGGCTTCTTTTTCATTGTTTGTTGACACTGTCAGAAAGATCTTAATTCTACCTTAAGTTCTTTAATGAGGCCATGGTGGGTCCTATTGTTATACACGAGTGCATTATATTGAGACTCACCTTCAGCCCATTTCTACACATCGGCCACCCATTGCTGCAGTGTGTCGTCATCCACACCCAGCTCATTTTTGGTCGCATTCAGGCTCTCCACTTGTTCTCTAAGGATCCTTATGATCTAAGAATACATTAATAAATGTCATTCATATTGACATTAAAAGAGTACTGGTGTTTTCCCCCATTACCACACACATTAAAATGGTTTTTGAAAAAATAAATAAATCACCTTTAGATATCTCTGGCTCAAAGTGCGGCCCAGTTGTTCCACTTTCCTTTTGTTCCAGCCCAAAGCCAGGAGGGTCAGCATGTCTGTTCGCCCTGCATTTCAGTTAGTATACAAATAAGAATTAATGAGCAGGAGACTGAGTGGAATCTCAGACACGGACACATACCTGCTTTAGACATGTACTTCGTTGTGATGGCCGCCCTAGACAGGAAACTGTTTACTTGTTCCACCTCTTCTCCAACTGTTGAACCGGCCCCATCCTGAAACGCACCTCCCCATTTGAGCTATAGAAAGGAGGTCACAATACATGACTGCTGAATTCATTCAACCTTATAACAAAATGTCTCAAACTAATCCAAAACTACAAGCTGCAGTATACCTCGCATTTCCAAGTGTGAGCCTTTGCATGCATGACGGAGAGAAAAGGAAGCATTGACAAGAGGTTCCTCAGCTCAGGGCACTGCTGAGCCACCTTGGTTAAATAGGGGAAATATTTACAGGCCACATCGGAGCAAAGGAACGTAATATGTCCTGGGACGTTAGCTGCCAACTTCCTCTGGAGAAAAAGGGGGTAAGCAAAGATCTC
Source organism: Perissodus microlepis (assembly GCF_051167445.1). Taxonomy (NCBI): domain Eukaryota; kingdom Metazoa; phylum Chordata; class Actinopteri; order Cichliformes; family Cichlidae; genus Perissodus; species Perissodus microlepis. The sequence continues at coordinate 11,765,496 of NC_140470.1, forward strand.
CCCTCGAAACATGTTCAATGCAGCTAAGAGGACTCCGTGGCGACAAACAGCTATTTCCATGCCCTCTTCATCCAACTTCCCAGTGGACTTTTTGGACGACTCCTTTGCTGCAGTCCAAGATGAAGAGCCGCACAACCCATTCCCCGGGACCTATACACTCAAAGATTTTAACATAAAAGACATGGCATGATTAAGCCCTATCAGGGACAAACTTTTTAAAACAAATGCATAACAATTAGCTGAATTAGCCTTGAGTCACACGAGACCTCATATCTCCCCAGGACAGCACTGATAACACAAAATAAAAATCATGTTGTTGTTTTTTTAAAATACACATGGTGACAAAATTAAGTACACATTAAGATAAAGTAAAGTAAATAGTATTACGACAACACCAAGAGAAAAATAAAATAAAATAAATATCCACCCATCCATATATGTATACACACACACACACACACACACACACACACACACACACACACACGTATGTGTATATGGTTATGGCATTAACGTCATTTTAACAAGATTAACGCTAACAGCACTGTGGCGTGGGTGTGGTCTCTGGCCAGGTGCAGAGGAGGGGTGACGCAGTGAGCTCCCGGGGCGGCGCAGGGGCGGGGTGAACAGGTGTGCTGGGATCTGACAGTGATTGTGTCTCTTTATATGTTGGCAGTGACAGTCGGAGGAGGAGGGCGGACGTGACAGCAGAGAGAGAGCTGGAGTGTCTGTGTCCCAGTAAACCACAGTGTTAAATAAAAGTTCTGCTGTCGTCAAATTCGCTCCGGCTTATGTTTCTTGGGTCCAACGTTACAAGCACTAATATATATGTGTATCTTACATGATTTGTGTGTCTCTGGATGTATTTCACAAACTCAGCAACTTCCTCATCTTTTTCAATGAAGACACCTTCAAAGTTCCCCTGCTCTGAAGTGCTGAACGAACACAGTGACAGTTGTTTGAAAAGAAACATTAAAATACATTTTTCTACAAATCCATATTTGACTTATGTACACAATGCATAACGTACCTTGCATTAGACTGAAAGTGATAAAGCTTGCGGTTTCCATCAACTGAGACGGCAAGCATGTCTGGAGTGCAGGCAGGGCAGCTAAAGCATGGCTCCTTGCACATCCTGTCCACCTCAAACTTTACAGCACTCCACTCCAAGAAACTTTTACTGAAGGCATCAGCTGATATTCGGCCAGTCTTTTACATAGAGGACATACAACAGAATATTCAAGGACAGTCATCATAAACATTGATTTGCACAATTTCCTTAAACTTGGCAAATTTAGAAACTCACCCTTCCAAAATGGGCTGTTCGTTCATCCAGCACTTTGACAAATGCCTTAAGTGACATCCCTGGTGCAGCCTTCTTAATGTCATAGAAAGACTGAAAGACATCCATTGAAAACAGGGTGCAGAAATTTAAGGTGCCAGGCCAATATCCACTACCCAGGATGTCCTTAACTGAGGGGGACCACATTAGGCCACAGCTGGTGCAGCTCACCACTGGCAGTGCAAGGTTATAACGGCCTTTAGAAAGGATAAGGATAAATTCAGTCATGGCTCAAAGCATTCATTTTTTTCATGTTGTTTTCAAATCGGTCTGGTAAATCCAAATGACCTTTGACAGGTGCCCACATATACTGCGGGCCGAGGGTAATTCAAACCAAGATAGCAATGCACAATTTGCAATAAAACCTCCAAACACATCTATTGTGTATGTAGTGTGTGACAAAAGGGCAACTTACCATTTATGGTTACAAGAGCCACAATTGCGCTGGGTGAAACCTCAACGTTACCTGCTGGGCAGTCACACACATGGTCTGGCCTTTGCACAGGCAACAGCCGAACTAACATTAAAACACACAATATATATAAAAAGAATTAGAAATTAACTGATACACAATAAATATAGAATAGCAGCACCCACTCATAGTACATAGCAAGAAATGCATAAGACTTAAAAACCGTACCTATTGGCTTGTGAAACTCTGATGAAGGCTGCAAAAACCCTCCTGTTACTGCCTCTCTGCTGTGCAGGACAACGCGTGTGTGAACTGCAATATCACAGTCAGCACAAAGGAATGGAAGAGGCAGGCAGTCCAGACACCTCACAACTACTTGTTTGCCACACTGACACACACGGTGTGACTGTGGATCCAGAGTAGCTAACATATTGTCTATAAGACAAGGCCTGGCCTCTTTCCACTTTTGCGAGGACACCATATTTCTGATCGCCCAGTGAGTAGCAGCTGATTCAGATGACGTCTCACAAGCCATGGCTGCGTCCTCTTCTCCATCCTCCAACATCTGAAGGAGCTCCTGACGAAGCACCTCAGTTCCATACACTAACAGAAAAAAAATAAAGAAAGGAAGAAACTCTTCCACAAAGTGAAAAACACTCTAGGCAGTATGTTTCTTAGGACTGCACAAAAGCCCTGCATAACTCAACTATAACAACAAATATAAAAGTAAACAGAAATCACAATATATACAAGAAGGTAAAGTACCTTTTGTTGGGTTGACACTGGCAACATAACTAGGTTCTTCACGTGGACATTGATGCTGATCTCTGGACACTGGGGGGAAAAAAAGAGATTGAAGAATATTTACTTACTGAAATTCTTTGGTGAAAACAAGTTGTGAGATAAAATCAATGGTTGTGTGAACACTGACCACGTGGCATGCAACTAGTACTTCGACTGGTTGATGGTCTTTGAGGAATAAAATCTCCCTGTCTGTCACGTGTTTTCCAGCGCACTGGTCTTGGCTGAGGTTCACTCTGTGCATCATTCTACGCAATTAACAAGGAAAAAGGGGAACACCTAAAATACAGTCCATGATTAAAGCAAAGATTATCAAACATCTTAAGTTAACCAAATTAATTTGACATAAACTTATATATACACACATATATAAAAATTAATAAAAAAAAATTCAAATAATATAACGTTTACTCCGTACAAAATATTAGACAAGCGTGTTCCCTCTTTAACAACTGTTTCCACTAAAAATGTTACCTGCATATCTTGAAGGAATTCGTCAGCAGCCTGAAGCTCTTCCTCCAGCTCGGGATCCTCTGAATCACTCATTTTCAAGCTAAAGAGGAAAGAGAGTTTTGCAGAACTCAGTGACATAAACACATAACTAACGCAATTCAAATGATTTTCAGTCTTGGCGCTCCGGTTAACGTTAGCAATTAACGTTAGCATCATCAGTTTATAAAGAGCTAGCAGAACTCTTAGCGCAAAAACTGCTTTACGCACCATGTGAGGGTATTTTGCAACACACAAGTCCTTTAACGTTTGTAATAGATTTAATCCATCATCGTTGGATTAAATGGCTAATGCTGCAGTAGCCACGTGTAGTCGTTACCTGCTGACATGCTGTTACCTGCATGCTGACAGTAGCTGTAGCCATTTTTAAATGCATTAAACCGTTTCTGAGATCAGTCACCTCTGTTTGTTTGAAGCTTTTATGAAAAACAAACTTTGAAACACACATCAAGGTATTACTTTAAATATAGGCTATGTATTTTTTACATACCTGCATTAGAATCAATCAGTTCTGCCTCATTTTCTTATTCTTATAAATGGGTCTCTCCGTTCTCCCATCATCCTTTGCTTACACAGGTTGTGAAGGGTACCTTTAGCGTCAGCATGAGAAGTTAAGGGACGTGACAAATCGTCAGTATTTTACGTGTCGGGGGTGAGAACGGGTTGTCTTAGCAGTAGGATTTACATGAAAAGAGAAACAAATTAAGTTTGAGTGAAAATGTACATTTTTTGCACTCTCTGGTCGACTGACTCAGTGAATCAAATGACTCAAAAAACACGATTCACTTTGGTGAGTGACTCATTAAAACTCGATTCAGTAAAAAGAATCAAATTTACCATCACTAGCCCTTTGTTTGGCCTGCTAAAATGGCGCCCTGGCGGCCACGCCCCCTGCCGTGACATCACGCGCCAAAGCCCCATAGAATAGACAATAGAACCAAATTTAAAAAAAAAGAAAAAAAAAGAATGTTGTTGTTACATTATGTTATGACATCATCATGATGTCATAACATGCCTTTGATCTGTGAATCCTTAAATCCGGGTAAGAAGCCCAAACTGTCATGCAGTTTACTTGTAACACTCGAGATTGCAGCATTCAAAGGTACGCCTGAGAAAAATTTAAAAATAGTTGAATCTTTAAGACAGTCACTTCAACAACACTCTGACATGTCTCAGAGTAAAGACGGCAAAAGCCAACAAGCTTACGCTGGCTTTACTACAATGGACGACCAAAATCCAGAGCCAAATTCTGATGAAAGACATTTCCAGCTTCCACTCAAGAGGAAGCGAGGCCCGAATTCTGTTGCACAGAATTGCAGAAGTGACGACAGCTGCTCTCCACCAAGGAAAAAAAGACGAATCTGTGAAGAAAAGAAAAGAAAATACAGTCATATTTCCAAAGGCAGCAAAAACAACTCTGAGAGCTACTCTCCAGAGAGAAAGAGGATGAGAGTAGACACTGAGAAAAAAGAAACAGCAGTGACTCGGACCATCCAAAAAAGTTCTTCTTCAAGGACTATCCAACTCCAAGTTCAGAAAAAGAACAATATGAACTTGAGTAATACCAAAAACTCTCAAAACACACCAAAATACAACAAGAGGCCAGGACAAGCACCAGTGACACAGAACATCCCAAAAAGTTCTTTGTCAAGGTCTATCCAGGACCAAGTTGAGAAAATGGATGTTACGACCTCAAGTGATACCAAAACCTCTGATAACACTCCAAAATACAACAAGAGGCCAGGACAAGCACCAGTGACACAGAACATCCAGAAAAGTTCTTTGTCAAGGTCTATCCAGGACCAAGTTGAGAAAATGGATGTTACGACCTCGAGTGATACCAAAACCTCTGATAACACTCCAAAATACAACAAGAGGCCAGGACAAGCACCAGTGACACAGAACATCCAGAAAAGTTCTTTGTCAAGGTCTATCCAGGACCAAGTTGAGAAAATGGATGTTACGACCTCGAGTGATACCAAAACCTCTGATAACACTCCAAAATACAACAAGAGGCCAGGACAAGCACCAGTGACACAGAACATCCAAAAAAGTTCTTTGTCAAGGTCTATCCAGGACCAAGTTGAGAAAATGGATGTTACGACCTCGAGTGATACCAAAACCTCTGATAACACTCCAAAATACAACAAGAGGCCAGGACAAGCACCAGTGACACAGAACATCCAGAAAAGTTCTTTGTCAAGGTCTATCCAGGACCAAGTTGAGAAAATGGATGTTACGACCTCGAGTGATACCAAAACCTCTGATAACACTCCAAAATACAACAAGAGGCCAGGACAAGCACCAGTGACACAGAACATCCAAAAAAGTTCTTTGTCAAGGTCTATCCAGGACCGAGTTGAGAAAATGGATGTTACGACCTCGAGTGATACCAAAACCTCTGATAACACTCCAAAATACAACAAGAGGCCAGGACAAGCACCAGTGACACAGAACATCCAGAAAAGTTCTTTGTCAAGGTCTATCCAGGACCAAGTTGAGAAAATGGATGTTACGACCTCGAGTGATACCAAACCCTCTGATAACACTCCAAAATACAACAAGAGGCCAGGACAAGCACCAGTGACACAGAACATCCCAAAAAGTTCTTTGTCAAGGTCTATCCAGGACCAAGTTGAGAAAATGGACGTTACGACCTCGAGTGATACCAAAACCTCTGATAACACTCCAAAATACAACAAGAGGCCAGGACAAGCACCAGTGACACAGAGCAGCCAAAAAAGTTGTTCGCCAAGCACTATCCGACTCCTAGTTCAGAAAATGAACAATATGACCTTGAGTGAAACCTCTGGAAACACACCGAACGCACCAAAAGACAACAAGAGGCCAGAACCAGCAGCAGGGACACAGAGCAGCCAAAAAAGTTGTTCGCCAAGCACTATCCGACTCCTAGTTCAGAAAATGAACAATATGACCTTGAGTGAAACCTCTGAAAACACACCAAACACACCAAAAGACAACAAGAGGATAAAATAATGAGCAAGAAAAAGAGGAGGCCAGTACTACCAAACCAGAAAATCCAGAGGCCCGAGATGACAACATGCAGAGAGAAAAGCCAAAAAAGAAAAAGAAGCGCAACTGGTTTCTGAGACTGTTCACTTAAGCCACTTCAACTCTGTCTCCTATAAAATCAAAGTTATATACAACTAAATATTAACAGTTACTTCAACTCCCTAAACATAAATTTTAAAGCATATTTGCTTTAATATTTAGTTGTGTATACATTTGTCATCGGCTCCACCCCTCCCAACCGGTCGCGGCAGATGGCCGCCCCTCCCTGAGCCTGGATCTGCCGGAGGTTTCTACCTTTTTAAAGGTAGTTTTTCCTCCCCACTGTCGCCAAGTGCTTGCTCATAGGGGATTGTTGGGTTTTTTCTTTAATTCAGTTCAGTTCAATTCATTTGTATGTAAATACTGTTGAATTGAATTGAACTGAATTAAAGAAGATTTATAGGAGACAAAGTAAGTCACAGGAGTGAACCAGGGTATTATAACATCTTACATATTATAACATATTATAACATCTTACCCATAAAAATAAAAAATTGCATTAACCAAAACATCTGTTGTCTGAACCTGTAATTTTGTCTCATTTAAAACATGTAAAAATGTCAAATTAGAACAATCTAACAGCAAAAATAAAAATGTTTACATGCTGCTTGAAAACATTGTTCTGTGAATGATATCTACTGTATCTGTGCTGTTGATGCCTTTTGAAAGCATTCCTAATAGCATCTATCAAGTAATATGCCTTGCTCAATGGTTCATGGAAGTATTAACAGTTTTGGTAACTGACTTTGTAAATTGAAATTCTACAGCCTTACACTGGTAAACGCTTGTGCTACACACGGAAGACAGGTATAGTCAGCTCAGTATCCAGTGGGAAGTTTTCTCTTTGGCATCCACAGATGCAACAGCTCATAACTAAATGGTGCAAACAGAGGTGAATCCACCTAAGCAGCACTTGTACGATTGCCCCCCGGCTCCAACTCCCGGTAAACTGAAGACAGATTCAACCATCTGTGTGTTGAAAAATATTAATGAGTCCACACCGCATTTTCTTCTTAGTAATAGCTATGTAACAATAGAAATATAGAAACAGTAATTAATCAGATTACTAGTTACTGAAAAAAGTAACGGCCGTTATTCCCATCACTGATAATGACACGATTATTTGCATTTCCACTACTTATAAACTAGTGTCAGTATTTAATGATCAATATCCACAAATAAGAATTGGAAATAAATGGCACTGGATAAGCACAAATCTGACTGAGAACTTAAACTTCACCTTAATTTTTCTGTCTGTCCTGCTCACATCTCCAATGTTTGTACACGTTGTCATTAGCGTGTCTTCACTCAGCCACTCCACATCGGCCACACCGCTGGTTGGAAGACCACACTGGCAACTCTTAAGAACTGAAACTACAACAAAATTTGCACAGACTCACCAAAACTGGACAACAGACTGGAAAATGTTGCCTGGTCTAATGAGTCTTTGCATTTGGATGGTGGGATCAGAATTTGGCATAAACATGAAAATGTAGCCTTGTGTCAATGGTTCAAGCTTGTAGCATCAGTGTGGAGGATATTTTCTTGACGAACTCTTGTTAAGTATTGTTTAATTGCCACAATCTACCCAAGTACTGTTGCTAACCATGTCCATCCCTTTATGACCACAGTTTGCCCATTTTCTGATGGTTGCTTTCCACAGGATAACACTTCAAACCTTTGAGATGTGGAAGAACGGGAGATGCACATCATAGACATGAAGCTGACAAATCTGCAGCAATTGTCAATATGGAACAAAATCTGATGACCACCTTGTTGGATCGGTACCATGGAGAACAAAGGGCAGCTCTGAAGGCAAAAGGGGCATTGAAGCCAGCGCTAGGAAGGTGTAACTAATGAAGTGGCCGGTACTTTCTCCACAAATATTTGACTCCATGTCCAGCTCACGAATTCTGAAAAATCTTGATGACTACAACACATATACTAACTTGCCAGTCTGACACTACTGGCAGCTGATCAGCTGTTTGCTATATTAGGTCACAGCTGACAATGAGAAAGGCATTTCTTGTTCCCATGGTGATGAAAATGCTTATGTAGAGGGATCCACAATGAGAACAATTACTATTTTTACATTAGTCCTTTATTTTTATGTCTCCCAGCACACACACACTTCACTTTTCATATTTCCTATTAGTTTTCTGCTGTTACAGTAATAAAAGAAACTCAACAACCAGAAAGGTGAAATACAATCGTTTTTAATTGCAAAAAGGATACCGGTTAATACATTGAATGAAGCACTGAAACAAGCCACTGTGACATTGCAAAATACCACTAAAAAGGACATTGGGAAATTTCAGAGAAACAAAATAAAGTCATTCATTTGATCAGAAAGGCATACATATGAAAGAGAGAACAGGAGGGGAGCATATTTACACCACGACCGAGAGTCCTGTGTCTCTACAAAACAAAGTGTGTTTGGAGGCCTCATTTAAGACGTTTAAAAATGTTTTTACAAATGGCCGTTAACAAAGTACAAGCCTGTTATGTCCCAGTTTAACTTTCTATCAAAAGATGTTAATTTTAAAAAGAAAAAAAAAAAAGAAAAGAAAGAAAAGACGGGGAAAGAAAGGCACCATCCATCTTACATGGCGGCTTCTGGTTTACACAAGTCAACCAACATACTGCGGTAAGCGTTTTGTATGCTGTAGCGCCGTATTAAGCTGCAGAAAACTCAAGCTGACGAGAACAGTATTAGCACGTTAAGTTTTACAGAACTAAGTGTTTGAGAAGACTGACAACAAACAGGGTCTTTTGTACAAAAAAAAATAATGGTGAAGTGAGGTGTCCCTGCTGTTGGATTAGCTGATAATGTTACAGTAGCTGTTTTGCTGGTTTAACAGCGCTCCCTGCAGGAGAAAGAGTGTAGGACACAGCGCCAGATAGTGTTGCTTTAGCCCATTACAAAGCTGCTATTTAAAGCTCATCCACAGGGCAGGCACCACATCACTCCAAAGATGTGCAACTTTGGGAGTGCCGCTTTGTCACAATAGAATAACTACACGTCTTTGGACTTCCCGGATTTGAACTGTGCCTGACTGACTATCCATAAGCTTTTGTATTTGATGAATCTACACTAATTCAGCCACTGAGTCTGTATTTCGCTCCAAATAGGACATTAAATAAGAACATACCACCTGATACGACCTGGTCGTGCTGCCTTCCTGATGTTTACGTTCTTTAAAGTCCTCCTGACATCATGCTCAGAAGGAGTGATTGATGTTGAGGTGCTCCTTCCCATTCAGTAACATCTGCTTCAGTTAGTTGAGTTCCTCTTGGGACTTCCGTACACTTTTTGGCACTTAACTACTTCCACAATTTTCAGCCGATTTTCACCATTCAAATTTTAAACTATTCTGCTATTTCTGCTCATTCCTGCTATGTCTTTTGGTATTTTCTGCTATTATACTTTTTAAAATATTAAGCTTAATTTGTCCCATTGAAATGAATGGGAAACTTCTGCAATTCTGCTAAAATTTGCTTGTTTTTGAAACTTAACTACTTCCTCATACTTTCACCTAGAAACTCCATTCAAACTTTAAAATGTTCTCAAATTATTGGGCTATTCCTGTATGATTCAGCTTTTTCAGATCTTCTACTGTTTTAATCTTATCCCTCTTTAAGTCTTCAGTTGCAAAATTGTGATTTTTCAGAAAATACATGCGTTGCTATGGTTGCTATGCAATTAACTCAGAGTGCGCACTCGTCCGTTCTGAATTTTCTCTTCATGTCTGAACAACTTCTTGCTACTCGCTCAATTTCCACTCAACTTCCACAAATTATACATCAAAACGTAGGTATTTTTGCTGGCTTTCAGAAAATGTCACTACCATTGTTGTGGGACTTATAGATTTTTTGCAGATCTCCTCAGAGTAACACAAAGTGTGAAAACTCTCCATAGAAACTCAATGGAGAGTTTGTTCAAAATCACCGCTGGATTTCTCTAATGAGAGGCATTTTCAAATTGTCATATCTCCTTAACGAAGCGAAGTTAAGACATAAGGCTTGTCCCCGTATATCTTCAGACACTCCTGACGCTCACAATTCAAGAATTATTTTCTCAACTATTACCGTTCTCAGATGAGTTAGACTTGTTTGAGGGTAGGAAATTTGTCCCTCGCTCAGATTTCTTCAGATTTCAAACTCTGGAAATGAGGCACTTTTTTCTCTTGTCATATCTTTTTGATGGATTTCCACAGAGCCCTGAAAATTTCCATGACTGTTCACCAAAGCCTGCTGTTTCTTACGGTGAAAGAATGATTTTGATGCTCCATATAGATTTAGAGTTACCAAAGGTTGTTTGAGAGCAAGTCAAGGCAGTTTTTGCTTCGCCTCTACTCAGTTACAGTGTATTACAAGTCATATATCTTTAATAATTTATATTTTATCTCTGAATTATGAAGACCTGAAGATTCCCCCATCTCTTCTGAACAAAACAATGTCTTAATGACCGTTCTAGCCTCTACGGTTAGGAAATTATGGCCATTTGTTCGAGGGGAATCCTGAATGTCAGAAATACACTGAAGAAAACTCACACCTCTCTCTGTGTCTGTGTGTGTAAGGGCTGACTACAGCAGGTGCAGCTAATTTAACTGACCTACATATACCAAGCCCAGACTCTCAACAGCTCCTGTTCCCTTTACTCTCTGTGTATGTGTGTCTGTGTATCAATATTTCTCCTATGTTTAAGTATTACTCCTCAATCATAGTATTTCTGCTAAAGCAAAGTACTTCTACTACATCTTAGTACTTCTGCTAAATCATAGTATTTCTGCTAAATCATAGTATTTTTGCAAAATCATGGTATTTGTGCAAAATCATGGTTTTGGGGCCAAATCATGATATTTCCGTTATGTTATAGTATTACTACTAAGTGGAGGAATTTCTGTTATGTTATAGTATATGTGCTGAATATAGTATATGTGCCAAATCATAGTATTTATCCCAAATCATAGTATTTATGCCAAATTACAGTATTTCTGATAAAAAGCAGAAATAGTACCTTTTAGCAGGAATTTCTGCCAAAAGATAGTATTTATGTTAAAACATAGTATTTCTGCTAAATCAGAGTATTCCTGCCAAATCATATTATTTGTACTGAAACATAGTACTTCTGCCCAATCATAGTATTTGTTCTAAATCATAGTACTTGTGCCAAATCATAGTATTTGTGCTAAAGCATCGTATTTGTATGGAGTCATAGTATTTCTTCTAAATCATAGTATTTCAATCAAATCTCAGTAGTTGTTAAAACGCAGTATTATTGCCAAATCATAGTATTTGTACCCAATCATAGTATTTCTGCTAAATCGTAGCATTTGTGCCAAATCATGGTATTTGTGCAAAAACATAGTATGTCTGCAAAACCATAGTATATCTCTTATGTTATAGTATTACTACTAAGGCATAGTATTTCTGCCAAATCATAGTACTACTGCAATTTCATAGTATTTGAGCGAAATCATAGTATATGTGCAAAAACATACTATGTCTGCAAAATCACAGTATATCTGTTATTTTATAGTATTACTACTAAGTCACAGTATTTTTGCCAATTCGTAGTATTTGTACTAAATCATAGTACTTGTGCCAAATCATAGTATTTGTTGCACATCATAGTATTCGAACCAAGACATAGTATTTGTCCCAAAGCATCGTATTTGTATGGAGTCATAGTATTTCTTCTAAATCATAGTATTTCAGTCAAATCTAAGTAGTTGTGCTAAAACGCAGTATTTCTGCAGAATCATAGTATTTGTACCCAATCATCGTATTTGTGCCAAATCATGGTATTTTTGCCAAATCATGGTATTTGTGCCAAATTATAGTATTTTGGCCCAATTAATAATTCTGTTATGTTATAGTATTACTACTAAGTCGTAGAATATCTGTTATGTTATAGTGTATCTGTGGAATATAGTATATGTGCCAAATCATAGTATTTATACCAAATCACAGTATTTGTGCTAAAACATAGTATTTCTGCCATATTGTGGTATTTGTGCAAGAACATTGAACTGTTATGTTATAGTATTACTACTAAGTCATAGTATTTCTGCTTTGTTATAGTATTTGTGCTAAAACGTAGTATCTCTGCCAAGTCATAGAATTACTGCAATTTCATAGTATTTTGAGGAAATCTGTTATGTTATAGTATTACTACTAAGTCATAGTATTTCTGCCAAATCATAGTATTTGTGCTAAAAAGTAGTATTTCTGCCAAATCATAGTATTACTGCTATTTCATACTATTTAAGCGATATTACAGTGTTTCTGCAAAAACATTGCATTTCTGCTAAATCATAGTATTTCTGTAATCTTATAGTACTTGTACTCAATTATAGTATTTGTGCCAAAGTTTAATATTTCTGCCAAATCATATTATCTCTGCTAAATCATAGTGTCTGCCAAATCATAGCATTTGTGCCAAAGCATAGCATTTGTGCCAAAGCATAGCATTTGTACCAAAACACAGTATTACTGGTAAATCATAGTATTTGAGCTAAATCATAGTATTTGTGCTAAAACATAGTATTTCTTCCAAATCATAGTATTTGTGCCAAAGCATAGTATTTCTTCCAAATCATAGTATAACTGCACAATAAAGGTTCTTGAGCCACATCAGTGTTTGTGCTAAAACATAGTATTTGTGCCAAATCATAGTATTTCTTCTAAAGCCTAGTAATTCTGCTCAATGATAGAATTTCTGCTATGCTGTAGTACTTTTTGCTAGATTGTAGTACTTCTGCTAAGAGCAAAGTATTTCATGTAAATCATAGTATTTCTACCAAGTCCCAGTATTTCTGCTAAATCATAAATAATCTTTTAGCACAAATTGTATGATTTGGCTCAAATACTATGATTTGGCAGAATTTTCTTTGTTTCAGCACAAATGCTATGATTTGACAGGAAAAAAATATTATTTAGTATAAATACTAAGTTTTAGCAGAAATACTATGTTTAAACTTTAAAAAATTCTGCTATTTCTGCTAATGTGTGTTATGACTTTTGACCATTGAAATAAATGGAACACATTATCAATGTGGTCACTGATTTTGCATGCTGGGTTGAGCTGTGTTTTAGCTCAGTGAGATGAGCAGCCGTTCTCGGAGTGGGAGGCCCGGGTTCAAATCCCGCTTGTGGCAACAATATTTTCAGTTCACAGTTGAACTTTTTTAACTCTTTTCAACACAGATTTTAGCTTCTTCACCCATTTTCAACACAAATTCCAGCTCTTTCAGCAAAAACCTCTTTTCAGTAGAAATTCTGCTGATTCACCTCTTTTCTGCAAAGTTTTCAGCCTTTTCACCTCTTATCAGCGCAATTCTCAGCAGCTTCTGCTCATTTCAGCAGAATTGACAGAATTGACAATCTTAAAAAATTCTGCTCTTTCTGCTAATGCCGGCTATGACTTTTGGTGCTCATAACTTCTATACTTTTTGAGATATTGAATTTTTTTTGCAATATTTTTTGCCCATTTCTGCCATATTATCAGTGGCCTCACTGATTTTCCTTGCCGGCTCTACCTGTGTTGTAGCTCAGTGAGATGAGCATCCGTTCTCAGACTGGCAGGCCGGGGTTCAAATCCCGCTTATGGCAACATTTCTTTCAGTTAATAGTTAAACTTTTTTAACTATTTTCAACACAAATTTCAGCTTTTTCACCCCTTTTCAGCAGAATTTTCAGTGTTTTCACCACTTTTCAGCACAAATCCCAGCTTTTTCAGCTGTTTTCAGCAAAAACCTCTTTTCAGCAGAATTCTGCTCATTCAACTCTTTCCAGCAGAAATTCTGCTGATTGAACTCTTTTCAGCAAAATTTTCAGTTTTTTCTGCTGTTTTCAGAAAAAAACTCTTTTCAGCAGAAATTCTGCTGATTCAACTCTTTTCAGCAGAAATTCCAGAATTTTCACCTCTTTTCTGCCCAAATTCTGCTTATTCACCTCTTCTGAAAATTTTTTAGACTTTTCACCTCTTATCAGCACAATTCTCAGCAGCTTCTGCTCATTTCAGCAGAATTGTCAGTCTCTCCACCTCTTCTTTGTGACAAGGAGTTTGGCTCAGTGAGTAGCTGCCTTGAGACCAGAAGGGCCAGGTTTGAATCCTGCTCAGGGCAACGTTTTTTTCAACTTTTTCAGCTTTTTTCAGCAGAAATCTTCAGCGTTAAGGCATCCACACAGCATTTTCGCAGGAAATGCAAATTTTTCTAGTTTTGCTTGTGAGCCACAATGTAAGCAGTGTTGCTTTGCTGACATGCACTCGATGCTGGCAGTACAAGCATTGTAGTGGTTCTTATGTTTTTGTAAACTCATTGTATAATATATTGAGCCATTCAATAGTACACAAATGTTTATAAGCTCCTTTTTGTATGCAACTTGCATGTCTTTCTTAATTAATTGTTTGTTTATATCATGTTTTTCAGGAAAAAGAAGAAGTTAAAGTCAAGTGGAAGCCTTGCTCAACATGGTATGTAGTAACAACTTTGTTGGACGGGAACAGACATTCATATTGTTGATAAATAGTTATCACCTCAATTTGAATTCATGTATTTGGACTAAAGTAAATTGGGAGCTTTTAGCTATCGAGCTCCTCTTCTGTGAGGAGCTTGATAGCTGTCCACCTCCAAAGTCCATAATGAGTTTTGGAGGTGGACATGGTCAACACTTTTAAGAGTAGGCATAAGACTTTACTTCTTTATAGAGCTTATAGTTAGGGCTGGTTCAGCTCAGCCCTTAGTTATGCTGTAACAGGACCAGACTGCTGGGGGTTAGTGTCCCCCCCCCCCCCCCCCCCCCCCCCCCTCTCTCTGTCTGTCTCTTTCAGGGTTATGCAGGCTCAGTATTGGTTGAAGATGCAGTCACGTCTCCTTTTACTGAAAACTCTCCCCCTCTCCCTCACCATCTGTAAACATACATGTCTCAGTAATGCAGTTCATGCATGTTACTAACTAAACTTCTTCCCTGGAGTTTCTGTGCTCTCTCATCCAGCAGGTTCCGATGGATCGTGGCTGCTGCTGTGGTCCTGCTTGACATCTACTACATATATTATTACTCTCTGACTTGATTTATATTACAATGAAGGTGTATAAAGCATGACATGAATATAGAAGATATTTCATCCTAAAAAATTGTCATATGTCACAACCTAAATTATCCTATTTTGTGTGTGGTTGTCGTTGTTGTTTGTTATGTTTTTCTCCTGACAGTGGCAAAGTGTGGGATGACACATGGGAACCTGCGCAGTTTTACACACAGTAAACCAGGCACCACAGGTCGCAGAGATCGCACAGTTCACAGTTTGTAGTTCAGCATAAAAGTTCAAAATAAAATATTTACTATACATTTCAACCAGTGTCAGTCTCTGTTTCACTCTCTAATTGTGGCTTAAGTACCTAACACATTCATGAATCTGATCGATCAATAATATCTTCCCTGCACTCGATATCTCATAGTTTTACATATCAGCCAACATTATTGTCTACATCCTCATAAATATAGAAGTGACTTGCTTATTATAACATATTACAAGTTAAAGTAATACTGCACTGCACGTATAGTAAGTAACACCTACTGTGTATGGGAGCCTAAAGCAAAGTTAACTGCACCAGTACCAGCTTCAGAACATATTGTATATTATATGTTTCTACCTTTTTGTAATATGTCATGTTTAGATGCAGTGACAATTGCACATTTGGAGTTGTGGTCATATGTGGTTTTTATATATATATATATATATATACATATATATATATATATATATACATACACACACACATACATGGTATTAGAAAAAAATTGACATTTTTTGCTATTTTTCTTGTTTGTTTGCACATTATTATTGTGTACATATTACATATGTAACATTATTGTTAATATTATTATTAGATATTCAATTCAATTCAATTTTATTTATATAGCGCCAAATCACAACAAAAGTCGCCTCAAGGCGCTTCATAGATACAGAGAAAAACCCAACAATCATATGACCCCCTATGAGCAAGCACTTTGGCGACAGTGGGAAGGAAAAACTCCCTTTTAACAGGAAGAAACCTCCGGCAGAACCAGGCTCAGGGAGGGGCGGCCATCTGCTGCGACCGGTTGGGGTGAGAGAAGGAAGACAGGATAAAAGACATGCTGTGGAAGAGAGACAGAGGTTAATAACAGATATGATTCAATGCAGAGAGGTCTATTAATACATAGTGAGTGAGAAAGGTGACTGGAAAGGAAAAACTCAATGCATCTTGGGAATCCCCCGGCAGCCTACGTCTATTGCAGCATAACTAAGGGAGGATTCAGGGTCACCTGGTCCAGCCCTAACTATATGCTTTAGCAAAAAGGAAAGTTTTAAGCCTAATCTTAAAAGTAGAGATAGTTTCTGTCTCCCGAATCCAAACTGGAAGCTGGTTCCACAGAAGAGGGGCCTGAAAACTGAAGGCTCTGCCTCCCATTCTACTTTTAAATACTCTAGGAACAACAAGTAGGCCTGCAGAGCGAGAGCGAAGTGCTCTAATAGGGTGATATGGTACTACAAGGTCATTAAGATAAGATGGGGCCTGATTATTTAAGACCTTGTATGTGAGGAGCAGGATTTTGAATTCAATTCTGGATTTAACAGGAAGCCAATGAAGGGAAGCCAAAACAGGAGAAATATGCTCTCTCCTTCTAGTCCCTGTCAGTACTCTTGCTGCAGCATTTTGGATTAGCTGAAGGCTTTTCAGTGAGTTTTTTGGACATCCTGATAATAATGAATTACAGTAGTCCAGCCTGGAAGTAATAAATGCATGAACTAGTTTTTCAGCGTCACTCTGAGACAGGATATTTCTAATTTTAGAGATGTTGCGCAAATGGAAGAAAGCAGTCTTACATATTTGTTTAATATGTGCGTTGAAGGACATGTCCTGGTCAAAAATGACTCCAAGGTTCCTCACAGCGTTACTGGAGGCCAAGGTAATGCCATCCAGAGTATGAATCTGGTTAGATACCATATTTCTAAGATTTTCAGGGCCGAGTACAATAACCTCAGTTTTATCTGAATTAAGAAGCAGAAAGTTAGCGGCCATCCAGGTCTTTATGTCTTTAAGACATTCCTGCAGTTTAACTAATTGGTGTGTGTTATCTGGCTTCATGGACAGATAGAGCTGGGTGTCATCTGCATAGCAGTGAAAATGTATGCTATGTCTTCTAATGATGCTGCCTAAGGGAAGCATGTATAATGTAAACAGAATTGGTCCTAGCACTGAACCCTGTGGAACTCCATAATTAACCTCAGTGTGTGAAGAGGACTCTCCATTTACATGCACAAATTGGAGTCTATTAGATAGATATGATACAAACCACTGCAGTGCAGTACCTGTAATACCTACAGCATGTTCTAATCGCTCTAATAGGATATTATGGTCGACAGTATCGAACGCTGCACTGAGGTCTAGCAGGACAAGCACAGAGATGAGTCCACTGTCAGAGGCCATAAGAAGATCATTTGTAACCTTCACTAAAGCTGTTTCTGTGCTGTGATGAGCTCTGAAACCTGACTGAAACTCTTCAAATAAACCATTCCTCTGCAGATGATCTGTTAGCTGTTTGACAACTACTCTTTCAAGGATTTTTGATATGAAAGGAAGGTTGGAGATTGGCCTATAATTAGCTAAGACTGCTGGGTCTAGAGATGGCTTTTTGAGTAAAGGTTTAACCACAGCCAGCTTGATGGCCTGTGGTACATAGCCGACCATTAGAGATAGGTTGATCATATTTAAGATCGAAGAATTAATCAATGGCAGGACTTCTTTGAGCAGTTTTGTAGGAATGGGGTCTAAAAGACACGTTGATGGTTTGGAGGAAGTAATTATTGAAGTTAACTCAGAAAGATCAATTGGAGAAAAAGAGTCTAACTTAACATCAATGGTACTAAGAGTAGCTGTAGATAATATTACATCTGTGGGATGATTACTGGTAATTTTTTCTCTAATGATAAAAATTTTATTTGTGAAGAAGTTCATGAAGTCATTACTAGTTAACGTTAAAGGGATGGTTGGCTCAACAGAGCTCTGACTCTTTGTCAGCCTGGCTACAGTGCTGAAGAGAAACCTGGGGTTGTTCTTATTTTCTTCAATCAGTGATGAATAGTAAGATGTTCTGGCTTTGCGGAGGGCTTTCTTATAAAGCAGCAAACTATTTCTCCAGGCTAAATGATGATCCTCTAAATTTGTGACACGCCATTTCCTCTCCAGATTACGAGTCATCTGCTTTAGGGTACGTGTTTGAGAATTATACCACGGAGTCAGGTACTTCTGATTAGAGACCTTAGTTTTCACTGGAGCTACAGTATCCAGAGTCGTACGTAGTGAGGAGGTGAAATTATTAACAAGATAATCAACCTCTGTTGGGGTAGCGTTCAGATAGCTGCTCTGCTCTGTGTTGGTACAGGGCATTGAAGATGATAACAGTGGGTGGATTATATTCTTAAACTTAGTTACAGCGCTTTCAGAAAGACATCTACTTTGATAAAATCTACTCTCCACTGCTGTGTAATCAATTATTGTAAATGTAAATGTTATCAGGAAATGATCAGACAGGAGAGGGTTTTCAGGAAACACTGTTAAATGTTCAGTTTCTATGCCATATGTTAAAACAAGATCTAGAGTGTGATTAAAGTGGTGGGTGGGTTCTTTTACATTTTGAGAGAAGCCAATTGAGTCTAATAACAGACTAAATGCCATGTTGAGGCTGTCATTTTTAGCATCTACATGGATGTTAAAATCACCCACAATAATTATTTTATTTGAGCTCAGAACTAAATTAGATATAAAGTCTGAGAAATCAGACAGAAACTCTGTGTAAGGCCCAGGTGGACGATAGATGATAACAAGTAAGACTGGTTTCTGAGTTTCACAGCTGGGGTGGACAATGTTAAGCATCAGGCTTTCAAATGAATTAAAAGTCTGTCTTGGTCTTTCATTAATTAATAGGCTGGTGTGAAAAATTGCTGCCACACCGCCCCCTCGGCCTGTGCTTCGAGGTTTCTGGTAGTTAGAATGACTCGGGGGTGTTGATTCATTTAAACTAACATAATCATCCTGCTGCAACCAGGTTTCTGTAAGGCAGAGTAAATCAATTTGTTGATCAATTATTAAGTCATGTACTAACAGAGACTTGGAGGAGAGAGACCTAATATTTAATAATCCACATTTCACTGTTTTACTCTTTGGTTCAGATGTGGATACTGTATTGTTCTTTCTTTTTGATTGTTTATGTTTAAGTTGTTTGTTGCTGGTTTTTAGTTTGTTTTTTGTCTTTTTGGAAGCTGACACAGTCTCTATGGAGATGGGTTTTTGGGGGGGTAGCAGGAGGAGAGAAGCTGCAGAGAGGCGTGTAAGACTGCAACTCTGCTTCCTGGTCCCAACTCTGGATAGTCATATTTTGGGGGGTTTAATAAATTTGTCCATATTTCTAGAAATGAGAGCTGCTCCATCCAAAGTGGGATGGATGCCGTCTCTCCTAACAAGACCAGGTTTCCTCCAGAAGGTTTGCCAATTATCTATGAAGCCCACATCGTTTCTGGGACACCACTCAGACAGCCAGCAATTTAAGGAGAACATGCGGCTAAACATGTCACTCCTGGTCTGATTGGGGAGGGGACCAGAGAAAACTACAGAGTCCGACATTGTTTTAGCAAAGTTGCACATCGATTCAATATTGATTTTAGTGACCTCCGATTGGCGTAACCGGGTGTCATTACTGCCGACGTGAATTATGATTTTACTGAATTTACGTTTACCCTTAGCCAGCAGTTTTAAATTTCCTTCAATGTCGCCTGCTCTGGCCCCTGGAAGACAATTGACTATGGTTGCCGGTGTCTCTAGCTTCACATGTCTGAGAACAGAATCACCAATTACCAGAGTTTGACCCCCGGCGGGAGTGTCACCGAGTGGGGAAAAACGGTTAGACACATGAACGGGTTGGTGGTGTACCTGGGGCTTCTGTTTAGGACTATGCTTCCTCCTCACCGTGACCCAGCCGCCCTCTTTCCCCAGCTGCTTGGGGTCTGCCGGGGAACAGCTAGCGGGGCCTACGCTATCTTCGGCTGCACCAGCTACAGGGGCCTGGCTAGCTACGGGTGAATGAAGGGTGCGAAGCCGAGTCTCCAATTCAGTAATCCTGGCCTCCAGAGCTGCAAATATGCTACATTTGTTACAGATATCATTACTGCTAAAGGAGGCCGAGGAGTAACTAAACATCTGACACAATGAGCAAGAAAGTGCAGGAGGGACAGGTGAAGTAGCCATGGTGCTAACGAGTCGGCTATGAGCTAAGCTAAGCTAGCGAAACAGTACAGAGACAGTGAGTGAATACTTTGGCTATAAATTAGGTAGTGAGTACACAGAAAGTGTGCTTCGGATGAAGCACGTGAAGATTATACTATGAAAGAAGAATGTATTTAAAAGTTGTTAATTAAATTGCTAAGCAAATAAGCTACTCAGAAACACCACTGTGTTTGAGCAGGAACAGGAAGTGATACTCTACCGCAGAGCGAGCGAACACCAAGTGACAGCGCCACCAAGAGTATCAAAGATACAATTTGATTAGGGGTTTTCCTGTCATAATTTCAATACAAATGCAATTACACACGTAAACAATAGGATCAAAATAAACTTTTAAAAAGTCTGTTGATCAAATGCTGATTTTCAAAACATTCTAGAGGAAAACAGAGATAAAATAATCTGAACAGTAACAGTGATCTTGGATGATGATGGAGGCTTCAATGGATTATTCTGTTTCAATCAATAGGTTCGTATCTATGACAATAATTTGATAAGTTTAACAGGTTGGTTTAGGCCTGGCAATACTGGAAATATTCACAAACTTTTGTTTTTGAAGAATGTTTATCTTTTTTGGGATGAAGCTATCTGGCAAAATGACACAGCCCTTTAACCTCATCTGTATGTCTATCATGTGGCTATGATACTGGATTTTGGTTTGATGCATATGCAGGTTACAGCTGGGGAATGGCAGTATGTTGCGGATTGATTTGGCATGTTCAACCACTGTTACACCAAACTCTCTCACTTATAACATGATAAAGGCCTCTTACTCAGTGTCATGGATTTTCTGTAGTTTTGGGGACACAGGGCCAAATGTCGGTCAGCATGAGGGCATCACTGGATACGATTTGCTTTGTTGGTTCAGCGAGCTTGTTGTAGTCGTCAACAGCAGCCGCCAAGCGTTTCTTCTCAACTAAGATGACCTTGCGAATTCTGTGTCGCCTCTTGTTGCCATCTGTAAATAATCATAAAAAATTCACACCTTCAC
Source organism: Perissodus microlepis (assembly GCF_051167445.1). Classification (NCBI taxonomy): domain Eukaryota; kingdom Metazoa; phylum Chordata; class Actinopteri; order Cichliformes; family Cichlidae; genus Perissodus; species Perissodus microlepis. The sequence continues at coordinate 11,786,954 of NC_140470.1, forward strand.
ATAATGTATATAGTTACCTTTTAATCTACACTCATCAATTTGTTTGCTAGAACAAATCACATCCAGCTTAAACAAACCTGGATCTGATTTTATTCTGTTTACAAAGTAGCTGTACAAGCTGTACAAACTAAGTATCAAACGGTCCATTTCAAAGAAACTGGGACGTACCATTTTGTCTGTAAAGACTTTGTGTTCGCACTCTGATGACGACGACAAGCTCCTCTATTCGTGCCTGCAACGCTCCAAGGCTGCCATCAGTTTGATCACTTTCTAAGTGAGAGGAATATTAATCAGAATACAGGATGAGTAACAGTCACCAAACTACAGTGGACTCTGTAATCACTGACTTGATGACATTCATTATAAGACATCTGGAGCCTTCATGTGCTGCATTATCATGAGATAACAAGTATGTTGGTGTTCAGGTTTATAAAACCAACTAGTACGACATCATTTCAACCCAGGTTCTATCCAATTTGATGAAACGCAACAACTCTGCCATAAATTCTGCTTTTACAAGGCTTCTTTTTCATTGTTTGTTGACACTGTCAGAAAGATCTTAATTCTACCTTAAGTTCTTTAATGAGGCCATGGTGGGTCCTATTGTTATACACGAGTGCATTATATTGAGACTCACCTTCAGCCCATTTCTACACATCGGCCACCCATTGCTGCAGTGTGTCGTCATCCACACCCAGCTCATTTTTGGTCGCATTCAGGCTCTCCACTTGTTCTCTAAGGATCCTTATGATCTAAGAATACATTAATAAATGTCATTCATATTGACATTAAAAGAGTACTGGTGTTTTCCCCCATTACCACACACATTAAAATGGTTTTTGAAAAAATAAATAAATCACCTTTAGATATCTCTGGCTCAAAGTGCGGCCCAGTTGTTCCACTTTCCTTTTGTTCCAGCCCAAAGCCAGGAGGGTCAGCATGTCTGTTCGCCCTGCATTTCAGTTAGTATACAAATAAGAATTAATGAGCAGGAGACTGAGTGGAATCTCAGACACGGACACATACCTGCTTTAGACATGTACTTCGTTGTGATGGCCGCCCTAGACAGGAAACTGTTTACTTGTTCCACCTCTTCTCCAACTGTTGAACCGGCCCCATCCTGAAACGCACCTCCCCATTTGAGCTATAGAAAGGAGGTCACAATACATGACTGCTGAATTCATTCAACCTTATAACAAAATGTCTCAAACTAATCCAAAACTACAAGCTGCAGTATACCTCGCATTTCCAAGTGTGAGCCTTTGCATGCATGACGGAGAGAAAAGGAAGCATTGACAAGAGGTTCCTCAGCTCAGGGCACTGCTGAGCCACCTTGGTTAAATAGGGGAAATATTTACAGGCCACATCGGAGCAAAGGAACGTAATATGTCCTGGGACGTTAGCTGCCAACTTCCTCTGGAGAAAAAGGGGGTAAGCAAAGATCTCCCCTCGAAACATGTTCAATGCAGCTAAGAGGACTCCGTGGCGACAAACAGCTATTTCCATGCCCTCTTCATCCAACTTCCCAGTGGACTTTTTGGACGACTCCTTTGCTGCAGTCCAAGATGAAGAGCCGCACAACCCATTCCCCGGGACCTATACACTCAAAGATTTTAACATAAAAGACATGGCATGATTAAGCCCTATCAGGGACAAACTTTTTAAAACAAATGCATAACAATTAGCTGAATTAGCCTTGAGTCACACGAGACCTCATATCTCCCCAGGACAGCACTGATAACACAAAATAAAAATCATGTTGTTGTTTTTTTAAAATACACATGGTGACAAAATTAAGTACACATTAAGATAAAGTAAAGTAAATAGTATTACGACAACACCAAGAGAAAAATAAAATAAAATAAATATCCACCCATCCATATATGTATACACACACACACACACACACACACACACACACACGTATGTGTATATGGTTATGGCATTAACGTCATTTTAACAAGATTAACGCTAACAGCACTGTGGCGTGGGTGTGGTCTCTGGCCAGGTGCAGAGGAGGGGTGACGCAGTGAGCTCCCGGGGCGGCGCAGGGGCGGGGTGAACAGGTGTGCTGGGATCTGACAGTGATTGTGTCTCTTTATATGTTGGCAGTGACAGTCGGAGGAGGAGGGCGGACGTGACAGCAGAGAGAGAGCTGGAGTGTCTGTGTCCCAGTAAACCACAGTGTTAAATAAAAGTTCTGCTGTCGTCAAATTCGCTCCGGCTTATGTTTCTTGGGTCCAACGTTACAAGCACTAATATATATGTGTATCTTACATGATTTGTGTGTCTCTGGATGTATTTCACAAACTCAGCAACTTCCTCATCTTTTTCAATGAAGACACCTTCAAAGTTCCCCTGCTCTGAAGTGCTGAACGAACACAGTGACAGTTGTTTGAAAAGAAACATTAAAATACATTTTTCTACAAATCCATATTTGACTTATGTACACAATGCATAACGTACCTTGCATTAGACTGAAAGTGATAAAGCTTGCGGTTTCCATCAACTGAGACGGCAAGCATGTCTGGAGTGCAGGCAGGGCAGCTAAAGCATGGCTCCTTGCACATCCTGTCCACCTCAAACTTTACAGCACTCCACTCCAAGAAACTTTTACTGAAGGCATCAGCTGATATTCGGCCAGTCTTTTACATAGAGGACATACAACAGAATATTCAAGGACAGTCATCATAAACATTGATTTGCACAATTTCCTTAAACTTGGCAAATTTAGAAACTCACCCTTCCAAAATGGGCTGTTCGTTCATCCAGCACTTTGACAAATGCCTTAAGTGACATCCCTGGTGCAGCCTTCTTAATGTCATAGAAAGACTGAAAGACATCCATTGAAAACAGGGTGCAGAAATTTAAGGTGCCAGGCCAATATCCACTACCCAGGATGTCCTTAACTGAGGGGGACCACATTAGGCCACAGCTGGTGCAGCTCACCACTGGCAGTGCAAGGTTATAACGGCCTTTAGAAAGGATAAGGATAAATTCAGTCATGGCTCAAAGCATTCATTTTTTTCATGTTGTTTTCAAATCGGTCTGGTAAATCCAAATGACCTTTGACAGGTGCCCACATATACTGCGGGCCGAGGGTAATTCAAACCAAGATAGCAATGCACAATTTGCAATAAAACCTCCAAACACATCTATTGTGTATGTAGTGTGTGACAAAAGGGCAACTTACCATTTATGGTTACAAGAGCCACAATTGCGCTGGGTGAAACCTCAACGTTACCTGCTGGGCAGTCACACACATGGTCTGGCCTTTGCACAGGCAACAGCCGAACTAACATTAAAACACACAATATATATAAAAAGAATTAGAAATTAACTGATACACAATAAATATAGAATAGCAGCACCCACTCATAGTACATAGCAAGAAATGCATAAGACTTAAAAACCGTACCTATTGGCTTGTGAAACTCTGATGAAGGCTGCAAAAACCCTCCTGTTACTGCCTCTCTGCTGTGCAGGACAACGCGTGTGTGAACTGCAATATCACAGTCAGCACAAAGGAATGGAAGAGGCAGGCAGTCCAGACACCTCACAACTACTTGTTTGCCACACTGACACACACGGTGTGACTGTGGATCCAGAGTAGCTAACATATTGTCTATAAGACAAGGCCTGGCCTCTTTCCACTTTTGCGAGGACACCATATTTCTGATCGCCCAGTGAGTAGCAGCTGATTCAGATGACGTCTCACAAGCCATGGCTGCGTCCTCTTCTCCATCCTCCAACATCTGAAGGAGCTCCTGACGAAGCACCTCAGTTCCATACACTAACAGAAAAAAAAGAAAGAAAGGAAGAAACTCTTCCACAAAGTGAAAAACACTCTAGGCAGTATGTTTCTTAGGACTGCACAAAAGCCCTGCATAACTCAACTATAACAACAAATATAAAAGTAAACAGAAATCACAATATATACAAGAAGGTAAAGTACCTTTTGTTGGGTTGACACTGGCAACATAACTAGGTTCTTCACGTGGACATTGATGCTGATCTCTGGACACTGGGGGGAAAAAAAGAGATTGAAGAATATTTACTTACTGAAATTCTTTGGTGAAAACAAGTTGTGAGATAAAATCAATGGTTGTGTGAACACTGACCACGTGGCATGCAACTAGTACTTCGACTGGTTGATGGTCTTTGAGGAATAAAATCTCCCTGTCTGTCACGTGTTTTCCAGCGCACTGGTCTTGGCTGAGGTTCACTCTGTGCATCATTCTACGCAATTAACAAGGAAAAAGGGGAACACCTAAAATACAGTCCATGATTAAAGCAAAGATTATCAAACATCTTAAGTTAACCAAATTAATTTGACATAAACTTATATATACACACATATATAAAAATTAATAAAAAAAAATTCAAATAATATAACGTTTACTCCGTACAAAATATTAGACAAGCGTGTTCCCTCTTTAACAACTGTTTCCACTAAAAATGTTACCTGCATATCTTGAAGGAATTCGTCAGCAGCCTGAAGCTCTTCCTCCAGCTCGGGATCCTCTGAATCACTCATTTTCAAGCTAAAGAGGAAAGAGAGTTTTGCAGAACTCAGTGACATAAACACATAACTAACGCAATTCAAATGATTTTCAGTCTTGGCGCTCCGGTTAACGTTAGCAATTAACGTTAGCATCATCAGTTTATAAAGAGCTAGCAGAACTCTTAGCGCAAAAACTGCTTTACGCACCATGTGAGGGTATTTTGCAACACACAAGTCCTTTAACGTTTGTAATAGATTTAATCCATCATCGTTGGATTAAATGGCTAATGCTGCAGTAGCCACGTGTAGTCGTTACCTGCTGACATGCTGTTACCTGCATGCTGACAGTAGCTGTAGCCATTTTTAAATGCATTAAACCGTTTCTGAGATCAGTCACCTCTGTTTGTTTGAAGCTTTTATGAAAAACAAACTTTGAAACACACATCAAGGTATTACTTTAAATATAGGCTATGTATTTTTTACATACCTGCATTAGAATCAATCAGTTCTGCCTCATTTTCTTATTCTTATAAATGGGTCTCTCCGTTCTCCCATCATCCTTTGCTTACACAGGTTGTGAAGGGTACCTTTAGCGTCAGCATGAGAAGTTAAGGGACGTGACAAATCGTCAGTATTTTACGTGTCGGGGGTGAGAACGGGTTGTCTTAGCAGTAGGATTTACATGAAAAGAGAAACAAATTAAGTTTGAGTGAAAATGTACATTTTTTGCACTCTCTGGTCGACTGACTCAGTGAATCAAATGACTCAAAAAACACGATTCACTTTGGTGAGTGACTCATTAAAACTCGATTCAGTAAAAAGAATCAAATTTACCATCACTAGCCCTTTGTTTGGCCTGCTAAAATGGCGCCCTGGCGGCCACGCCCCCTGCCGTGACATCACGCGCCAAAGCCCCATAGAATAGACAATAGAACCAAATTTAAAAAAAAAGAAAAAAAAAGAATGTTGTTGTTACATTATGTTATGACATCATCATGATGTCATAACATGCCTTTGATCTGTGAATCCTTAAATCCGGGTAAGAAGCCCAAACTGTCATGCAGTTTACTTGTAACACTCGAGATTGCAGCATTCAAAGGTACGCCTGAGAAAAATTTAAAAATAGTTGAATCTTTAAGACAGTCACTTCAACAACACTCTGACATGTCTCAGAGTAAAGACGGCAAAAGCCAACAAGCTTACGCTGGCTTTACTACAATGGACGACCAAAATCCAGAGCCAAATTCTGATGAAAGACATTTCCAGCTTCCACTCAAGAGGAAGCGAGGCCCGAATTCTGTTGCACAGAATTGCAGAAGTGACGACAGCTGCTCTCCACCAAGGAAAAAAAGACGAATCTGTGAAGAAAAGAAAAGAAAATACAGTCATATTTCCAAAGGCAGCAAAAACAACTCTGAGAGCTACTCTCCAGAGAGAAAGAGGATGAGAGTAGACACTGAGAAAAAAGAAACAGCAGTGACTCGGACCATCCAAAAAAGTTCTTCTTCAAGGACTATCCAACTCCAAGTTCAGAAAAAGAACAATATGAACTTGAGTGATACCAAAAACTCTCAAAACACACCAAAATACAACAAGAGGCCAGGACAAGCACCAGTGACACAGAACATCCCAAAAAGTTCTTTGTCAAGGTCTATCCAGGACCAAGTTGAGAAAATGGATGTTACGACCTCAAGTGATACCAAAACCTCTGATAACACTCCAAAATACAACAAGAGGCCAGGACAAGCACCAGTGACACAGAACATCCAGAAAAGTTCTTTGTCAAGGTCTATCCAGGACCAAGTTGAGAAAATGGATGTTACGACCTCGAGTGATACCAAAACCTCTGATAACACTCCAAAATACAACAAGAGGCCAGGACAAGCACCAGTGACACAGAACATCCAGAAAAGTTCTTTGTCAAGGTCTATCCAGGACCAAGTTGAGAAAATGGATGTTACGACCTCGAGTGATACCAAAACCTCTGATAACACTCCAAAATACAACAAGAGGCCAGGACAAGCACCAGTGACACAGAACATCCAAAAAAGTTCTTTGTCAAGGTCTATCCAGGACCAAGTTGAGAAAATGGATGTTACGACCTCGAGTGATACCAAAACCTCTGATAACACTCCAAAATACAACAAGAGGCCAGGACAAGCACCAGTGACACAGAACATCCAGAAAAGTTCTTTGTCAAGGTCTATCCAGGACCAAGTTGAGAAAATGGATGTTACGACCTCGAGTGATACCAAAACCTCTGATAACACTCCAAAATACAACAAGAGGCCAGGACAAGCACCAGTGACACAGAACATCCAAAAAAGTTCTTTGTCAAGGTCTATCCAGGACCGAGTTGAGAAAATGGATGTTACGACCTCGAGTGATACCAAAACCTCTGATAACACTCCAAAATACAACAAGAGGCCAGGACAAGCACCAGTGACACAGAACATCCAGAAAAGTTCTTTGTCAAGGTCTATCCAGGACCAAGTTGAGAAAATGGATGTTACGACCTCGAGTGATACCAAACCCTCTGATAACACTCCAAAATACAACAAGAGGCCAGGACAAGCACCAGTGACACAGAACATCCCAAAAAGTTCTTTGTCAAGGTCTATCCAGGACCAAGTTGAGAAAATGGACGTTACGACCTCGAGTGATACCAAAACCTCTGATAACACTCCAAAATACAACAAGAGGCCAGGACAAGCACCAGTGACACAGAGCAGCCAAAAAAGTTGTTCGCCAAGCACTATCCGACTCCTAGTTCAGAAAATGAACAATATGACCTTGAGTGAAACCTCTGGAAACACACCGAACGCACCAAAAGACAACAAGAGGCCAGAACCAGCAGCAGGGACACAGAGCAGCCAAAAAAGTTGTTCGCCAAGCACTATCCGACTCCTAGTTCAGAAAATGAACAATATGACCTTGAGTGAAACCTCTGAAAACACACCAAACACACCAAAAGACAACAAGAGGATAAAATAATGAGCAAGAAAAAGAGGAGGCCAGTACTACCAAACCAGAAAATCCAGAGGCCCGAGATGACAACATGCAGAGAGAAAAGCCAAAAAAGAAAAAGAAGCGCAACTGGTTTCTGAGACTGTTCACTTAAGCCACTTCAACTCTGTCTCCTATAAAATCAAAGTTATATACAACTAAATATTAACAGTTACTTCAACTCCCTAAACATAAATTTTAAAGCATATTTGCTTTAATATTTAGTTGTGTATACATTTGTCATCGGCTCCACCCCTCCCAACCGGTCGCGGCAGATGGCCGCCCCTCCCTGAGCCTGGATCTGCCGGAGGTTTCTACCTTTTTAAAGGTAGTTTTTCCTCCCCACTGTCGCCAAGTGCTTGCTCATAGGGGATTGTTGGGTTTTTTCTTTAATTCAGTTCAGTTCAATTCATTTGTATGTAAATACTGTTGAATTGAATTGAACTGAATTAAAGAAGATTTATAGGAGACAAAGTAAGTCACAGGAGTGAACCAGGGTATTATAACATCTTACATATTATAACATATTATAACATCTTACCCATAAAAATAAAAAATTGCATTAACCAAAACATCTGTTGTCTGAACCTGTAATTTTGTCTCATTTAAAACATGTAAAAATGTCAAATTAGAACAATCTAACAGCAAAAATAAAAATGTTTACATGCTGCTTGAAAACATTGTTCTGTGAATGATATCTACTGTATCTGTGCTGTTGATGCCTTTTGAAAGCATTCCTAATAGCATCTATCAAGTAATATGCCTTGCTCAATGGTTCATGGAAGTATTAACAGTTTTGGTAACTGACTTTGTAAATTGAAATTCTACAGCCTTACACTGGTAAACGCTTGTGCTACACACGGAAGACAGGTATAGTCAGCTCAGTATCCAGTGGGAAGTTTTCTCTTTGGCATCCACAGATGCAACAGCTCATAACTAAATGGTGCAAACAGAGGTGAATCCACCTAAGCAGCACTTGTACGATTGCCCCCCGGCTCCAACTCCCGGTAAACTGAAGACAGATTCAACCATCTGTGTGTTGAAAAATATTAATGAGTCCACACCGCATTTTCTTCTTAGTAATAGCTATGTAACAATAGAAATATAGAAACAGTAATTAATCAGATTACTAGTTACTGAAAAAAGTAACGGCCGTTATTCCCATCACTGATAATGACACGATTATTTGCATTTCCACTACTTATAAACTAGTGTCAGTATTTAATGATCAATATCCACAAATAAGAATTGGAAATAAATGGCACTGGATAAGCACAAATCTGACTGAGAACTTAAACTTCACCTTAATTTTTCTGTCTGTCCTGCTCACATCTCCAATGTTTGTACACGTTGTCATTAGCGTGTCTTCACTCAGCCACTCCACATCGGCCACACCGCTGGTTGGAAGACCACACTGGCAACTCTTAAGAACTGAAACTACAACAAAATTTGCACAGACTCACCAAAACTGGACAACAGACTGGAAAATGTTGCCTGGTCTAATGAGTCTTTGCATTTGGATGGTGGGATCAGAATTTGGCATAAACATGAAAATGTAGCCTTGTGTCAATGGTTCAAGCTTGTAGCATCAGTGTGGAGGATATTTTCTTGACGAACTCTTGTTAAGTATTGTTTAATTGCCACAATCTACCCAAGTACTGTTGCTAACCATGTCCATCCCTTTATGACCACAGTTTGCCCATTTTCTGATGGTTGCTTTCCACAGGATAACACTTCAAACCTTTGAGATGTGGAAGAACGGGAGATGCACATCATAGACATGAAGCTGACAAATCTGCAGCAATTGTCAATATGGAACAAAATCTGATGACCACCTTGTTGGATCGGTACCATGGAGAACAAAGGGCAGCTCTGAAGGCAAAAGGGGCATTGAAGCCAGCGCTAGGAAGGTGTAACTAATGAAGTGGCCGGTACTTTCTCCACAAATATTTGACTCCATGTCCAGCTCACGAATTCTGAAAAATCTTGATGACTACAACACATATACTAACTTGCCAGTCTGACACTACTGGCAGCTGATCAGCTGTTTGCTATATTAGGTCACAGCTGACAATGAGAAAGGCATTTCTTGTTCCCATGGTGATGAAAATGCTTATGTAGAGGGATCCACAATGAGAACAATTACTATTTTTACATTAGTCCTTTATTTTTATGTCTCCCAGCACACACACACTTCACTTTTCATATTTCCTATTAGTTTTCTGCTGTTACAGTAATAAAAGAAACTCAACAACCAGAAAGGTGAAATACAATCGTTTTTAATTGCAAAAAGGATACCGGTTAATACATTGAATGAAGCACTGAAACAAGCCACTGTGACATTGCAAAATACCACTAAAAAGGACATTGGGAAATTTCAGAGAAACAAAATAAAGTCATTCATTTGATCAGAAAGGCATACATATGAAAGAGAGAACAGGAGGGGAGCATATTTACACCACGACCGAGAGTCCTGTGTCTCTACAAAACAAAGTGTGTTTGGAGGCCTCATTTAAGACGTTTAAAAATGTTTTTACAAATGGCCGTTAACAAAGTACAAGCCTGTTATGTCCCAGTTTAACTTTCTATCAAAAGATGTTAATTTTAAAAAGAAAAAAAAAAAAGAAAAGAAAGAAAAGACGGGGAAAGAAAGGCACCATCCATCTTACATGGCGGCTTCTGGTTTACACAAGTCAACCAACATACTGCGGTAAGCGTTTTGTATGCTGTAGCGCCGTATTAAGCTGCAGAAAACTCAAGCTGACGAGAACAGTATTAGCACGTTAAGTTTTACAGAACTAAGTGTTTGAGAAGACTGACAACAAACAGGGTCTTTTGTACAAAAAAAAATAATGGTGAAGTGAGGTGTCCCTGCTGTTGGATTAGCTGATAATGTTACAGTAGCTGTTTTGCTGGTTTAACAGCGCTCCCTGCAGGAGAAAGAGTGTAGGACACAGCGCCAGATAGTGTTGCTTTAGCCCATTACAAAGCTGCTATTTAAAGCTCATCCACAGGGCAGGCACCACATCACTCCAAAGATGTGCAACTTTGGGAGTGCCGCTTTGTCACAATAGAATAACTACACGTCTTTGGACTTCCCGGATTTGAACTGTGCCTGACTGACTATCCATAAGCTTTTGTATTTGATGAATCTACACTAATTCAGCCACTGAGTCTGTATTTCGCTCCAAATAGGACATTAAATAAGAACATACCACCTGATACGACCTGGTCGTGCTGCCTTCCTGATGTTTACGTTCTTTAAAGTCCTCCTGACATCATGCTCAGAAGGAGTGATTGATGTTGAGGTGCTCCTTCCCATTCAGTAACATCTGCTTCAGTTAGTTGAGTTCCTCTTGGGACTTCCGTACACTTTTTGGCACTTAACTACTTCCACAATTTTCAGCCGATTTTCACCATTCAAATTTTAAACTATTCTGCTATTTCTGCTCATTCCTGCTATGTCTTTTGGTATTTTCTGCTATTATACTTTTTAAAATATTAAGCTTAATTTGTCCCATTGAAATGAATGGGAAACTTCTGCAATTCTGCTAAAATTTGCTTGTTTTTGAAACTTAACTACTTCCTCATACTTTCACCTAGAAACTCCATTCAAACTTTAAAATGTTCTCAAATTATTGGGCTATTCCTGTATGATTCAGCTTTTTCAGATCTTCTACTGTTTTAATCTTATCCCTCTTTAAGTCTTCAGTTGCAAAATTGTGATTTTTCAGAAAATACATGCGTTGCTATGGTTGCTATGCAATTAACTCAGAGTGCGCACTCGTCCGTTCTGAATTTTCTCTTCATGTCTGAACAACTTCTTGCTACTCGCTCAATTTCCACTCAACTTCCACAAATTATACATCAAAACGTAGGTATTTTTGCTGGCTTTCAGAAAATGTCACTATCATTGTTGTGGGACTTATAGATTTTTTGCAGATCTCCTCAGAGTAACACAAAGTGTGAAAACTCTCCATAGAAACTCAATGGAGAGTTTGTTCAAAATCACCGCTGGATTTCTCTAATGAGAGGCATTTTCAAATTGTCATATCTCCTTAACGAAGCGAAGTTAAGACATAAGGCTTGTCCCCGTATATCTTCAGACACTCCTGACGCTCACAATTCAAGAATTATTTTCTCAACTATTACCGTTCTCAGATGAGTTAGACTTGTTTGAGGGTAGGAAATTTGTCCCTCGCTCAGATTTCTTCAGATTTCAAACTCTGGAAATGAGGCACTTTTTTCTCTTGTCATATCTTTTTGATGGATTTCCACAGAGCCCTGAAAATTTCCATGACTGTTCACCAAAGCCTGCTGTTTCTTACGGTGAAAGAATGATTTTGATGCTCCATATAGATTTAGAGTTACCAAAGGTTGTTTGAGAGCAAGTCAAGGCAGTTTTTGCTTCGCCTCTACTCAGTTACAGTGTATTACAAGTCATATATCTTTAATAATTTATATTTTATCTCTGAATTATGAAGACCTGAAGATTCCCCCATCTCTTCTGAACAAAACAATGTCTTAATGACCGTTCTAGCCTCTACGGTTAGGAAATTATGGCCATTTGTTCGAGGGGAATCCTGAATGTCAGAAATACACTGAAGAAAACTCACACCTCTCTCTGTGTCTGTGTGTGTAAGGGCTGACTACAGCAGGTGCAGCTAATTTAACTGACCTACATATACCAAGCCCAGACTCTCAACAGCTCCTGTTCCCTTTACTCTCTGTGTATGTGTGTCTGTGTATCAATATTTCTCCTATGTTTAAGTATTACTCCTCAATCATAGTATTTCTGCTAAAGCAAAGTACTTCTACTACATCTTAGTACTTCTGCTAAATCATAGTATTTCTGCTAAATCATAGTATTTTTGCAAAATCATGGTATTTGTGCAAAATCATGGTTTTGGGGCCAAATCATGATATTTCCGTTATGTTATAGTATTACTACTAAGTGGAGGAATTTCTGTTATGTTATAGTATATGTGCTGAATATAGTATATGTGCCAAATCATAGTATTTATCCCAAATCATAGTATTTATGCCAAATTACAGTATTTCTGATAAAAAGCAGAAATAGTACCTTTTAGCAGGAATTTCTGCCAAAAGATAGTATTTATGTTAAAACATAGTATTTCTGCTAAATCAGAGTATTCCTGCCAAATCATATTATTTGTACTGAAACATAGTACTTCTGCCCAATCATAGTATTTGTTCTAAATCATAGTACTTGTGCCAAATCATAGTATTTGTGCTAAAGCATCGTATTTGTATGGAGTCATAGTATTTCTTCTAAATCATAGTATTTCAATCAAATCTCAGTAGTTGTTAAAACGCAGTATTATTGCCAAATCATAGTATTTGTACCCAATCATAGTATTTCTGCTAAATCGTAGCATTTGTGCCAAATCATGGTATTTGTGCAAAAACATAGTATGTCTGCAAAACCATAGTATATCTCTTATGTTATAGTATTACTACTAAGGCATAGTATTTCTGCCAAATCATAGTACTACTGCAATTTCATAGTATTTGAGCGAAATCATAGTATATGTGCAAAAACATACTATGTCTGCAAAATCACAGTATATCTGTTATTTTATAGTATTACTACTAAGTCACAGTATTTTTGCCAATTCGTAGTATTTGTACTAAATCATAGTACTTGTGCCAAATCATAGTATTTGTTGCACATCATAGTATTCGAACCAAGACATAGTATTTGTCCCAAAGCATCGTATTTGTATGGAGTCATAGTATTTCTTCTAAATCATAGTATTTCAGTCAAATCTAAGTAGTTGTGCTAAAACGCAGTATTTCTGCAGAATCATAGTATTTGTACCCAATCATCGTATTTGTGCCAAATCATGGTATTTTTGCCAAATCATGGTATTTGTGCCAAATTATAGTATTTTGGCCCAATTAATAATTCTGTTATGTTATAGTATTACTACTAAGTCGTAGAATATCTGTTATGTTATAGTGTATCTGTGGAATATAGTATATGTGCCAAATCATAGTATTTATACCAAATCACAGTATTTGTGCTAAAACATAGTATTTCTGCCATATTGTGGTATTTGTGCAAGAACATTGAACTGTTATGTTATAGTATTACTACTAAGTCATAGTATTTCTGCTTTGTTATAGTATTTGTGCTAAAACGTAGTATCTCTGCCAAGTCATAGAATTACTGCAATTTCATAGTATTTTGAGGAAATCTGTTATGTTATAGTATTACTACTAAGTCATAGTATTTCTGCCAAATCATAGTATTTGTGCTAAAAAGTAGTATTTCTGCCAAATCATAGTATTACTGCTATTTCATACTATTTAAGCGATATTACAGTGTTTCTGCAAAAACATTGCATTTCTGCTAAATCATAGTATTTCTGTAATCTTATAGTACTTGTACTCAATTATAGTATTTGTGCCAAAGTTTAATATTTCTGCCAAATCATATTATCTCTGCTAAATCATAGTGTCTGCCAAATCATAGCATTTGTGCCAAAGCATAGCATTTGTGCCAAAGCATAGCATTTGTACCAAAACACAGTATTACTGGTAAATCATAGTATTTGAGCTAAATCATAGTATTTGTGCTAAAACATAGTATTTCTTCCAAATCATAGTATTTGTGCCAAAGCATAGTATTTCTTCCAAATCATAGTATAACTGCACAATAAAGGTTCTTGAGCCACATCAGTGTTTGTGCTAAAACATAGTATTTGTGCCAAATCATAGTATTTCTTCTAAAGCCTAGTAATTCTGCTCAATGATAGAATTTCTGCTATGCTGTAGTACTTTTTGCTAGATTGTAGTACTTCTGCTAAGAGCAAAGTATTTCATGTAAATCATAGTATTTCTACCAAGTCCCAGTATTTCTGCTAAATCATAAATAATCTTTTAGCACAAATTGTATGATTTGGCTCAAATACTATGATTTGGCAGAATTTTCTTTGTTTCAGCACAAATGCTATGATTTGACAGGAAAAAAATATTATTTAGTATAAATACTAAGTTTTAGCAGAAATACTATGTTTAAACTTTAAAAAATTCTGCTATTTCTGCTAATGTGTGTTATGACTTTTGACCATTGAAATAAATGGAACACATTATCAATGTGGTCACTGATTTTGCATGCTGGGTTGAGCTGTGTTTTAGCTCAGTGAGATGAGCAGCCGTTCTCGGAGTGGGAGGCCCGGGTTCAAATCCCGCTTGTGGCAACAATATTTTCAGTTCACAGTTGAACTTTTTTAACTCTTTTCAACACAGATTTTAGCTTCTTCACCCATTTTCAACACAAATTCCAGCTCTTTCAGCAAAAACCTCTTTTCAGTAGAAATTCTGCTGATTCACCTCTTTTCTGCAAAGTTTTCAGCCTTTTCACCTCTTATCAGCGCAATTCTCAGCAGCTTCTGCTCATTTCAGCAGAATTGACAGAATTGACAATCTTAAAAAATTCTGCTCTTTCTGCTAATGCCGGCTATGACTTTTGGTGCTCATAACTTCTATACTTTTTGAGATATTGAATTTTTTTTGCAATATTTTTTGCCCATTTCTGCCATATTATCAGTGGCCTCACTGATTTTCCTTGCCGGCTCTACCTGTGTTGTAGCTCAGTGAGATGAGCATCCGTTCTCAGACTGGCAGGCCGGGGTTCAAATCCCGCTTATGGCAACATTTCTTTCAGTTAATAGTTAAACTTTTTTAACTATTTTCAACACAAATTTCAGCTTTTTCACCCCTTTTCAGCAGAATTTTCAGTGTTTTCACCACTTTTCAGCACAAATCCCAGCTTTTTCAGCTGTTTTCAGCAAAAACCTCTTTTCAGCAGAATTCTGCTCATTCAACTCTTTCCAGCAGAAATTCTGCTGATTGAACTCTTTTCAGCAAAATTTTCAGTTTTTTCTGCTGTTTTCAGAAAAAAACTCTTTTCAGCAGAAATTCTGCTGATTCAACTCTTTTCAGCAGAAATTCCAGAATTTTCACCTCTTTTCTGCCCAAATTCTGCTTATTCACCTCTTCTGAAAATTTTTTAGACTTTTCACCTCTTATCAGCACAATTCTCAGCAGCTTCTGCTCATTTCAGCAGAATTGTCAGTCTCTCCACCTCTTCTTTGTGACAAGGAGTTTGGCTCAGTGAGTAGCTGCCTTGAGACCAGAAGGGCCAGGTTTGAATCCTGCTCAGGGCAACGTTTTTTTCAACTTTTTCAGCTTTTTTCAGCAGAAATCTTCAGCGTTAAGGCATCCACACAGCATTTTCGCAGGAAATGCAAATTTTTCTAGTTTTGCTTGTGAGCCACAATGTAAGCAGTGTTGCTTTGCTGACATGCACTCGATGCTGGCAGTACAAGCATTGTAGTGGTTCTTATGTTTTTGTAAACTCATTGTATAATATATTGAGCCATTCAATAGTACACAAATGTTTATAAGCTCCTTTTTGTATGCAACTTGCATGTCTTTCTTAATTAATTGTTTGTTTATATCATGTTTTTCAGGAAAAAGAAGAAGTTAAAGTCAAGTGGAAGCCTTGCTCAACATGGTATGTAGTAACAACTTTGTTGGACGGGAACAGACATTCATATTGTTGATAAATAGTTATCACCTCAATTTGAATTCATGTATTTGGACTAAAGTAAATTGGGAGCTTTTAGCTATCGAGCTCCTCTTCTGTGAGGAGCTTGATAGCTGTCCACCTCCAAAGTCCATAATGAGTTTTGGAGGTGGACATGGTCAACACTTTTAAGAGTAGGCATAAGACTTTACTTCTTTATAGAGCTTATAGTTAGGGCTGGTTCAGCTCAGCCCTTAGTTATGCTGTAACAGGACCAGACTGCTGGGGGTTAGTGTCCCCCCCCCCCCCCCCCCCCCCCCCCCTCTCTCTGTCTGTCTCTTTCAGGGTTATGCAGGCTCAGTATTGGTTGAAGATGCAGTCACGTCTCCTTTTACTGAAAACTCTCCCCCTCTCCCTCACCATCTGTAAACATACATGTCTCAGTAATGCAGTTCATGCATGTTACTAACTAAACTTCTTCCCTGGAGTTTCTGTGCTCTCTCATCCAGCAGGTTCCGATGGATCGTGGCTGCTGCTGTGGTCCTGCTTGACATCTACTACATATATTATTACTCTCTGACTTGATTTATATTACAATGAAGGTGTATAAAGCATGACATGAATATAGAAGATATTTCATCCTAAAAAATTGTCATATGTCACAACCTAAATTATCCTATTTTGTGTGTGGTTGTCGTTGTTGTTTGTTATGTTTTTCTCCTGACAGTGGCAAAGTGTGGGATGACACATGGGAACCTGCGCAGTTTTACACACAGTAAACCAGGCACCACAGGTCGCAGAGATCGCACAGTTCACAGTTTGTAGTTCAGCATAAAAGTTCAAAATAAAATATTTACTATACATTTCAACCAGTGTCAGTCTCTGTTTCACTCTCTAATTGTGGCTTAAGTACCTAACACATTCATGAATCTGATCGATCAATAATATCTTCCCTGCACTCGATATCTCATAGTTTTACATATCAGCCAACATTATTGTCTACATCCTCATAAATATAGAAGTGACTTGCTTATTATAACATATTACAAGTTAAAGTAATACTGCACTGCACGTATAGTAAGTAACACCTACTGTGTATGGGAGCCTAAAGCAAAGTTAACTGCACCAGTACCAGCTTCAGAACATATTGTATATTATATGTTTCTACCTTTTTGTAATATGTCATGTTTAGATGCAGTGACAATTGCACATTTGGAGTTGTGGTCATATGTGGTTTTTATATATATATATATATATATATACATATATATATATATATATATACATACACACACACATACATGGTATTAGAAAAAAATTGACATTTTTTGCTATTTTTCTTGTTTGTTTGCACATTATTATTGTGTACATATTACATATGTAACATTATTGTTAATATTATTATTAGATATTCAATTCAATTCAATTTTATTTATATAGCGCCAAATCACAACAAAAGTCGCCTCAAGGCGCTTCATAGATACAGAGAAAAACCCAACAATCATATGACCCCCTATGAGCAAGCACTTTGGCGACAGTGGGAAGGAAAAACTCCCTTTTAACAGGAAGAAACCTCCGGCAGAACCAGGCTCAGGGAGGGGCGGCCATCTGCTGCGACCGGTTGGGGTGAGAGAAGGAAGACAGGATAAAAGACATGCTGTGGAAGAGAGACAGAGGTTAATAACAGATATGATTCAATGCAGAGAGGTCTATTAATACATAGTGAGTGAGAAAGGTGACTGGAAAGGAAAAACTCAATGCATCTTGGGAATCCCCCGGCAGCCTACGTCTATTGCAGCATAACTAAGGGAGGATTCAGGGTCACCTGGTCCAGCCCTAACTATATGCTTTAGCAAAAAGGAAAGTTTTAAGCCTAATCTTAAAAGTAGAGATAGTTTCTGTCTCCCGAATCCAAACTGGAAGCTGGTTCCACAGAAGAGGGGCCTGAAAACTGAAGGCTCTGCCTCCCATTCTACTTTTAAATACTCTAGGAACAACAAGTAGGCCTGCAGAGCGAGAGCGAAGTGCTCTAATAGGGTGATATGGTACTACAAGGTCATTAAGATAAGATGGGGCCTGATTATTTAAGACCTTGTATGTGAGGAGCAGGATTTTGAATTCAATTCTGGATTTAACAGGAAGCCAATGAAGGGAAGCCAAAACAGGAGAAATATGCTCTCTCCTTCTAGTCCCTGTCAGTACTCTTGCTGCAGCATTTTGGATTAGCTGAAGGCTTTTCAGTGAGTTTTTTGGACATCCTGATAATAATGAATTACAGTAGTCCAGCCTGGAAGTAATAAATGCATGAACTAGTTTTTCAGCGTCACTCTGAGACAGGATATTTCTAATTTTAGAGATGTTGCGCAAATGGAAGAAAGCAGTCTTACATATTTGTTTAATATGTGCGTTGAAGGACATGTCCTGGTCAAAAATGACTCCAAGGTTCCTCACAGCGTTACTGGAGGCCAAGGTAATGCCATCCAGAGTATGAATCTGGTTAGATACCATATTTCTAAGATTTTCAGGGCCGAGTACAATAACCTCAGTTTTATCTGAATTAAGAAGCAGAAAGTTAGCGGCCATCCAGGTCTTTATGTCTTTAAGACATTCCTGCAGTTTAACTAATTGGTGTGTGTTATCTGGCTTCATGGACAGATAGAGCTGGGTGTCATCTGCATAGCAGTGAAAATGTATGCTATGTCTTCTAATGATGCTGCCTAAGGGAAGCATGTATAATGTAAACAGAATTGGTCCTAGCACTGAACCCTGTGGAACTCCATAATTAACCTCAGTGTGTGAAGAGGACTCTCCATTTACATGCACAAATTGGAGTCTATTAGATAGATATGATACAAACCACTGCAGTGCAGTACCTGTAATACCTACAGCATGTTCTAATCGCTCTAATAGGATATTATGGTCGACAGTATCGAACGCTGCACTGAGGTCTAGCAGGACAAGCACAGAGATGAGTCCACTGTCAGAGGCCATAAGAAGATCATTTGTAACCTTCACTAAAGCTGTTTCTGTGCTGTGATGAGCTCTGAAACCTGACTGAAACTCTTCAAATAAACCATTCCTCTGCAGATGATCTGTTAGCTGTTTGACAACTACTCTTTCAAGGATTTTTGATATGAAAGGAAGGTTGGAGATTGGCCTATAATTAGCTAAGACTGCTGGGTCTAGAGATGGCTTTTTGAGTAAAGGTTTAACCACAGCCAGCTTGATGGCCTGTGGTACATAGCCGACCATTAGAGATAGGTTGATCATATTTAAGATCGAAGAATTAATCAATGGCAGGACTTCTTTGAGCAGTTTTGTAGGAATGGGGTCTAAAAGACACGTTGATGGTTTGGAGGAAGTAATTATTGAAGTTAACTCAGAAAGATCAATTGGAGAAAAAGAGTCTAACTTAACATCAATGGTACTAAGAGTAGCTGTAGATAATATTACATCTGTGGGATGATTACTGGTAATTTTTTCTCTAATGATAAAAATTTTATTTGTGAAGAAGTTCATGAAGTCATTACTAGTTAACGTTAAAGGGATGGTTGGCTCAACAGAGCTCTGACTCTTTGTCAGCCTGGCTACAGTGCTGAAGAGAAACCTGGGGTTGTTCTTATTTTCTTCAATCAGTGATGAATAGTAAGATGTTCTGGCTTTGCGGAGGGCTTTCTTATAAAGCAGCAAACTATTTCTCCAGGCTAAATGATGATCCTCTAAATTTGTGACACGCCATTTCCTCTCCAGATTACGAGTCATCTGCTTTAGGGTACGTGTTTGAGAATTATACCACGGAGTCAGGTACTTCTGATTAGAGACCTTAGTTTTCACTGGAGCTACAGTATCCAGAGTCGTACGTAGTGAGGAGGTGAAATTATTAACAAGATAATCAACCTCTGTTGGGGTAGCGTTCAGATAGCTGCTCTGCTCTGTGTTGGTACAGGGCATTGAAGATGATAACAGTGGGTGGATTATATTCTTAAACTTAGTTACAGCGCTTTCAGAAAGACATCTACTTTGATAAAATCTACTCTCCACTGCTGTGTAATCAATTATTGTAAATGTAAATGTTATCAGGAAATGATCAGACAGGAGAGGGTTTTCAGGAAACACTGTTAAATGTTCAGTTTCTATGCCATATGTTAAAACAAGATCTAGAGTGTGATTAAAGTGGTGGGTGGGTTCTTTTACATTTTGAGAGAAGCCAATTGAGTCTAATAACAGACTAAATGCCATGTTGAGGCTGTCATTTTTAGCATCTACATGGATGTTAAAATCACCCACAATAATTATTTTATTTGAGCTCAGAACTAAATTAGATATAAAGTCTGAGAAATCAGACAGAAACTCTGTGTAAGGCCCAGGTGGACGATAGATGATAACAAGTAAGACTGGTTTCTGAGTTTCACAGCTGGGGTGGACAATGTTAAGCATCAGGCTTTCAAATGAATTAAAAGTCTGTCTTGGTCTTTCATTAATTAATAGGCTGGTGTGAAAAATTGCTGCCACACCGCCCCCTCGGCCTGTGCTTCGAGGTTTCTGGTAGTTAGAATGACTCGGGGGTGTTGATTCATTTAAACTAACATAATCATCCTGCTGCAACCAGGTTTCTGTAAGGCAGAGTAAATCAATTTGTTGATCAATTATTAAGTCATGTACTAACAGAGACTTGGAGGAGAGAGACCTAATATTTAATAATCCACATTTCACTGTTTTACTCTTTGGTTCAGATGTGGATACTGTATTGTTCTTTCTTTTTGATTGTTTATGTTTAAGTTGTTTGTTGCTGGTTTTTAGTTTGTTTTTTGTCTTTTTGGAAGCTGACACAGTCTCTATGGAGATGGGTTTTTGGGGGGGTAGCAGGAGGAGAGAAGCTGCAGAGAGGCGTGTAAGACTGCAACTCTGCTTCCTGGTCCCAACTCTGGATAGTCATATTTTGGGGGGTTTAATAAATTTGTCCATATTTCTAGAAATGAGAGCTGCTCCATCCAAAGTGGGATGGATGCCGTCTCTCCTAACAAGACCAGGTTTCCTCCAGAAGGTTTGCCAATTATCTATGAAGCCCACATCGTTTCTGGGACACCACTCAGACAGCCAGCAATTTAAGGAGAACATGCGGCTAAACATGTCACTCCTGGTCTGATTGGGGAGGGGACCAGAGAAAACTACAGAGTCCGACATTGTTTTAGCAAAGTTGCACATCGATTCAATATTGATTTTAGTGACCTCCGATTGGCGTAACCGGGTGTCATTACTGCCGACGTGAATTATGATTTTACTGAATTTACGTTTACCCTTAGCCAGCAGTTTTAAATTTCCTTCAATGTCGCCTGCTCTGGCCCCTGGAAGACAATTGACTATGGTTGCCGGTGTCTCTAGCTTCACATGTCTGAGAACAGAATCACCAATTACCAGAGTTTGACCCCCGGCGGGAGTGTCACCGAGTGGGGAAAAACGGTTAGACACATGAACGGGTTGGTGGTGTACCTGGGGCTTCTGTTTAGGACTATGCTTCCTCCTCACCGTGACCCAGCCGCCCTCTTTCCCCAGCTGCTTGGGGTCTGCCGGGGAACAGCTAGCGGGGCCTACGCTATCTTCGGCTGCACCAGCTACAGGGGCCTGGCTAGCTACGGGTGAATGAAGGGTGCGAAGCCGAGTCTCCAATTCAGTAATCCTGGCCTCCAGAGCTGCAAATATGCTACATTTGTTACAGATATCATTACTGCTAAAGGAGGCCGAGGAGTAACTAAACATCTGACACAATGAGCAAGAAAGTGCAGGAGGGACAGGTGAAGTAGCCATGGTGCTAACGAGTCGGCTATGAGCTAAGCTAAGCTAGCGAAACAGTACAGAGACAGTGAGTGAATACTTTGGCTATAAATTAGGTAGTGAGTACACAGAAAGTGTGCTTGGGATGAAGCACGTGAAGATTATACTATGAAAGAAGAATGTATTTAAAAGTTGTTAATTAAATTGCTAAGCAAATAAGCTACTCAGAAACACCACTGTGTTTGAGCAGGAACAGGAAGTGATACTCTACCGCAGAGCGAGCGAACACCAAGTGACAGCGCCACCAAGAGTATCAAAGATACAATTTGATTAGGGGTTTTCCTGTCATAATTTCAATACAAATGCAATTACACACGTAAACAATAGGATCAAAATAAACTTTTAAAAAGTCTGTTGATCAAATGCTGATTTTCAAAACATTCTAGAGGAAAACAGAGATAAAATAATCTGAACAGTAACAGTGATCTTGGATGATGATGGAGGCTTCAATGGATTATTCTGTTTCAATCAATAGGTTCGTATCTATGACAATAATTTGATAAGTTTAACAGGTTGGTTTAGGCCTGGCAATACTGGAAATATTCACAAACTTTTGTTTTTGAAGAATGTTTATCTTTTTTGGGATGAAGCTATCTGGCAAAATGACACAGCCCTTTAACCTCATCTGTATGTCTATCATGTGGCTATGATACTGGATTTTGGTTTGATGCATATGCAGGTTACAGCTGGGGAATGGCAGTATGTTGCGGATTGATTTGGCATGTTCAACCACTGTTACACCAAACTCTCTCACTTATAACATGATAAAGGCCTCTTACTCAGTGTCATGGATTTTCTGTAGTTTTGGGGACACAGGGCCAAATGTCGGTCAGCATGAGGGCATCACTGGATACGATTTGCTTTGTTGGTTCAGCGAGCTTGTTGTAGTCGTCAACAGCAGCCG
Organism: Perissodus microlepis; assembly: GCF_051167445.1. Lineage (NCBI taxonomy): Eukaryota > Metazoa > Chordata > Actinopteri > Cichliformes > Cichlidae > Perissodus > Perissodus microlepis. The sequence continues at coordinate 11,809,757 of NC_140470.1, forward strand.
CCAAGCGTTTCTTCTCAACTAAGATGACCTTGCGAATTCTGTGTCGCCTCTTGTTGCCATCTGTAAATAATCATAAAAAATTCACACCTTCACATAATGTATATAGTTACCTTTTAATCTACACTCATCAATTTGTTTGCTAGAACAAATCACATCCAGCTTAAACAAACCTGGATCTGATTTTATTCTGTTTACAAAGTAGCTGTACAAGCTGTACAAACTAAGTATCAAACGGTCCATTTCAAAGAAACTGGGACGTACCATTTTGTCTGTAAAGACTTTGTGTTCGCACTCTGATGACGACGACAAGCTCCTCTATTCGTGCCTGCAACGCTCCAAGGCTGCCATCAGTTTGATCACTTTCTAAGTGAGAGGAATATTAATCAGAATACAGGATGAGTAACAGTCACCAAACTACAGTGGACTCTGTAATCACTGACTTGATGACATTCATTATAAGACATCTGGAGCCTTCATGTGCTGCATTATCATGAGATAACAAGTATGTTGGTGTTCAGGTTTATAAAACCAACTAGTACGACATCATTTCAACCCAGGTTCTATCCAATTTGATGAAACGCAACAACTCTGCCATAAATTCTGCTTTTACAAGGCTTCTTTTTCATTGTTTGTTGACACTGTCAGAAAGATCTTAATTCTACCTTAAGTTCTTTAATGAGGCCATGGTGGGTCCTATTGTTATACACGAGTGCATTATATTGAGACTCACCTTCAGCCCATTTCTACACATCGGCCACCCATTGCTGCAGTGTGTCGTCATCCACACCCAGCTCATTTTTGGTCGCATTCAGGCTCTCCACTTGTTCTCTAAGGATCCTTATGATCTAAGAATACATTAATAAATGTCATTCATATTGACATTAAAAGAGTACTGGTGTTTTCCCCCATTACCACACACATTAAAATGGTTTTTGAAAAAAATAAAAATAAATCACCTTTAGATATCTCTGGCTCAAAGTGCGGCCCAGTTGTTCCACTTTCCTTTTGTTCCAGCCCAAAGCCAGGAGGGTCAGCATGTCTGTTCGCCCTGCATTTCAGTTAGTATACAAATAAGAATTAATGAGCAGGAGACTGAGTGGAATCTCAGACACGGACACATACCTGCTTTAGACATGTACTTCGTTGTGATGGCCGCCCTAGACAGGAAACTGTTTACTTGTTCCACCTCTTCTCCAACTGTTGAACCGGCCCCATCCTGAAACGCACCTCCCCATTTGATCTATAGAAAGGAGGTCACAATACATGACTGCTGAATTCATTCAACCTTATAACAAAATGTCTCAAACTAATCCAAAACTACAAGCTGCAGTATACCTCGCATTTCCAAGTGTGAGCCTTTGCATGCATGACGGAGAGAAAAGGAAGCATTGACAAGAGGTTCCTCAGCTCAGGGCACTGCTGAGCCACCTTGGTTAAATAGGGGAAATATTTACAGGCCACATCGGAGCAAAGGAACGTAATATGTCCTGGGACGTTAGCTGCCAACTTCCTCTGGAGAAAAAGGGGGTAAGCAAAGATCTCCCCTCGAAACATGTTCAATGCAGCTAAGAGGACTCCGTGGCGACAAACAGCTATTTCCATGCCCTCTTCATCCAACTTCCCAGTGGACTTTTTGGACGACTCCTTTGCTGCAGTCCAAGATGAAGAGCCGCACAACCCATTCCCCGGGACCTATACACTCAAAGATTTTAACATAAAAGACATGGCATGATTAAGCCCTATCAGGGACAAACTTTTTAAAACAAATGCATAACAATTAGCTGAATTAGCCTTGAGTCACACGAGACCTCATATCTCCCCAGGACAGCACTGATAACACAAAATAAAAATCATGTTGTTGTTTTTTTAAAATACACATAGTGACAAAATTAAGTACACATTAAGATAAAGTAAAGTAAATAGTATTACGACAACACCAAGAGAAAAATAAAATAAAATAAATATCCACCCATCCATATATGTATACACACACACACACACACACACACACACACACACACACGTATGTGTATATGGTTATGGCATTAACGTCATTTTAACAAGATTAACGCTAACAGCACTGTGGCGTGGGTGTGGTCTCTGGCCAGGTGCAGAGGAGGGGTGACGCAGTGAGCTCCCGGGGCGGCGCAGGGGCGGGGTGAACAGGTGTGCTGGGATCTGACAGTGATTGTGTCTCTTTATATGTTGGCAGTGACAGTCGGAGGAGGAGGGCGGACGTGACAGCAGAGAGAGAGCTGGAGTGTCTGTGTCCCAGTAAACCACAGTGTTAAATAAAAGTTCTGCTGTCGTCAAATTCGCTCCGGCTTATGTTTCTTGGGTCCAACGTTACAAGCACTAATATATATGTGTATCTTACATGATTTGTGTGTCTCTGGATGTATTTCACAAACTCAGCAACTTCCTCATCTTTTTCAATGAAGACACCTTCAAAGTTCCCCTGCTCTGAAGTGCTGAACGAACACAGTGACAGTTGTTTGAAAAGAAACATTAAAATACATTTTTCTACAAATCCATATTTGACTTATGTACACAATGCATAACGTACCTTGCATTAGACTGAAAGTGATAAAGCTTGCGGTTTCCATCAACTGAGACGGCAAGCATGTCTGGAGTGCAGGCAGGGCAGCTAAAGCATGGCTCCTTGCACATCCTGTCCACCTCAAACTTTACAGCACTCCACTCCAAGAAACTTTTACTGAAGGCATCAGCTGATATTCGGCCAGTCTTTTACATAGAGGACATACAACAGAATATTCAAGGACAGTCATCATAAACATTGATTTGCACAATTTCCTTAAACTTGGCAAATTTAGAAACTCACCCTTCCAAAATGGGCTGTTCGTTCATCCAGCACTTTGACAAATGCCTTAAGTGACATCCCTGGTGCAGCCTTCTTAATGTCATAGAAAGACTGAAAGACATCCATTGAAAACAGGGTGCAGAAATTTAAGGTGCCAGGCCAATATCCACTACCCAGGATGTCCTTAACTGAGGGGGACCACATTAGGCCACAGCTGGTGCAGCTCACCACTGGCAGTGCAAGGTTATAACGGCCTTTAGAAAGGATACGGATAAATTCAGTCATGGCTCAAAGCATTCATTTTTTTCATGTTGTTTTCAAATCGGTCTGGTAAATCCAAATGACCTTTGACAGGTGCCCACATATACTGCGGGCCGAGGGTAATTCAAACCAAGATAGCAATGCACAATTTGCAATAAAACCTCCAAACACATCTATTGTGTATGTAGTGTGTGACAAAAGGGCAACTTACCATTTATGGTTACAAGAGCCACAATTGCGCCGGGTGAAACCTCAACGTTACCTGCTGGGCAGTCACACACATGGTCTGGCCTTTGCACAGGCAACAGCCGAACTAACATTAAAACACACAATATATATAAAAAGAATTAGAAATTAACTGATACACAATAAATATAGAATAGCAGCACCCACTCATAGTACATAGCAAGAAATGCATAAGACTTAAAAACCGTACCTATTGGCTTGTGAAACTCTGATGAAGGCTGCAAAAACCCTCCTGTTACTGCCTCTCTGCTGTGCAGGACAAAGCGTGTGTGAACTGCAATATCACAGTCAGCACAAAGGAATGGAAGAGGCAGGCAGTCCAGACACCTCACAACTACTTGTTTGCCACACTGACACACACGGTGTGACTGTGGATCCAGAGTAGCTAACATATTGTCTATAAGACAAGGCCTGGCCTCTTTCCACTTTTGCGAGGACACCATATTTCTGATCGCCCAGTGAGTAGCAGCTGATTCAGATGACGTCTCACAAGCCATGGCTGCGTCCTCTTCTCCATCCTCCAACATCTGAAGGAGCTCCTGACGAAGCACCTCAGTTCCATACACTAACAGAAAAAAAATAAAGAAAGGAAGAAACTCTTCCACAAAGTGAAAAACACTCTAGGCAGTATGTTTCTTAGGACTGCACAAAAGCCCTGCATAACTCAACTATAACAACAAATATAAAAGTAAACAGAAATCACAATATATACAAGAAGGTAAAGTACCTTTTGTTGGGTTGACACTGGCAACATAACTAGGTTCTTCACGTGGACATTGATGCTGATCTCTGGACACTGGGGGGAAAAAAAGAGATTGAAGAATATTTACTTACTGAAATTCTTTGGTGAAAACAAGTTGTGAGATAAAATCAATGGTTGTGTGAACACTGACCACGTGGCATGCAACTAGTACTTCGACTGGTTGATGGTCTTTGAGGAATAAAATCTCCCTGTCTGTCACGTGTTTTCCAGCGCACTGGTCTTGGCTGAGGTTCACTCTGTGCATCATTCTACGCAATTAACAAGGAAAAAAGGGAACACCTAAAATACAGTCCATGATTAAAGCAAAGATTATCAAACATCTTAAGTTAACCAACTTAATTTGACATAAACTTATATATACACACATATATAACAATTTATAAAAAAAATTCAAATAATATAACGTTTACTCCGTACAAAATATTAGACAAGCGTGTTCCCTCTTTAACAACTGTTTCCACTAAAAATGTTACCTGCATATCTTGAAGGAGTTCGTCAGCAGCCTGAAGCTCTTCCTCCAGCTCGGGATCCTCTGAATCACTCATTTTCAAGCTAAAGAGGAAAGAGAGTTTTGCAGAACTCAGTGACATAAACACATAACTAACGCAATTCAAATGATTTTCAGTCTTGGCGCTCCGGTTAACGTTAGCAATTAACGTTAGCATCATCAGTTTATAAAGAGCTAGCAGAACTCTTAGCGCAAAAACTGCTTTACGCACCATGTGAGGGTATTTTGCAACACACAAGTCCTTTAACGTTTGTAATAGATTTATTCCATCATCGTTGGATTAAATGGCTAATGGTGCAGTAGCCACGTGTAGTCGTTACCTAGCAAGCATGCTGACAGTAGCTGTAGCCATTTTTAAATGCATTAAAGTATTTTACCTGTCGGGGGTGAGAACGGGTTGTCTTAGCAGTAGGATTTACATGAAAAGAGAAACAAATTAAGTTTGAGTGAAAATGTACATTTTTTGCACTCTCTGGTCGACTCACTCAGTGAATCAAATGACTCAAAAAACACGATTCACTTTGGTGAGTGACTCATTAAAACTCTATTAATGTAGAGTCTCGAGCAAAAATCCTGGCCACGCCCCATCCCTTAAGATCCTGCTCCGAAGTCCTATTACCCTACAGATTTAGAAAGCAGACGCTGCATTGTTAACTCTGAGGGAGATGGAGAATGAGCCTATTTCCAAAAAAAGTGGAGTGTGTTCCTTTAAATTCTATATAGTATATATTGTTAAAAACTCAAGTGTACACACACACACACACACACACACACACATACCATCATATCATATCTAAAATATCTTTTGAAATGTATTTTGGTCTGAAACTAATAAAGATCACACTAAAGTGATGGTTCATCATAGAAAGGAAGGCCTTCTCTGAATGAGACAAACTCAGAATCCGTGTCTTTCTTTTCTTGTTTAGAGACTTCAGGAACTTCATTTTTTCCATATATGATGATGATGATGATGAATTATGATCACAGCTGGCTCACAGCTCAGTGGACATTTATTTGAGAAAATATATATTTAACACATTTAAGGAAAATGCTAATAAAATAAAAAATAAAATAAAATAAAATAAAATAAAATAAAATAAAAATAAATGTTTATTAAGCAATTTCGATAGGAAATTGCTTAATTTTAGAAATGTTTTTGCTCTTTTTTTGCTCTATAAAATAGTTGTTTTCTTTTAGAATCATTCATCTTAGCAGTAGGATTTACATGAAAAGAGAAACAAATTAAGTTTGAGTGAAAATGTACATTTTTTGCACTCTCTGGTCGACTGACTCAGTGAACCAAATGACTCAAAAAACTCGATTCACTTTGGTGAGTGACTCATTAAAACTCTATTCAGTAAAAAGAATCAAATTTACCATCACTAGTGCACACGCCAGGGGCTGCAACACATTTATACAGCCGTATTTCGCATATGACTATGAAAGGCGTAAGAGGAAGTAGTTCCTTCCAAATTAGACGATCCGAATGGTATAGTTTCTTTCCACTGTGTTCATTTTAATGGAAAAACTACAAATTTACCCCAGAGTACTAAAATATCGATATTATAATATGAGAATCGATTCTAGAACATAAATTGCTGGTATCGAAGAATCGATATTTCAGTATCGATCCGCACACCACTAGTGGACGGATGTTGAAGATGGACCTGCCATTCAAGAGAAGAGAAAGACCACAGAGAAGATTCATCAATGTAGTGAAGGAGTACGTGCAGAGAACTGTGTGTGACAGAGGAGTATTTGTATATATGCATCCATGCAGGGGGGGCTGGAGCCAGCTGTCTCGGGCGAGAGGCAGGGTACACCCTGGACGGACACAGACAACCAGTCGCACTCACATTCACACCTATGGGCAGTTTAGAGTTTCCAATTAACCCATCCACCACTAACTGCATGTCTTTGGACTGTGCATATTTTTTATACATTTACTTGGGTAGCTTTGTTCTATTAATTTTGATTTCTATTTTTTATTATCTTTTTTTTTTTTTTTTTTTACAATTGTATTACATTTATTTTGTCATATCATATTTTAGTATTTATTACCCATTTTAGGTTTAGTAAGCTATATACTAGTCTACTAATTTAAGCAGTTCTGTTATATGTTGCGTTGAACGGAATTTTTAACTGCTGTAAAAACTTGTGGGATTATCTGTTCTTATCTTATTTCATCTTTGCTTATCTTATCTAATCTTCATAGCAAATTGCTACACAATCATAGCGTTAAAATACAGGGCGCCGTCCAAAACACCGTGTAAATGTGGGGGGAAAATGTTACGGTGACGACCTGAGACTTTCAAACATTAACTATGACTTCAAGAGAAAATTCAGAACATGTCCCGCCCTTTATTTTGAAGGAAGAAAAACATCCAAGACCGGATGTGCCCGGTTTTTCGCTAATGCTAATGTACCCGGAACGATAAAGCAGCACACCGAAGATGGCCGGGGTGTTTGAGGTGGAGGTTGATGGTGTGGAGCACGATCATGGACTGGAGCATCACGATGAACCGAACCAGGTGAGAATAACGGACCGTTCTGAGGTATTGTGACAATAAAACGGATTTATGATGTGGTGTATTACTTGCTGCTAACCCAACTGCTACTCCTGGGCTTAGTCTCCCGTAAGTAGCTAGCTGCTTGTTAACTGCTTGTTAGCCATGTTTTACTGAGCAGAGGTGTGTGTATAAAATGCACTGTTCTGTTCATTGGTCAAAGCGACACTGCAAGCGTAAAAGGACTCTTTTCCAACTGCCAAGCTAATTATTGTTAGTTACTTTCATGTGATTAAAGTAGCACCAAAGTTTACTTATTTTTTTTAAAAAAATACTGCATTTCATACGAGATTTGTGCACTCGCGAATGTTTGATCTGAGCTGTGAGATATGTGACCGTCTGAGTTATTAACCCTACAAATAAAGCTGATGTGGCTGTTGGGGGTCAAAGGTCACCAAATGCAATTGCCGCGACAAGTCAGACAGAAGAAAAGACTACATCACTTCCTGTGGGATTTCAACATTCTGGTCAAACCTAATCGAGCTAGATGCTAAACTAAATAAGGTCACGGTGTAAACCGAGTCCGTGATAAAAGCTCTCAAAGTCTGAGATGTGAAGAGCAGGTGGTAGTAGGCAGAACATTTACTGTGATGCAAAAGTGGCATCACAACCTGGAAAAATCCCAAAGAGATCTTTACATCCGTCACTGATGAGTTCACTCTATCTGGTTTGAATAGAAACCTTTCAGTAGGAACTTTAATGTGGCACACTGACCTATTTTTGTATGTGCAGTGAAAAACAACACGTAGTGAGTAAAATGCAATGATGCTAATCATTGGCAGGTATACCTAAAATGTGTTGTTTTCATGGTAACAAGGTATAAAAGGTAAAAACGGATATAAATGGATGTGAGCCCTTAAATGTGTATTTGTGTCTGTTATTCATATACCCTATTTAGCAGATGATAAATAGAGGAGTCATCAACAGTTCTTTGTTTTGAATACAGGGATAGTAGCTTAACAAGCTCAACAACATGGGAGGGACTACCGGTTTATCATGCCGAGTGTTCTTGTTGTTTAAATATAGATATTTCAGGATGCAATTGCCTTATATCTTGCTGCTCAACCAAACCTAAATGTTTCAGTCCCGTTACATTTTTTATTTTTTTTTTTAGCTGCTCTGTAATTGGTATGCAGCGTAAGATCTTGGGGTTTGGAGCCAACTGTGTAAAAGGTGAAGCAAATGCTGCAGTTTGGTGGGATTGACTTGTTTTATAGGAGTTTTAAAACGATTCTGTGATCAGTGTGCACACTATCATATGTCTCAATTTAAAAAAGAAGGATGTAATTTCATGCAAGCTTTTAGTTTGATAATTTGTTACTTATTTTTCTCTCTCTTTCTTTAGTATGATTTGTCCAAGCTTTCACCAGAAGAGAAGTGGAGGTTAGTGTCCTTGCCATGCATGTATACATTTTCCTAATATGATTCTGGATTCTTTGGCCATTATTATTATTATTATTATTATTATTATTATTATTATTGTTTTTAGGGATTGAAAAATCAGATATTGATTGCAAGTATTTTTACCCATATCTCCAAAAGTTGATTCTGTTCATCTGGACATAGCGTTTTGTGGGAGAAACGTTTCGTCACTCATCCGAGTGACTTCTTCTTTTATCCATACAATGTCTTATAGTTGTGTTGAAAAGAGAAAATTATAGAATGATAGCTTATTAACTTACCAGTAACGTCTATAACAAATTAGTTAGCAGCATAATGTAATAACGTTGCTTGACTCAGCATGACTATCTACTTAGCCGTGATGCATACACTGCTACAGACAGTGCTAAGATTGTTGTACACAGTGCAGTCAGAGGTGTAATTTATCTTTTGAACAAACTATCAGGACACCATTTCTAAATTACTCATCCCTCTTTTTTTGGATATCTTTTGCACTCTTAAAAAAAAAAAGATAAAAAAGATATTGGACATTATACTCATCCATCTGCTGACCCATATCAAGGGGTTGACTAATCTGTATAACAAAATGTTTTGTACTTGAAGATGTAGAGTTGATCTTGGAACAGCTTTCACGCATTAATTCAAGTTTTGTTTATGCTTTGTTTAAGGCATCGCAGTCTAATCAGGCTTGCCAGTTGCTGAATTAAGTTTGTGTTTTTCCACAGGATGGAGCATGCAAGAATGCATGCCAAACACAAAGGCCATGAGGCCATGCACGCAGAGATGGTGCTGATCCTCATTGTTACCCTGGTTGTCGCCCAGCTAGTCCTCGTGCAGTGGAAACAGAGGCATCCAAAGTCATACAATGTAAGGCACAAAAGAAACACTGATAATTTGGCAATTGTTCAGTTTGAATTAAAACAGTTTTAGGTCTGTGTGTGTGTGAGAGAGAGAGAATGGGAAGTGAAAGTGTACAGTAAATGCTGTGGTTTTTATGGTTTCTTAGTTTTCATACATAATTCCAGTTAAACCTGTTTTCTCAAAGAGAGATCCTGTAATTTCTTATTTTCTTCCACATCATCAAAAATTGGAAGTTATATGTTTGTGTTTTTGTGTTTGCACAGTCCGATGGTAGTCAGGACTGCGTGAATGTTCTAACGCACACACTTTGCTGTCTTGTAGTTGGTGACTTTGTTCCAGATGTGGGTAGTTCCTCTCTACTTTACTACCAAACTTCACTGGTGGAGGTTCCTGACCACGTGGTTTATCTTCTCTGTAATCACAGCGTACATTTCCTTCCGTGCTACCCGTAAGCCACTGGCCTGCACCACACCGAGGTAAAGCCATTGTTTACACTCACACGTTCCTGTAAATATACCCATTCCTCTCTCTGTGTGGGAATAGAATTGTCAGGAAAATTTCCTGATATATTCTGATTCAACTTTTTTGTTTGTGTAGGTTGGTGTACAAGTGGTTCCTCCTCCTGTATAAAATCAGCTATGCCACGGGAATAGTTGGCTACACTGTCGTCATGTTTACACTTTTTGGTATTAACCTAATATTCAGGTATGTATTGCACATTAGTTCAGTTTTTTTTGTTTTTTTTTTAAATGTCAGTGAATGTCAATCTACTGCAATTAAAACCCTTCAAATGGGAGACTATAGAAATATTTTTTCAGTGAAACACATTCTTTTTCATGTTTAAATGCATGAGGTTCTGTGATAAGTTGGATGCATCCTCTAGCACTTGGCTGCCACTAGATGGCGCTGTTTTCCATATTACGGTTTCTTTCCTCCTTCGTACTTGTCCATCTATGTGATTTGGTTTTTTGCTAATTTATAAAGTAAAGTACTTGATGTTGCACACACTGCGATTAAAGAATTTTCCAGCGTAACTGAGAGCTGAGAATATTACAAGAAGAAGCTTTAGTGAAAAGTATCTGTTTACTTGACTGACTACTTTGATGATGATTTTACCATTCAAGATCTCTCTTTCATTAAACCTGCCTTTTTTTAACAGGCCTCACGTGTGCAGTGGGGGAAATAATTATTTGAGCCCTTCCTGAGTTTGTCAGTTTGTTCATTTTTTTTGTAATTGAGACTGAATGAGCACCAAAAACCATTAAAACACACATTACAAAAGTTATACGTTGATTTGTCCTTGAGTGCAATAAGTATTTGGTCCTGTACCATGCAGGCAGAATTCTGGCTCCCACAGATTGACACTGTGCCCATGTTCCACACAGATTACAGTCAATCAATTACAGACACTGACTTACTATCTGGAGGTTTCACCTTCATGCTTTGCATGAGGATCAAATACTCATTTCACTCAGTGACAGACTCAGTGGCTGAGGCCAGTTTACTTTAAGGTAGGGCATTTTTGTTTTTGGTTTCCTCTCCATTAAAATAAAAATACTGCCATAAGAATTAGTGACTGTTCATTTCTTTGTGAGCAACTTCAACTGGGGATCAAATAATTATTCCCGACACTGTATGTATAAAAAGGTGAATTACAACTGTCAGTTGATTCGTTTTATAGTACAGTACTTTCATAAAATGTAATTTTCAGTTAGAAAACGTCATATTTTACCTGTTCTGTTTCACAAAGAGTAGAACAAGACAGCAGTTTTTACACACGAAAAGTAAAAATGCTACAGATGCATAATTTTCCAAATTCAGATCAGACTTACAGAAACTGATATCACTGTTTATGGTTTGATGTTCGGGGATCATCATAAAAGGATAGATTTCTAACAATTTTTAATTTTAGCTTGGTGAAATATAGTGATTTATTTATTTATTTTTAAACGGAGGGGGGAAAAAGCCACAGTAAAACAGAAATTGAAATTTTATAGTCTAGTCTTTCACCCAAAATGTAAAACATTTGGCCCGTCTTATGGAGCAAACTGAACTTCAGGTTGAATAACAACATTATCAGTCAGATGATTTCAGTACTGTGTTCTCTGTCCAGGATAAGTCCAGAGGATGCCATGGACTTTGGTGTTTCACTTCTCTTCTATGGACTGTACTACGGGGTCCTGGGAAGGGACTTTGCAGAGATGTGTGCAGACTTCATGGCTTCAACCATTGGGGTAAATGCACGAATTTAAAACGGTGTATATTTTCTCCTGGCTGTAACCTAAAATTTAATGTAGCTTTTCCCTCCCGCAGTATTACAGTGCATCTGGCATGCCAACCAAACACCTCTCAGACAACATCTGTGCTGTGTGCGGTCAGCCCATCCTTGTCGATGTCAGTGAGGAAGGGATCATTGAGAACACATATCGATTATCTTGCAATCATGTGTATCCTTCCTGTGACATTTACTGACACATTTTCGTGCCTTTAATGGTTACCGCTGAAAGAGAAGTTCAGGTGCGTGACGGAGATTTCTGATGGTATAAAAGGTATGTCGTGGGTTGGCATGGAACTACACTGTGTACTCAAATTAACAGCTTAAAGAGGAATTGCCAGGGTTTACCTGACCTTTATGCCAGACTGTTGATGTCTCTGTTACTTCCCCGAGGATCTGTTGTGTGTTGTAAATGATACACAGTGCCATTTCACGATTTTTGTTTTGTTTTGTTTGTTTGTTTTTTTTTGGATCAAGTTTGACACGTTCCTTGATGTATTCTTTATAGGAAATCAACTTTCTATTTAAAATGCTGTTTAAAATTTACCTTTATCTTATTTCCTTACAAAAAGATGTGACCAAAAATGCATTATCCACACCTGAAGATTATTCTTTTATTACACATAAAAGCAACACCAGGTTTAGATTAAAAAAAAAACCAAAAAAAAAAACAAACAAACAAAAAACAACACATATTTGCAAACTGAAATGTAATTGTTAATTAATAGTGCAGTACAAGTGTCTCGCCCTACAGTGTAGTGCTATCTGTAGTTAAACCAGCTCAGGAAATTATCCTTTGTCCTTAAATTGTACTATTGTTTTGTATAAATAATTTAGTATCAGATGAATGTTGTCCTTTTGACTGGTATTAGAGCATTAATGTTGGATGAATGTTGAAAGATGTCCGAGTATTCAGCATTTGAGCCTTAACTCCAAATCCAGGTTCCATGAATTCTGCATAAGAGGATGGTGTATCGTCGGGAAGAAGCAGATGTGTCCGTACTGCAAAGAGAAGGTGGATCTGAAGAGGATGTTCAGTAACCCGTATCCTTTTTATTCTGGGATTCTGTCTGCATTAGTTAAATTGTTTAACTAAATATTGAATGATTCCTGAATTAGTTGTAATTTCAAAGATTCTAATGAAATAATAACTTTCTGCATAAAAATGCTGACAAGAACAGACCCTGTGAAGATTTTGAATGTACTTTAAAGTCCAAAACTAAGTATGACAGATGAGATCTAACAAAGCACTGAAACCTAATTATGCCAAGTCACAGCATAGTTGAGGGTGTGTGTGTGTGTGTTCCTGACTGCTAAGTACAGGCTATTTCAAACAAACAAAAGCAAAGCATAAATTGTATACGAGGTTCCTGTTCCTTTTTGTGGGTTGGAAAAACACTTTATATAACTGACAAATACATGTTATATATAATAATTAATGATTTCTCAGGAGCTGATGAAGATTTCTGCTTCCTTGCGTTATCACTGTGGTTACACGTTGACCTCTTGTTCTCCATTTATTTATCATTTCTGATTGTTGTCAAGGGTTATTTCCTTAACCATTTCTATTCTAGCTGGGAAAGACCGCACGTCATGTACGGACAACTTTTAGACTGGCTTCGGTACTTGGTGGCCTGGCAACCTGTTATTATTGGATTTGTGCAAGGTATCAACTACGTCCTGGGTCTGGAGTAGCCGGCAAAAACCGGCAGAAACGGACACACATACCATGTGGAGAAGATTATGCACTGGCTCAAAAAGACTGAGGGCCTAACATTGAACTAAAACACCAATTTAAAAAAAAAAAAAGTGTCTATACTTTTTGTACATATTTATAGGCACATATCTGTATTTGCAGTTTATTTGAATTTTCTTAGTAACCTAAAATTGGATGTGTGTCTCATTTTCCCAGGATTTGATTGGTCTGTATCTCATGGCCTAGTAAAGCGTTTTTTGAAATCATTAGAGGGGGTTTTTACTAATTTATGTCTTAAGTGTTAAAAGGTTAAAGGATCATACTGGAATGTGTCATCCTTGTGTCTGATGGTTATCAAACATGAGTAATAAGTATTTCCTCTGGACTCCTAAATATATGAACGCTATATCCACAGACATTAGTTTCGCATCTGCTTTAGTTACAATTCCTGCTTCACATCGGTCACGTATTTTGACCACAAGTGGCACCAGTTTCATAAGGGCCTGTCATATGCCTCGTGGAGCCAAGTTGTAATCATATGTCAGAAAGTGCTACTCATATTGGTAAAAACGGTACCTCCTACATTTACGATGGAAATTCTAGTGTTACTGGAATTCATGATGTCCTCTTTTAGGGAAACACCAATCTTTAGCCAAGTAGCAACAGAGTCATTTTGGTTTGACCTTTATCCAGTGTCTCAGCATATGTGAGTGCTAAGTTAAATTCCCTTGCATTGTCTTGGTGTAGCAGAGATGATGATAAGGGAGGCAAATTTAAGTCAAAACTGTGTGTGGAGAGAAATAAACAATTCAAAGTTATAATGTAACTGAACTAAAATCCATCAAAAGTATTCAAATTAAACTTAAGATTTAGATGAAAAATATCCCAGAATGATCCTTTAACCGGTGAGCATGCAGATGGGGACGGTCTTATTTTCACGTGGTATGTGCATTATCTTCCATCCTGAAATTTCTGGAAGAGCAACGGTTGGTAATATTTTTGTGGGTACCCGTCAGACTAAATGCATAAAGCAGTTGTTTTAGGGCCCATTTGTGCACCTCACCACCAGCTTAAATGGTAAAATGACTGGGTGTAACCAGACCAAAATATGATAATTTTGTTTTGATCCAGACCGATTAATAAATGTCACTTCGATCATGTGTGTTTTGTCCATATGTCTGCGAGGTAGCATTCACAACCCTCCATAATGTCACAAAGCGTTAGTCAGCACATCTCATTTGTACTGTGTGGGTGATGAGGAAGTTAAGTGTGTGCGTGCGTGCGTGTGTGTGCCCGCATATATATATATACAGTAATCTGAAACACTGGTCAGCAGCAAAAGACTCACACAGGAGGAATCGATATGAAGCTCTCATCTGCTGTGAAAGGTAAGGACTTATTATGATACCAAACAGTTTGTTTTTCTTTGCATTATATTCGATGGTGAACGTTTTGTCTCTCTACCAGTTCTGGGATCTCTGTGTCTGCTGCTCGTAGATGGATTTCCAGGTACAGAATAGTTACGTGATAGAGAAAAGGTTTATTTTTGTGTAGTAAGATTTTTAACCTTAGAATGTTTTGCAGTTTCTGAAGATGAATCTCCAGAGATAATTGGACCAGGGTTTGTCCAAATAAAAACCCATCCAGGTAACGCATCAAGCCTCTTTTGATGGGACAGGCTGTGTAGTTGTAAAACCTTTCTTAGATGTGCTCTGCCTCCTAGGTGCACCGCTGGTGCTTCACTGCGATGCGTTTGCAAACTGTGAGGACGATATGACTCTAATCTACTGGCTTGTCAATGACACCTTCCCCGAAGACGCACCCAGCAGTGACAGGATAAGAGAATCTAATGAGTATGTTTGTTACAATTACAGTGGAAGTGTACATTCAATTAAAACAATTAAAACAGTCTGTAGCTGGGCTGTAATGGCTGTGTTTTCATTAGATCTACTCTAGAGGAGGGTGCAATCCTTCAGAGGAGTTTGCTGTTGAAGAACATCACATCCGAGGACCTCAAATCCACCTTCACATGCGTTGTGACAAATGCTGTGGGAGTGGCCCAAAAACACATTAAATTAATATCAACACGTGAATGACTAATGATAGTAAATGACAACTGTGTAAAAGATCTTGATTTTCTGTCCTCTGCCTTGTGATATAAGTCATGTCTGTCAAGAGTCAACATTGCATGTCAGCATTTTCATGTAATACTTTTGTTTGGCAACTTGTGGATGAACTCTGCTGAAGAGCTGGATGGTTCAAAACCTAAACTCCAGTTACGCTCAAAGGTAAAGCAAGTAGCTGCTGCGGGTCATCAGAATGCTCTGCTTTATGTCAATCTGACAAACATACAGAGGCGCCATCTGATGTAGCAGTGTTGTGGTCCAGTTGTAACTACACTTACCCACATTAGTCATTTAGACCAGCGGTCCCCAACCTTTTTTGCGCCACGGACCGGTTCATGCCCGACAATATTTTCACGGACCGGCCTTTAAGGTGTCGCGGATAAATACAACAAAATAAAACTAGTACCGGTACCGAAAAAAAGAAGATTTATTCATAACACACGTGAAAAGACCCAGGAAAACCGAGTTAAGGATAAAAACGATAACAAAATAACGCTGAAAACCGATAAAAACCCTGAAAACCATACATTTCACACCTGAGCCTCAATTCGCGCGGCCCGGTACCGGTCCAAGGCCCGGGGGTGGGGGACCGCTGGTCTAAATCAGCGGTCCCCCACCCCCGGGGGTGGGGGTTCCACGAGTTGAGGCTCAGGTGTGAAATGTATGGCTTTCAGGGTTTTCAGCGTTATTTTGTTATCGTTTTTATCGTCAACTCGGTTTTCCTGGGTCTTTTCACGTGTGTTATGAATAAATCTTCTTTTTTTCCGTACCGGTACTAGTTTTATTTTGTTGTATTTATCCGCGACACCTTAAAGGCCGGTCCGTGAAAATATTGTCGGGCATAAACCGGTCCGTGGCGCAAAAAAGGTTGGGGACCGCTGATTTAGACGACTGTACCACACAGTGAATGTGTGCTGAATGTGTCAGCAAACTGTTTTCTATGCCTGTGTACGGTTCCTGTACTTGCTGAAAAATACTGAACATAGTGAAAATTAAACTTAGATACTTTTAAATTAATAACCATGTTTTCCTTGAGAGTTACTGTTATTCACACTTAGATGTTTGAAATAAGCCAACTGCTCACTATTCCTAATAATATCTGAGTAAGCATTTCCACCATCTGTACAGCAGAGGTCAGCAAAGCAGCTTTGTTCCTCAACCTTGTTTTGTTGGGGACTAGATTTAGTTTTGTAGACGCAGTCAACATGCCGATGTCTAAGTTGTGTTTAATATGTTTTAGATTCATGCTTGAAAGCAGATGAAATTTCTATTGATAAATAGCAGCTCATTTAATTTGATTTGAAGAAAAAAAAAACAATAAAAAAAAAAAGTTTTACTTAACATTGTTTTTGTTCTTGAGTTAAAACTAGTTATCAAATATCACCGGGTCTTTATATTGATATCTGAAGCAGATTCATGAGAAACGATGCAGGTATTGTGAGTCAAAGGAAAACTTCAAATGTCTGTGATGTGCCGTAGTGATTAAAGCTACAGGAGTCCATATTATTTTTAGTTATGTAGTTTACGCTATAAAAGAACTCCTTAAATGACATGTTGAAAGACACACGTCGTGGTTGTGGAAAAGATGTTAGTGTGTTTGAGAAGGGTCAAATCATTGGCAAAGATCTAAGGAGATTGCAGAAACTGCTAAAACTGGGTTAAGAACTGTCCAACGTGTTATTAAAAAGTGGAAGTATATTGGGGACCCATTGTCTTCGAGGAAGAAATGTGACCAGAATAACCCCCCTGAATGATCGTGATTAGCGATCACTTAGACGTTTGGTGAAATCAAATCAAAGAAAAATTACAGTAGAACTCAGGGCTATGTTTAATAGTGAAAGTAAGAGCATTTACACACGCACAATGCGAAGGGAACTTAAAAGATTGAGTCTGAACAGCTGTGTAGCCGTAAGAAAACCACTAATCAGTAAGGCAAACCGGGAAAAAAGGCTTCAATTTGCTAGGGTGCATAAAGACTGGACTCTGGAACAATGGAAGAAGGTCATGTGGTCCGAGTCCAGATTTAGCCTGTTCCAGAGTGATGAGCGCATCAGGGTAAGAAGAAAAGCAGATGAAGTGATGCACCCATAATGCCTAGTGTCTACTGTACAAGCCTGTGAGGGCAGTACTATGATCTGCGGTTGCTGCAGTTGGTCAGGTCTAGGTTCAGCAACAGTATGTGCTCCAAGAATGAGGTGAGCTGACTACCTGACTATACTGAATGACCAGGTTATTCCATCAATGGATTTTTCCTTCCCTGATGGCACGGGCATATTCCAAGATGACAATGCCAGGATTCATCGGGCTTAAATGGTGAAAGAGTGGTTCTGGGAGGATGACACATCATTTTCACACACGGATTGGCCACCGCAGAGTCCAGACCTTAACCCCATTGAGAATCTTTGGGATGTGCTGGAGAATGGTCAGACTCTAACATCATTAACGCAAGGTGAAAAATTAATGCAACACTGGATGGAAATAAATCTTGTGACACTGCAGAAGCTTATCGACACAATGCCACAGTGAATGCGTGCTGTAATCAAAGCTAAAGGCGGTCCAGTGAAATATTAGAGTCTGCGATCTTTGTTTTTTTGGGCCAGGCAGTGTATGTTTTGCTCTTTGGCTGTTCATCTCCCCTTCTTGTCTGTTTTTTTGCCTCTTTCCTTCTTTCAGAACACTTTTCTTTTTTCCTCCTTGATCATACTTCACATTACGGTTATATGTTCATGTTTGTCTAAAAACAACAAAAAAATGTGATCACAATAAAAGCGTAACGACTGCATGAATAACTATTCGGCAATGGGCGATCGTGGCTCAAAGAGTTGGCAGTTCGTCCTGTAACCGGAACGTTGCCGGTTCGAGTCCTGGCTCGGACAGTCTCGGTCGTTGTGTCCTTGGGCAAGACACTTCACCTACCGCCTACTGGTGATGGCCAGAGGGGCCGATGGCGCGATATGGCAGCCTCGCTTCTGTCAGTCTGCCCCAGGGCAGCTGTGGCTACAACTGTAGCTTGCCTCCACCAGTGTGTGAATGTGAGAGTGAATGAATAGTGGAATTGTAAAGCGCTTTGAGGGCCCTGAAAAGCGCTATATAAATGCAATCCATTATTATTAAATAATGCAAGAGGTCAACAAGCAGTTAGAATGAACTCAGAGTAAAAGTATTAGTCAGACACTTTTATTATAATATTGCTTCTTATGTTATTTTTTTAAGCAGATTTTAGAAGGTAGATTATTTTTTTAGACTAACACATTTCAGGCACAGCAACAGCAGCAACACAACCCCACACTTGACAAAAGAATTTACACATTATCAAGAATCTTTGATCCTAGATGCACTATGTAAAATAAAACAAAAACCCCAAACTTCCAATATAAGGCACCTTAATCTCACACCTTTTCTAAAACAAACATCACTTTAAAATCTTCGCTTTACACATCCTTGTTATGTCTGACGATTTTAAAAGTCTAAAAATAAGCATTTGTACCCTTAGTTTAGCTCCCTTAAACTCGATAGTGTTTACGTTGGCTGAACACTGATCACGTTGTCATAATGTAGAGAGACTGTAGCTCACTGTGCAGCCAGCTTTTTGAATTCATTGAAGACTTGGACTTGAATAATTCTACGCAGTCATCAGCGTTTAACAGTCAGTTAAACTGGATACTGAGCCCAGTGATTGTGACCCGAGCTCCTTCAGGCAGCAGTGCAAGTTTCTATTCCTCTCAGGATTCTGACTGTCTTTCATTCTCTTCCTGATGAGAGCAGCAGCATCTCCAGTGGCAGTTGGCCACTTTAAGGGAGAGGTGAAGAAGGGCTGCAGAAGTTCCTGGTTGGTTTTAAGTGTCATTCCAAACAGGAAACGCAGGAAAATGTCCAATCTGCCGTCCTCGCACTGCAAACTCCTGTCCACAGCGTTCTTGTACATCTCCGAGGGTGTGGGCCCCCTGAACATCCCCTTAACTTTGTTTTTCAGTTTCTCCTCGAAAACGTTCTTCCCGAGATTTGCGAAGGTGAGCATTGCATAAAGAGCAGCCAGGTACTCCTGCATGGTGGGGTGGATAAAGCTCAGGACATTCTCGTTGAACAGCACGTATGGCTTTGTGACATACTGCGTGCACAGGCCTGTGTAGGGCACTGCCTCCTGATCGTTGATGCCATTTTCTTTCCAGCCAGTCTGTGTTATCTTGTACTGGCCTTGTTCCAGCATCGAGAAGGCCAGCTTTCCAAGTTTAATAAGAAAGTCTCTCTCTTTATCGACGCTGTTTTCTGGAGCTCTCCATTTGCGATTCTGACGCAGGAGTGCAAACAACAGCTTTGTGTACATGTAGGTGATGCTGTTTGGCAGCTCTGCGTGTGTGCCCTTTTCTTTAAATACGCACTGGCACTCATTGGCCACTATAGAGCAGAACAAGGGCAGGTGGCACATGACACGGAGGGTTTTGGTAGAATTGATATAATCAATAACTCGAGCTGCTTGGTTTGAGTCCTTAAACCTCTTCTGAAAGTACTCGTCCCGTTGAGTGTCACGGAAACCAAGTACTTCTATCTCATTGTAGTGCACATCCCATGGGACGCAGGCGCGTACATATGGCCGAGTAGTAACCAAGAACAGGCCGCGGTAAAGCAGCCTCGCTCTCATGAGGTTGACCACGATGACCTTCAGATTGCTGGTATCTGTGGGGTCACTCAGAAGCTCTGTGTTTTCAAAGTCAATCTTCCAGTGGTACTCATCCAGTCCGTCTAAGACAAACATCATTTGGCATTCGTCGCACCTGTAATCCCCATCTCTCAGTTTTTCTGTTGCCGGGTAGAGTTTTTTAACTAAGCCTGCCAAGGAAAGTTTTTCGCCCTCAAACTGTTTGAGTTCTCTGAATGGCAAAGGAAACAAGAAAGTCACGTGCTTGTGTGCTCGTTCTTCAATCCAATCGAGGACTAACCTTCTGACTGCCATAGACTTCCCTGATCCTGCCACTCCAGTGAGCAATATAAACCTTGAACTTGACGTCTCCAGATAGTTAGGAGTTAAAATATCTGCAGTAGAAATCTCCTTGGGTGCTTCCTGGTTGCTGTCCAGCTTTCCTATTTTCATGACCTCGTGTTCGATATTGGGGCCATTATCACACGTGGAAACAATTTTGAGAGTAGTATGAACATCGTCAAAGGGCCTCTTCTCACCACCATAATCCTCACATACTTCACCGTATTTCTGCTTCAGACACTCGGCTAATTCGTAGCGCACTTCATCTGAAAAAAATAAAGAAAATAAAATGTGCATACATGAAGAAGTTTGTGCAGATGTGTCATCATTGCTTTCATTAAGGTTAAATTAGCAGCCAAAACAAGACATTAAGGCATACTCAAGGGCACTTACTTCTAAGGCACAAAGTATCGACATATTCAACCAGCTTCTTTTTCCCCATCTCGGCCAGATGGGTTTTGGTGATCTGGAATGAATTTTCAAGGCTGTAACGCTCGAGTAAGCGGTCGACCAGGTCCACTAGGTCCGTGTTTTGTGGAGGAGTGCTGAACGACTGCGGGTAATACTTCCAAAGCATCCTTTTGAATCCCATAAGCTCAAACTCTGACAGCTTTCCAAGGGTTTTTGAGATAGCCTAAACCCAAAACAGCAGTCAAATATAACTATGTCTATATAGTGCTTGTTTTTATCTTTAACAAAAAATGGACAAAGGCAAAAAAAAGAACAGTGACTGACCTTAAAAGTGAATGGAATTGTTAGAGATGGATGCCTTTTCTCACTTGTGTTTTCGATTAACTTGTTTGTGTCAGAAGATTCAGGGACATCCTCTTTGCTTCTGGCCCTAGTGACGTCACAGTGAAAATGTGGCAAAATATTTTAGTGACAATACTGGAAAAAGCCACACACAGTAACATGTGCAAGTTTCTTACTTGCAAATCTTCTTTTCACAGTCGTCACTGTCAACGGAGTAACAGCTAGAGTACGAATCTGCTCTCTGTCGGCGGACACTAAAAACAGGGAGACAAAGCTGTGTTTAAATGAAGTGTTTCACTCTCTTTCCAGGAATTAATTTAACAGAGACAGATTTCGTCCCCTCTGAATATTCTTAATGAAAAGCTTGTGTATTTTTTGGATAGGTTGCTTGGACTATTAATCCATCTTCTTTAACTGGAAAGTACTTTGGTTCAACTTAGTTTTTTTGTTTTTTTTCCCCCTTAAAAAAATTGCTTTCTGATTAAAACTGACATGACTTGTTTGCACCTTGTGGAAGATGTGTCGTCTTCTCCCATTTTGTCTGACGCTTCGCTTGTCATTGTGCTGTAGCTCTGAGCTGGAGACAAGGCCTGGTCCACGTAATACCTAAAAAAGAAGGAATGGTAGAATGACAGTTCTTTTAGTTACTTAGTGACCACACGGCAAGTAAATTTCCAGACATTATGCAAAATAGCCTAGTCTGCGATTTTTCTCACTTATCTAGAAAAGTCTAAGTTATTCAAACTGAGGATATTGAGCAATTATGATGCATGATGGAAGGGCTTTCCTTCACTGGAGTGACTCTACTAAGACTCAGCATATGTGATGTAGCAAAAAGACAGCAAAAGTTGCAGACCAAAAATCCCACCTGCGCACAAAAACAGCCAAGCAATGATGCAATCAAGAACAACTGGAGTTTCCAATATTTCCAGTTTAACTTCACTGTCTGCAAATATCTTTCAACATATGTCAGAAAACTGTAGTTTATTGAGCAGGTGCTGATGCATAAAGTAGAAATAAACTGTGCTCTATTTGGCCCCGAAATTCTAGTTCAGCAGACTTCAACTATGAGGGGAAAATCCCCTGTCAGCAGAGTCACAACCACTTAGTAGTGTGACCGGTCAATAACCCAGTGAAATTCTCACTATTAATGATGCGTTCAATTTTCCTGTCTTTAGCCTGTGCTGATAACTAATTGATTAACAGTTTCATGTAACTAGTCTGGTTTTTAATCATTTCTGAATGTAATTGAGTATTTATGCACTGGTAGTAAACCAAAAGTTCAAAGACCGGACACAGTTTGACATCTTCAACTTAAATATGCGTAGAAAAGAAAACAAAGATGGATGCATGAAATATAAATTACGTATGTACATGTATAACATGTAACTTTGTACATGTAACAACCCAAAAAGAGACAAGCTGAAGCTGAAGACATCAAGATCTGAAATCCCACTGCAAACTGAGTGATGCTTATTTTTATGTATTGTAACCTAAGAAATTACAGTCACAGCGTAGGTCGGCATAAATTTTACTCACTTAACAATACTTAAAAAGCATTTTCACTACAAAAACACAGTGTTAGAGTGAGAGAAGCACAGGAAGGGGTTGCAAGTCAAACATTTCTCCATACCAGTGGGTTGTGTCCATTGGACTGGGTCCCAGGTCAAGCGAAGGTCTTCTCGGAGGAATGTAGTAGAGGTACTCATCTTCATCTTCTACCTCCTCCTCAAGCCCACTTTCCCGTCTTCCAGAAGCTGCTTCCCCAATGGAAGAGCCTTCTGATTGCGTGGCCATCGCTTCGTCTACGTCGCTCATGATGTCATGGAGAGGGTCAGTGAGCAGCACTGATAAGAAGAAGAAGAAAAATCCTGGGGAAATAAAGGAGACGGATATTAAGCTTTCTACTCTTGCTTATTCAACACGTTTCTGCTATTAAAGATGTCTTTAGTAATCTTTTGACATTGCCTTGCCAAAAGAAAATTATACAACTTTCCTTTAGAGGTCTTGAGAAAGTAACTAATAAGCATAAAAGACTGTGGTTTCAAATATTCTGACACTGGCTCCTACATTGGTTTGAATAGCGGTGCAGAGGTTAGCACAGCAAGAAGGTTGTTGGTTAGCCAGCTGGTGGAGTGTGCATGTTCTCCCTACACCTGCTACTGCTCCCTCCCACAGTCTAAAGACATGCATGTTAGGATGACTGATGACCTGTCTAGAGTGCATCCCATTTCGTGCCCATGATTGCTGGAATAGGCTCAGGACACAATCTGATATTGTTGTGTTGGTGTTGTTCCCGAACAGTCATAACACTTGTGGTCCAGGATCAGAATTGCAACTGACCAATCACATTGTCTGAGCATTCATTTAGCATTTCTTTCCTTCTCCCTCACATTGCAAAGTTATGACAACAACAGCATGGCTGGTCAATTGCAATGTTGATCCTGGACCGACATTATTATGGTGATGCAGAAACAACACCAACACAGGGATATCAGATACATTGACTCCAGGCACACTGTGACCCCCAAATAATGAGAAGAAAATGGATGGACAGCTCCCAATTATTTTGTAATTATGGCTTCTTTTATGTGTAAACCTAAACTCTCTCACTAGACGCCACCCACCCTCATTCCCATGAAAAATAAGTAACATAAGTCCTAAGTAGGAATGTAGAAACAAATAACAGTGCACTTGTTACTTTTTAGATTACTGCAATTCGAGCTGCAGCAAGGGTGCTATTAGTATCAAAGTGATCACGTTTCCCACAGCATTACCAATTGCTAGCATTTGTAAGTCTCATATCACATTAGCACTTTGCCTTAATTACACTTCCTTGAGTTTTGAAAAGTAGACTGGGAGGTGGAGCCTGGAGCTATCAGCACAGTTTTGTTACCAGTGTCTATTAATATGCTGTGTCTTTGCTCTTTGTCCCCTCCCTCTCTCTTCTTCTGTGCACTCCTACAGGTAACTCTGGTTTATTGTTATACATGTATTCCTACTATCTGTCAAGCTGATCACCGCCCACGCCGAGCCTGGTCATGCCGAAGGTTTCTTCCTGCTTAAAGCAAAGCTTGTTTCGCTACTGTATCCATGTGCTGGCTAACAGGAATTTGTTGGCCTTTCTTACTCTAACTGTTTGAGGTCTACATTCATAAAGCAGAGTAGAAACTGGTTTAATTTGACATTTTTGGGAACTCTTCCGCATTGCGTTTTCCTTTTCTTCATGTTATGAATGGGAGCTCGTGGCACCTGTCTGACCTACAGCAGCCTCTACATACCATGATAAAATTATGTCCGCGGCTTTTCATAATGTCTTTCTGAATGATTTAATGCTAGCCGTGTTGATTTTGAACTTAGAGATTTACATAAGCTAACTCGATGAAGCGCAATAAGAAGACTCCAACAGGCAACGAGGAACACGACGTTTACACAAAACGACGACAAATGCTTTCATGACATTCAATCATCTCATGCAATTTCACTGTTTATAAAATAAATACATTATTGCTACATTAAAAGCATGTAATGAACAGTGAATAGCTTACCCTTCTCCGTGACTGGAAGTTTCTTCTTCTTCTTCGTCTTAAGTTTCTTCTTCTTATTATGGCTATACTACACTTCACTAGGCCTACACTACCACCTACAGGATAAAATGTGAAAATCAAGAGAAAAAAGACGAGTAGTGGAGGTGTGGTACAGTACACAGAGGTCTTGATGCATTCTCAATCATCCAGGAAAGTAAATCTCCAAAAAGTTGATTCTGTTCATCTGGACGTAGCGTTTTGTGGGAGAAACGTTTCGTCCAACGTTCACTTGGATGAGTGACGAAACGTTTCTCCCACAAAACGCTACGTCCAGATGAACAGAATCAACTTTTTGGAGTACACAGAGGTATTAAAAAAAAATCATATGCATCCAAAAGCTGCAAAAATACATATAAGTAAAACTCCAAAAGTAAAATAATCACAAATCTGAATGAATTTTTTCATATTATTATGTTATATATCATGTTGGCATAATATAGACTCAGTACTTTGAAGCTGCGAATCTAGAAGGATGTCAAAGATCTATCTATCTATCTATCTATCTATCTATCTATCTATCTATCTATCTATCTATCTATCTATCTATCTATCTATCTATCTATCTATCTATCTATCTATCTATCTATCTATACACAATTGACAATCAATTTTGTATGTAAATCTTAGCAATGTCTAAATAAATGTGGTAGTATAATAAATTCCACCTAAGCTGCCTGTAAAATTGACTCTTCACCTTTGCTTTCACTACAGAAAATATTACACAGGAAAACCTGAAAATGTGCAGGGCTGGTGGAAAAACACTGGCTTAAATCACTTCATTTAGCTGTTTAGGTGTTCTGGTCCTGGCTGTTAGAGTTATATTATAAGTGACCAAAGGACTGGAAAACTTACCGCAGAGATGTGCTCTCCACCCAGCAATTTACAACTGCAGTCCTTTCACTGCTGGACTCTCCACGCACAGTTATTCAAATGACAAATAGAAAATTGCTGCAGCACAGTCTTTTATTTTTTCCACAGTCTTTATTTTAAAAGCCAACTGCTAACTATTTTGGGTGGCTATCTGGCTTTTATGCCAGCAGCTAATGTAACTTTAAACAGCCAACTCCGAGCTGATATGATGACTGGACTGCAAAGACGTGCAGAGCTTTTAGCTCCATATGATTACTTTTGTTTTCATTTTCAAACTTGTGGACTTTAAACTCAGGCAGACTTAAACAACATCACTTGAGACAAGTGACAAACCTGAAACCAGTAGCAGTAACTGGGTGCATCCCATGTAATCAGATGTGAAATGTTTGTAGAGTACCACTTCAGCTAACATTCTATATAACAGCTGTTTATATATCTACTACTACTACTACTACTACGCTAAGGTTTTATTGTTTAATTTTATGATACTTCATGGCACATTTATTCTGACTAAATATAATTACTATATCTGTTATACTGTGTTTTAGTACCCAGTACTAAAGGACTTTACTTGAGCAGATATTTTCCATTTTATTACTTTACCTTAGAGGAAAATATTGTACGTCTTAATCAAGTATTTTTGTCTTACAGCTTTCGTTGCTTTCATTTTGAACACCTTTCCCGACCAAACTTTTAATTTCCTGTTTCTCTGAGCTCATGAAAAACTACATGTGGTTCTCACAGGACAGCACTACTACTATTATATAAAGCAATGTCACAGAATCTGATCTATTGGAGTAGGTGATATAATTTCCTCAGGGATTAATAAAGTATTCGGATTCAGATGAATTCCTTAACAATAACGATAATTAACATTTTAAAATGCTATAGACACTTTAACTTTGGATACCACTGTTACAAAATTGTTGATTTATTCTTATACCTTTAGATAAATATGGTATTGAAATTTGCACAGAGTGGTGTGCAAATGAATTTAATGAGTAAAGAAAAGCGTCTGGACTTCTTTAAGTTACTTGAAGACGTTTCACCTCTCATCCGAGAAGCTTCTTCAGTTCTAAGGTCAAATGGTGGAGAGTCCCAGATATAAACCTAGTGGGAGTATCCCCCCACAGAGGGACAAAAGGACCCCCTGATGATCCTCTAATCGCCTGAGCCAAGGTGTGAAACTGGGTGTGGGTCCCAATCAGCCAGAGTTTCGGGTGAGTTCATTGTGAAACCTGCACACAGTGCAGCGAGGAATGCCCAGACCTCTACATTGGAGAGACCAAACAGCCACTTCACAAGTGCATGGCACAACACAGAAGAGCCACCTCCACAGGACAAGACTCAGCAGTCCATCTGCATCTTAAGGATAAAGGACACTCTTTCGAGGATGCCAATGTTCACATTTTGGACAGAGAGGACAGATGGTTTGAAAGAGGAGTGAAAGAAGCCATCTATGTCCACTGTGAGCGACCATCTTTGAACAGAGGCGGGGGTTTACGACACCAACTCTCTGCCATCTATAATCCAGTTTTGAGATCCCTTCCCAGACGCCTTAACGCCCACTCACATCCTGGGCCATCTGACCTCAGGAATTCGCATGATAAGGTGGGGCCAGGTTTCACAATGAACACACCCGAAACCCTGGCTGATTGGGACCCACACCCAGTTTCACACCTTGGCTCAGGCGATTAGAGGATCATCAGGGGGTCCTTTTGTCCCTCTGTGGGGGGATACTCCCACTAGGTTTATATCTGGGACTCTCCACCATTTGACCTTAGAACTGAAGAAGCTTCTCGGATGAGAGGTGAAACGTCTTCAAGTAACTTAAAGAAGTCCAGACGCTTTTCTTTGCAAGCTCCTTTGACTACGATGACATGGATGACTGAGAACCTTCACAGACAATTTAATGAGTACTTCCTCCATCACTGCACTTCTTGCAAATCAGTGTCATCTTGAACTATATGATGACCCTGCTGTTATGTAAGTCTAATACTGAATGTCAAACCTGTGAGAGCTCGTGCTCATTGCACAGTAATACACACATTTCCCTCGGCTGTGTCCCTGCTGCACAATATGACTCATAAAGGTGAAAAAAAAAAAAAAAAAAACCAACATTGCTTAAAGGAGCTGTAGCCAGTGAAATGATTAAGTTTCACACTTTCTGTATGCTGAGCGATGGGGCAAGATATTGGCATGGCAGCGTAATGTGTTGCTTCCTATTGCATTACTTTATGGAGGCACTGCTGCCAATTTTTTTTTAAAATTTAAAATAAACAGGCAACCTAACAGGTTACACCCCCATCCTTACCCACCCACACCACCACCACCCCCACCAATTTAAGGTCCTCCCTAGTTCATGATTCCTTTTAAAAAGATATCAACAAAAAGAGGACAAACACCTCAACAAAGCAAATTCATAATTTGCTTTGATATAATTCATACATTATATCATGAGTGCAATGCAAATGCTTTATTGCAATTGTGTAATGATAAGGACTGTTTCCTGATAGCACTGAGTTCTTCTGGGAGTACCACTATTATTTGCAATGATCTTGGATCCCAGCTTAATCTACTTCCGCCTATCTGGGTGCTTATTCTGACATCTAAATCACTCAACTGTGGATTTAAAAAAAAAAAGCAACATTATGTTGTTCATTAACCTTAAGAGGAGTATTTTTTTTAATTCCTGTAATTTTTTTGTGCCATTTTTCATCATATATATATATATATATATATATATATATATATATATATATATGCCTCATCAGTTAATTTCTATTTTAATTTAAAAAAATGTGTATTTATATGTTACTGCACTTAGTTAAAATGCAGAATTACCAATTCCAGGCACTAAGCTTTCCCCCCGAAGCTGTTTACCCATACATGAAAAAAAAACACAGGTACATGTCATCATCCTTGTCTCGGTGGTGATCGTTGTTTCCACTACACTGCGCTTTGTGTGATGGAGGCGTGAGCAGCGACAAAGACAGCAGGAGGAAACAGTGGCCTGTATGAGGGGTGATTAGTGCCCCAGGGCCTGAAAGGAAAAGAGGAGAAGTGGTTCCCAGAATACCCACTCTGCCTAATGGAGTTAGTGGCATGTGTAATGACGCGTCGTCGTCAGATTGCGGCAGTGTTCAGAAGACAAAAAGCAGGCTGTTCTCTTTTCCCAAGCAGCATGCCTGTTATCAGCGCTGCAAAAGCTTATGCCCTGTGGGGGAAAGCATAGGATATTAACGACAAAGGTCCCTTTAAGTGCAGCATTTCCTAAACATTATATGTGTAACTAATTTTGTGAACACTTTTTTAAAAAAAAATGTGACCACAGTGGTGTGGTTGGAAAACTGTTATGGAAACATGGACACAAACACAGTAACACAGACAACCACATCTGCATTTGAAAACATGGTTTCGGGTTCTTATTGCATAATAGCGAATAGGGTCAAGTGTGGCATTGACTCCTCAGTTCAGTAGCATTTGACAGTGTCTCATTGGGCTCTTTCTGTGAGTACTTTTCTAGATTTTCTAATGTATTTTTTGGACCTAGCATTTTATTGATAATAAAAATAATACAAACTAAAGTATTTATAAAATATTTTTATAAAAAATGATACATATACTAAGGCTCATTTCTATTTGTCATTGGCCAAAACTGCTCGATGTCTAACGCAGATGCCTCGGGATACATATTTACTGTTTACAGATGACACGGTACTGGCTTCATGGAGCGAAGACCTTCAGCTCGTACTGGATTGGTTTGCAGCTGAGTGTGAAGTGGCTGGGATGAGATTTAGAGAGGCTTTGATTCTCAGCTGGGAATGAGTGGAAACAGCATCCTAAGCTGGGAATGAGTCGTTGCCCCAAGTGGAGGAGTCTCAAGATTTTGTTCAGGAGTGATGAGAAAGTGGAGAAGTAGATTTACAGTTGGACCGCCTCAATGCAAATCTGTTGTGGTGAAGACAGAGCTGATTTCTGTAATATTTGTTGTCTGTAGTTATTAATTTACTTGTTTACACACTGCCTGATTCTGTTGTGTTACAAAGAAATATGGCCAACAGGTGATGCAGCACACCCTCTGGTGGACAAACTATGCAATCTCAACACTCATGGAATGCTTCTTCCATCTCTTCTTTACTTTTCAATTTTTAATTTATCAGCTGTTATAAATACCATGTCAATAGATAATTGACAAATATCTACCACTGGTCAGTAATATTAGCCAACTGATTAATCAGTGGGGTTTAGTTTCTAGCCTAAACACTGGTGACTCGTGGGTCTGGGTGTCTTCTTGAACTGTAGCCCCCTGAAGATAAACGGTAAAATTAGTATTTATTGATATTTAACCAAAAGAAATAAAAAGTACAATTCAATTTTCAAATGATCCAGAAAGATTTTGGAATTAAGTGCCAACCTCTATTATGTACCTTTATCTTTCTAGATGTTTATCAAAACTTATATACTTGACTAGAGTCACGATTTTCTAGATAAGATTTTGTAGGGTTTTTCTAATTAAAGAATACAAGCTAATATACAAATCACTTTTAATTTTTTTATTTACATTTTTATTACCACTGCTTTCCTGTGGGCTGTGGTTGATGAGTGCTTTGCTAAAAACATGGCAAATAAGTTCTGCCACTCCAAAAGCTTTACATGGATCCAGCACTTCTTCTTATCAAAATCCCTTATAATCTGGATCCATTCATTCCCATTAACAGCCCCCACCCCACCCCGCTCGCACTCCTCCTGGCTTCTTGTGGCATTAATCACACCACATACAGAGGGTACACTCCGCGCGGTGAAAGCTATGACTCCATGTCTGTGTATGAGGGAGGATGCTCAGAGCGAACCCATCCTTCCCAGACGCCAGTGTGAAGTAACAGTCTGCGCGTTGTTCTCCGCTCTGGATGGTACTGGGATGCATTTTGGAAGAGGGGTC
The DNA here is from genome assembly GCF_051167445.1 of Perissodus microlepis. Lineage (NCBI taxonomy): Eukaryota > Metazoa > Chordata > Actinopteri > Cichliformes > Cichlidae > Perissodus > Perissodus microlepis. The sequence goes on from NC_140470.1 coordinate 11,840,412, forward strand.
GGGCAGCAGCGACCCACCAGCATCCGAGCCTGACATGAATCACAAGTAAAAGAGCTCTTTCAAGCAAGTGAAGAGCACATGAATGTGCACAAGTCCGCCGAGCTGCACTCGGGCTTCTCACAGCGACATTTTGGACCTTTTGGACCTACCTCGATTTGTTTGTAAATACTCAAACCAATCACAGAAGACTTTAGATGGTCACTGAATCAAGCCTATTTTAATATCTTTTCTAATTTTCTTTCTATTTGTTTTTTTTAACGTTTTGGGTGGGGAGTTTGGTTTGTGGGGAGTGTGTGCGTGGGATTTTTTTTTCTTTTGTCAAGCGCGAAGACAAACTTCTACCATGGCACTGGTTATGGAGCCCGTGAGCAAGTGGAGCTCTAGTCAGGTGGTTGACTGGATGAAAGGTAAGACATCAAACGCGATTACCATTAAACTGCTGCGCTGCAGTGAATCGCATGTGTGGTGTTGCGCTGAAATGCATTTCAACACAGACTGACTCGAGATGCCAAAACACCTGCTGAGCCTCGGGGTTTCGCCTCGTCGCCTTGCAGCTTCGGGAAGCTTTTAATCACAGCCTTAAATCAGTTAATCGATCTTTTTTTTTTCAAGCACTTCTAGCTTGCAGACGTCTTGCCCCCCCCCCCGACACACTCCTTTTAAAAAGATGTTCTCAGATTCAAACAGCTCTACACGGAAAACCCGTCTATTGTGTCCTGCGGTGGTCATTGTTAACATAAGGCTGCCTCGCAGATGGTTGTAGCGGAGATCTAGTAATTACACACGAATGATTTCCCCTCTCTGGATCTGGGTGCAGAATCTGTGTGGAGGAGGAAAGAAAAAGAGGTTCGAGTTATTGACCAGGCTTTGCATGTGCACAGAATAAAAACAGAGCTGGCAGAGCAGTACACTATCAGAGCTTGTACAGCCATCTGTGATATGTTTATCCACAGATGCTCAAGTCATTAAGAAGTCACAGCTGACTTAGATGAGCTTCAAGTAGTTTCAAAACCTCCCAAGGGTACCTAAATCCTGAAGCCTATCATAAAGATTATTCACTCAAAAAAACAAAACAAAACATAAAATCCCCACAAAAATCACTTAAATGCGAATCAAAACATTCTTTTTTTTTCATTTTTCAGGGATCCTCCAGCAGAATAATGAGGTTCAGTTTGGTGATGAAGCACTCTTAAGATTTTCGTCTTGAGAGAGAGAGACTGTGACATTTAGACCGAATTGAGGGCTGGAAAGGGGTTAGATAGACATACAGTTGTTGTTGCAATTAATTCATCATCCGCTAGTCTCAGTACAGCTGTCGGATGAGCGGCTCCTTTGAGGAAATTTGTCCGCTTATTCAGGCTCCAAAGATCTATAAATGTCCCAAACAGCTGTGGAGGATTTACTTCCACAGACTGTAAGGAATACTTTCAGGGCACAGATTTCTCATTAGCCATGCTGCTTTTTTGTCTGTTTGCATTACAAAGTTGGTACTTTGAGGGGAAATGTGATAGAAATGTAAGAGGAGACCTTATACTCAGTGGGAGGACGCGATCTGCCTGTGTATTTGTCTTTTAACACACATAAGCGCTCCTGCGACGTGTGTTGTTTTTCAAAGCCACGTGCTCACGTGTCAGGCAATGGCCTGTTTCAGATGAAACATACACATCCATAGGCCTGCATCTTTACCGCCTCAACACACACATGCACATATGCACATACACACAAGCGAGCATTATTATTCTAAGCCTGTAGGCCTTTTCTGCTGGCTCAGATATGTCATGATTGCAAGGATCAGACGGTTCTTAGTATGAGTTGTGTATTACAGATTGTACCTCAATCTGATGTGGCCTTATAAACAGGCTGTTTAGGAGTGGATGCTTGCTCAGAAAGGAAACAAGATCCATGTGCAGCTTTATTTATAGAGACACACAGGGATGATTAGACGCTGAGATGGGCTGAAATTGAATGTCCGCAATAGTTTTAAACGAGATCCAAGATGATCTGTAAATACGCTGGTGGCACAAGTGAGGTATGTAAAGAGCAAGGAGTGGAGATTGGAAACGAGAGAGGACTCTTCAGTGTCCCACATTTGACAAGTGGAGCAGAGACAGTTCTTGTGCCTAGAGCCCAGTAATGGTAATTTAAAGTGAGGGAGTGAGTGGCACGGAGAGACACTGAAACAGAGGAAACGATGGGGTGGAGGGGGTTTCATTCTTGTCTCGCATCCATTATCGAACCCGGAGGACTGGCAGCGTTTTGTCGTTAGCATTCACAGGTTCCATTATTACCATACCCGCTCCGTGATGTCACAGGAGGCCAAATAGGGGCACCCCGTGACCTTCCCACAGTCCCACTCTCCACCCCCTGTTAGTGTTTTGTGTGAGCTAGACGCTTTATTCCCAAGCTGCTTTAAAGAATAGATCCTCATCACAAAAGCGAAAAGAATTCCAGCTTGACTGGAAATTGGTTCTTACTAGGTGAAGGGTATCAGTGCAAACACATAAAATATGTGCATTTCAATGCAGTGTTGCACTTTGTACTGTCTGGGTGTTTTTAAAGTACAAACCTAACGCAGTTTTAGGATTATCTGCGCATGAACATATTTGTTGTCTTGCAAGGCATATCAGTTTTTATCTTTCAGTGCAAACCCTCACTGTCTTCTTGTCTAACACAGACGACGACAGCGATCAATGACAAGTCAGATCAACACAGATCCATAATAACAATGCTTAACCGCCCTAAAGAGCTCTCTCTCCTTACAATGCCAGTGGATTATCTAGAATGGAGATCATAATGTGTCAGCGCTGTGCTTTTAATTTCTCCTCGGCGTGCCTGATAATCTGACTGACATGCAAGAGACAGGAAAATTGATGTGGCTGAGATGTCTTTCCATTCCACCAAAAAGGGATTTCTATTGCACATTGTCCTTTTGCATAAAGCTTTCAGCAAAAATATGAAACAAAACATGGCAGATTTCAATGGAAAAATAGAGAATAGAGACTATTAGTGCCATTTTGTGCCATGTTCCCCTTTTATTTATAGTAAAAATCATTTATACAGCACATATCCACAAGATGCTTTATAATGTCATTTAGAAATGTGAAACGCTCTGGGAGTTTTTAAATGCTAAAGTAGCCGATAACTTCACCAGCTCAATATCTCATGCTAGCATGTAGTCACTTTTTGCAAACTATCATGTTCTCCCCTTTCTTATTTCTTTATATTACCCCACGGTCAGCGAGAACCCCTGCCAAAAAACCTGCTTTGTGGTTTCTATGGCAACATGGGGAATACTTCATTGACATGATGAGTCTCAATTAACTTGGTAAAGAGGCTCATTAGTTAAGCCTTTAAATGTTATGCAAAACCATGAAACTCCCTATGTTTCCTCTCGACCGTTTAGCTGCCAGCTAAACCTGATCTGAATGCTTGATGGGATTGAAGCTTAGCACTGAGACACATGTATATGATTGGTCCACTGCAATAAAAAGACAAGACGAGGAAAGAACTAACCCTGTGTGTGTTAAAGAGAAAGAGAGTGAAAAGGGAGAAATAGGGCCTGAGAAGATTAAATGTATAGGAAAAGCAATACAAAAGCTGCTCCCTTGTAGCTCATTTATTAATGTGTTTGCTTGATCTGAAAGTGAATAAAACATGAGTAACAATGAGTAAATGAGTTTCTAGGAAGCCTGAGGCAGAAACATCAATTATCAAATCAAATTTCATATAGAAAATAAATCAAATTGTGGTTTAGTTTATGCAACATGATTCTGCATACTCGATTTGCAACATAATTTACATCATCGGGATACAGTGCAGCTTCTGAAGTAAATACTTTCATGCATTACAGAGACACGCCATCAATAACTGCGGCAGTCTCCTGATTCTTTTCAATGTTTAATGCTAACACCTCGAGGATCAGTGGGTTAAAGTTAGAGTTGCTTTTATGCACTCCTCTCCTAACCATTCAACCATATGATCAAGTCCTCAGATCAACCTTTCAAGTTCAAATCGCACTCCGGGGACACGCTGCCATATTAGATTATCACAAAAAATGTGACAGACTTAAAACAGTCTATACAAAAACTGGCAAAGATGATCTTCAGATCAAGCCTAGTTTTTTAGTTTAACTTTTCAAAAGTACTGGCATAAGTATTAGCTAAACTGATAAACTGGAAGTGAGGTCTTACCTCCTCAATGCTTTGATCAATCAAAAACAAAACCAAGCGTGGTACGTGGACTCCAGAGCATGTTTGCAAATTTGTGGCTTTTACCATTATTTGGGACTCCAATAAGCAGATACCTCTTGAATTATTAGCCTTAAAACTAATTATGAGACCTTTCAACCTAACTGTAAGATCGTAAGGCAGTGGCAACATGTATTTTCTTCAGAACAGGTGTATGGACTTTGCAGTCCTTCCTTTGGTTGTTCGTGAAGAAAAATCACCACTGGGGATGTGCAATAAGCAAAAACACATTTTTCCAATCAGAGCTCACAGCCATGCTTTTAACATGATCAAAAGAAGTTGCCATGGGGACTGTTAGGCCCCCTTATCACCTACTGAACTGCTCGGCCCCCTCATCACGGCTTGAGGTATTTTTTGAAGGCTTTTCTTGGGATGCTTTGGTAATAGACTTTGTTTTTTTTTGTAAGTTTTTGATTTACCCTGTGTATATACTTTTTAGAAAACAGTTTCTAGTCATACATTTCAGGGTGTCTGTTGACGCAGACAGAAGTTACAGAATCACTTAGTTTGTTTTCGTCCGCTGCGCTTCATCAACTATTTCTCCAAAAGATTTCACACCTGCTGCAGTAGCTGAATATGTAAAACAACTCGAGCACACCTACATAGCTTCTTTCTAGCTGAAAGCGTTTTCTGGTTTGAAGCTGAAAATGCAGCTCAGAACTGTTGACGAGGGGGAGTGTGTCAGATTTCTTGTCTTGACACAGACTGCTTCACACTCGCACACAGCAAAATACAACCTGTGCTCACACTTTACAGATTTACAGCACATATTCTGGCAAAGCAAGTGATATCAAGTCCTGTTAGAATGCATAATGCAAACAGTGGTTTCACAAGAAATCTGAAAATCTGATGCAGTCTGCAAATAAAAATTCATGCTTTCGAGCTGTGCTGAAAGTTTTCTTGTCCTTTGTGTTCCCCCAAGGGCTGGACGACTGCCTGCAGCAGTACATCAAGACCTTTGAGAAGGAGAAAGTAGGGGGGGAGCAGCTGCTGCGTATCACCCACCAGGAGCTGGAAGATTTGGGAGTATCCAGAATTGGCCACCAGGAGCTGATACTGGAGGCTGTGGACTTACTCTGTGCTCTGGTGAGTCCAAGTTTCCCACACCATCTTCCCACTACTTTCTACTGTCACTTTGGAAAGTCAGTGCTGTCGGATGAAGTTTCTGTCGAACATTTGGCACCTCTGCAGCTCTGTGAAATCATTTAACAAGTCAGTGAAGATAACAAGTTACAGAATAAAGATATTTTCCAGTAAGCAGTTGATATATTTAGTAATGATGCAATTTCTATATTGTTATTATCACTGCAAAGACTGTCAGTTAACGAAATCAGTCATTCCAGGAATAAGTGGATGTAGATAGGATTGCTTTAGGCCCCAATTTTTAAACATCACAGCAAATCTACCAGAGTTACTAATCTGGCCAAAAGATCTTCCACAGGCAAATCTTACAACTGTCGTTAGTGTTGACATGGATTACTGCTTCATCTCGAAGGGATTTCTGCTCTTAGTTCCCCAAAACACAAGTTTTGTTAGTGTCAGCATGATAGATTGCTGTTCTGCTGATTTGGCTAATGTGCAGCTGGAGTAGCTAGAGCATAATTATTCTCCTTATAACATTCATTCTGGATGTTACTGCATCCAGAGTAGAGACCTCGACTTGTTTCTAACACGAGAATGTAAGATTTAGTGGTCAGTCATGTAGTGGCCAAATGAACGGCATTAAAATGAACGAATATATAGTGCAATCATGCTACAGATTAAAAAATGCACTGGAAGCAGATTCTGGTCTCTGTGTGCAAATATGTTACATATAAAACTGGGGACTCATGAGCAAATATATCCCTGGAGCGTAAAGGGGGTAAAACAGAAGGCGATTCGGCAGCGGCACTAGCATGTCAGACGGAGAGATGGGAAGTTATGTAGCTTAAATAGACCACCAGATCAGGAAGGTATATTTGGTATATGACGCAAGGAGAGTGACGCAGAGCAGCTTGAGCTGTGTTTCTGAACTAGCTTGGAGGCTTTGCTTCATTTAAGGAACATTTTTTCTTAAATGGAGGTTTTCCCAGGATAGCTGTTCCCAAATGTTCTCTTTTGTCCGTCAATGTGAACATATTTTTAGACCCTACTTACTAAAAATGTCCATATTGGTGCTTAAAATTTGCAGTGAAAATGTTACAATTTATTTACTCTGGAAAACACGATTTGATTGATGAAGTAATTTATTATTGTTTTTTACTCTTTTACTTACTCTTAGATTATTTATAAAATAACTGTTTGATTGTTTGAAATAAGGGACAAATACCATTAAGCAGTTTGTACTGATTATGTTGGGGTTTGGAAAATTTTCACTTTATTTAACAGGAGCTACACGAAAGAACTATTTGGTGTTGGATTGGATGCTCAGTGGCTCAGGTGTCTAAGGGTGAATCATATAAATGCTTTGCATCTAATTGAGAATACTTACTCTGGCCATGCTGTCCAGTTTACCACAAGAGGAAATTAAAATGTAAAGTCTTTTTGTAAGGTGTCTTTAGCATCCAGCTAAATAATTTTCTCTCCTAATAATTTCCTTTATTTTGAGTTTTTTTTTATATTCACTTGCACATATAATTCCAGTATTTAATTCAAATTTTCTGTTTTTGAACCAAAGAAAGTTAGACTGCAGTAATAGTAATATAAAAGTAAAAGATGGTAAATGATAAACGAGAAGCAGAAATAACAGAGACAAGGTGCAATAAAGTTGGACATGGGTTTGTGTTAACTCTTGAGATCTATAGAAAAACTGGGTGGAGATTACCAGACTAAGGTCACAGATGCAATCTGAATCTAAAGTCCACTCATCTTGCATCGCTGCACAGGGGGCCCTGCTTCAGCCCTAAAGCTTCTTACGTAACTGGGATTTAGTTTTAAGTCTCTCAGGCACTGCTGTATTAAATATGATTAGTGGCCCTCCTGCTGCGCTCTCCCCTCCCAAGAAACCCATGACATGATAGCTGCCCATAGGCCTACACGTGCAGTTAGCCGCAAAGTGTAATGAGCGCTCAACGATGCTCAGGCGTGCAAAGTGACAGCTGGTTTCACACATTTTCATCATATGTGGAGCCTTTCTGTTGTGGAGCGTGGTGGGCTGGTCGGCTGTAGTATTCCTATTCATAAAGTGCCATCAGAGAACAATTGGTTTCTATCTCCAGGCTGGGGATATTCTTGGAATGTGTCACAGTGAAAGCAAACACTGACAAACTGGTCAAACACAGTGAATTTACTTTCCTCTCCCCTCTAGAATTATGGGCTGGAGACTGAGAATCTCAAAACGCTTTCTCATAAGCTTAACGCATCTGCCAAGAACCTGCAGAATTTCATCACAGGCAGGCGGCGCAGTGGCCATTACGACGGCCGAGCCACCCGCAAGCTGCCCAACGACTTTCTAACTTCAGTGGTGGACCTCATTGCTGCTGCCAAAAGCCTTTTAGCGTGGCTTGACAGGTGAGATTTGCAAAAAGATGAATTTAAACATTTGGTAAGTCATGTGTAAACATGTGGACGCACACTGTGAAAAAGGGCCCCATAGAGCTGTGTAGATTCAGGTACTGGTCCCATTTACAACTACACACACACACATAAATACAGGTTCACATGGACACATATTTATATGCATACTGGGTATATTCTTGCATACATTTCCTTAGATTTGTCTTAGATGCAAACTTACAACCGTGCTAATTGCAAGCAAAAAGATATAATAATAATTTTAATTAATTATAAATATATAACTCTGACATCAAACAGGAATGAGACAGTCCTGTTTACGTGCATTGGTACATGTAGTCTGATTTGGGATTTGTTTTTTTAACAGATACAGACTGGTTTTGTTTTTCTGTGTAATGTCCATGACCAATCATTTGACAAGAAAAGATGAGTAAAAGTCTTACATAAGTAGATTTTGACAGGGTGGCCAAAAAGACACCAAGAAAGTCTATTTATATGTCTCTTTATCCTTGCTTCCCTGTGGGATTGTGCCAGTCTGTGTGTTTGTGTCTGTTTGTGTTTGATGAATTTGGAAGTTCAAAGCTGACAACGTTCAGCAAAAATAACAAAGTGATTTGCTGTGCCTTTCCCCCATTATAGCTGACATGATTTACAGCATTCATCCCAATTAAAATTCACTAATCCGTGCTTCATTTCATGTTTGAAAATGCTTAATTGTTGACCAAATTGTACAAATAGAAATGTGGGAGTCGAAGCTGCATTTGTTCACCGGGGTATATAACGCACTTGTGAGGTTATTTGGAAAAAGCAGAACAGCAACTAATAATCTCTGCTCTACGTCAGCTGCTCTCGGCCTTAGGAGAAATGTGAATATTATTAAATGTGTTAAAAGCATTACAGACGTCACATTCCAAAATAAAACCCCCAAAACAGACTAACATAGGCAGAAATGTGAGGAATCCTAAAATGTAAAGGGAGAAATGCCGGTAAAAAAAATATGTAAAATTTACCAGTGACTGAGTCTCAAAGGAAGAATGATCTAATGGTTCATTCCAGGTGCTCTTTCTTTTTCAGATCTCCATTTGCAGCAGTGGCAGATTACTCTGTGACCAGAAACAATGTTATCCAGCTATGTCTTGAGCTCACTACAATTGTACAACAGGTAACAAATATGAAATGATTTATTGTATCATATCCTGTTGTACTGTATTACTTCATACTGTACAGAGCAAACTTGGGATCATCACAAAGCCTCTGTCAGAAAAAAGGAAGCTGATCCATATTAAAGTATAATGGCAGAATTGGAAAAATACCTGGTTCTTTGGTAAATGTGCTTATGATTTTTAAAATGAAATCTCAAAAATGTTTCTTCATTCCCTGCATACATTTAAAATCTTTCTAAACCCTAAAGCAGATATACATTTACACAATTTTTTCCCCTTTCAGTACATCCTGCTTTTTTATTAGTTTTAGAATTTGCAGCTGTCAGTGATAATGAGAAGCTGAAATTGGACTTGACTACTTCACAACTTGTTTCTCATCTGTCAGATATGCTTTCATGTAAAGCAGCATCCTAATTAGAGCCACCTCAAAGAGTGACCTAAAAATATATTTTAAAGTGATAGAAATGATAGATGCTTATCATAAACTGCAGTTTCATTTTATTGTATCTGGGTCTGTCAGTCATATAGAGCCTCTAAAGACTAGTTAAAACTAAGAGAATTGTACAGGTTTTAGGTTGGTCTCTGTGGAATATAATGTTTATATAGAGTTAAGAGAAAAATTAAAGTGGGAAAACATTAAAAGTGAGAGTGAAAGAGGGCAAAAGGGAAAATAATTGAAGGCTGAGAGAGAGGAAGACTGGCAGAGTGAAAGAGAGAGGGAAAGATGTGCCTCCGCATTGGTGATTCATTTGTTTTGTGTTTGTGCCTGCCTGTGTGGGAGTGTTGGGGGTTATAGGTGCCAAGCTGCTCGGTTTTTGCTTATATCCACCTACAGCAGAAATGCCAATAATAACTTCATTTTGACAAATTCTCTTGAGGTAACAGTGCTTTCTGAATATTCCTCAGGACTGCTCTGTGTATGAAACAGAAAACAAGATCCTGAATGTGGTGAGTTTGAAATGTTGTTCTATCGAAGAAATAATTAAACTAATATGTGCAAGCCTGAAGATTGTATTTATCCCTAACGTGTCCTCTGCAGTGTAAAACACTGTCTGAAGTGTGCGACCAAATTATCTCGCTCTCCTCGGATCCCATGGTGTCCCAGTCTGCACATTTGGAGGTTGTGCAGCTCGCCAACATAAAATCCACTGAAGGCTTGGTAAGAGTGACCCTCCCTCAGACTCTCAGAATCACACCCGTTTTGGGGAAAGGGGTTCAGTTTTAATTATCCAGCTCAGATTTTGTATCTCAGTTTTTCAAGACTTATGAAAACTATGAACAGATGAACTAATTACTGGCTTTAATCTAGATTTGAAAGAACTTTTTTAAAGGATTTTTTTGGTGTAGCTTCAGAAACCCAGCAGAAACATTCATGCTGCTTTATTGTAAAATAATAATAAGTAAGTAATAAATTCTTATTAGTTTGAAAAGATACCATAATAAGTCAACAAATAAATTACACATTTTATGTAGACTACATAGCCACATAGCTGATTAACTAATAATTACAGGAAAGGCAGAACTTTGTAGGTATTTCTTAGGAGTGGGTCATCTATCACACAGTAATCCCAGGCATACACACCTTGTACTTCACTATACGTAACAAGGCGTACATAACAAATACACATAACAAGTATTTCAATATATTTTTCACAAACTTGAAATATACTTAAAATATCAAGATGTTAAATTGTTTTTCAGGTTTGATGAACACAGGGAAAAGCCAAAAAAGTAAAGTACAAAACTTACTAATGTGAATCGTACTAATGACGATTAAACAGCATGACAGAGTATTTTGTTTTATACAAATATGGCATGTGCAAATTCTCTTAAGCGTTTCTCTTACTCACTGCAAACATATTTCTGCTCAAGCCCAGTACTAACTTTGCCTGATTTTCCAGTTAAAGTTTTTATAAATACAGTTTTCTAATGGAACAGCACATACTTACTTTTTGAAGCATACAGAGGCTATTTTCATTAAAGGCTTGGTCAAGCCTGACTACAGCTGTATATATATTTGGTTATCTGTACATGCCTGTAGAGGCATCAAGAAGTAGGCATACAGTTTTTCTTTTGATTACTTTTTTTTTTTGTCATATCTATCTCTGGAATTTCAACTTGGGGATGATAATGTCATGTCAAGTTTTCTGGGAATGACCAAAATTGCATTTCAAAGCAAACAGAACATCTGAATTATGGATTGTAGCTTTTAAACCTTGCGTGGTGCTTTTCAGCACGATATCTAATGTAACTCACATTAGCTGACCTCAAACTAGGTTTTGCTGAGCTGGTGGGCATGTGAGTCAGTGGATAAAATGTGACATAAAAACAACATATTGGCCATATTCAGATGAGTGAAATGCAAGAAAATAGAATACAGCAACCGGCAATTCTGTTAGCACTTACTTTTAGGATTGTATATAACTGTTTAGAAGCAGAGAATACTTTTCTTGCACTGTATATAAACGCTCCCCTTTGTTGGACTCCATCTTTGCACTGACCTACACTCGGGCACAAGCTCCTTGCTTGGAGCCACAGTGAAAGCCCCACCCCCCACACACAAACGCTAGCATTGGGCATGGAAGTTCTTTCATCCGTTCAGTGAAACCTGAACACAACAGTGGGTCAAGTAGCCTAAAAATAAACCTCTTCCACTCATCTTGAAGACTGGCATGCTGCTTCTACGTTTCTGCGTGTGACTCGGTGTGTGTGTGTGTCACATAGTTATGCATGTATTTTCATGCATATCTGTGTGTAAATAGTTGTGTGTTTGTTTGTCTTGTACTTTTGACCCCTTTTAGTGAAAGCCTTGAAGGTTTTTTTTTCTTTTTGCAGCACCAGACTAAAAGTATTTGCAGATAAACAATCATTTATCTTTGATTTAATCTGCTTGCGAGGGACTCGTTACATGACATAAGTTTGCAGAGTGTTCTGTGCATTTAAAGAAAGTGCACCCGTGTGATATTTTATGACTTTCCTCTAGTTGTTTAAGACTACTGAGACAAATTGAGATGTGTATAAAAGCACTTTCCCTCTCAGGCTTTCACTGAGTAAAAACCCAGATTTTCTACCAGTTTTGCACCACAAGCAGATTAAAACAAATGGAGATTTGCAAATATGGAGTAGTCTGTACTGCAAATGACTGTGGGGCTGAGCTGAGGTGCAGATGATGCCGACTCCTAATGCTGTGCTTTACAAGGCAGTCATTTACATATCTGCTATATTCCCACAGGGCATGTATATCAAATCAACATATGATGGTTTGCATGTGATCACCGGCACCACAGAGGGAGTAAGTGCAAATGTCTTTCTGCTCACCTTTGCAGAGTTTCACCTCACTGTTCATTCACTATTTATACTTTACTTGAATCAGAGCTGCTTTTAATGACTCGGTCTCTCTGTTTTTCCATCAGTCACTGGCTGACCGCTGCAAGAAAATCCACGCTGGAGATGAAGTCATTCAGGTCAATCATCAGACAGTGGTATGGTCATGTTCTTTCTCTGCCTTATTATTATGTTGTTTTTAAAAGAAAATTGGTGTTATTTGAATTTGCATGTTATTTACATTGCATTTGCAGATTATTTATGCAAATGTTTGTTTAATTTTGACATTTTTTACATACATAAAGAAATTATGAATGCATGCTGTTGTTTTATACGCTCCTGCAGTTCAGTGCTTTTATGAGCCACTGCAGCTCAACTGTTATCGTCTAGGATACTGGCTGTAGTGTCTCTCGTAGTAGTTTTTGAGGGCCATCATGGGGTCAGTTGGATTTTCTGTTAAAAGCAGATCAAGAGGTACCTGCTTCAAAAAGGTAACTTGTGCTAGCGAGAGTTCTGTTTTCGTTCCTAGAAACTAGTGGCACACACAAATTGTTTTTCTTGATAATTAGACCAGTCTTGCTAGTTCCGATGCACCTGAATGCAACTACCAAATTTTAGCCTTCTTCTTCTTTTTTTTTAATAGATAGCAGAAAAGAACTGAAAAGCAGATGGGAAATGGAAATAATAAAGTGTATAATCCAGGCTCAAAGTGGGGATGTTGCTGTTCATTCTTTTTATTTCAATACATGGCTTTTTGACCTCAAATTGTTCTCAGCTGTCCCCAGATTCAGCATGAGCACTTATCACCCAAAGTAATTGCCATTGTTTCTGTCAGTGAGAGGCATAACTGCACAAAATGTCTGTTTCTGCAGCGTACACAGCGTGATGAGCTGAAATGAAAGGGAAAAAACTTTCAACTTTCACTTTTCCGTAGAGTGGAATTTAAATATAGCACCCTTTGTTTAAAATAATTGCTACTTGTGTGTGCAACAGCGAGATTTATGATAATTACACAGCTCAAGTCAGATTCATTTCAGTCAGTCAAGTCACCCACTGAATGCAGCCATGTTTTGGAGAAAAAGTGGAAATGCAGAGTTGATTTTCATTTTACCGAAGCATGCGTCAGTCAGAGTCATGCTCCTCATGGGGCACCAAAGGAAAATGCAATGTATTCAAACAAAACTTCTACGGAAGCTATTTTAGCCTGTCATAGTAATGTAAATATTAGCATTACATAAGCCCAACACAGAAACAGCTAATTGAAATAGGGCCTTGAAGTATAGTATAAATGATTTGAGTGATTTTGCAGACTGATTTGCAAGACATTCTCAGCTCTTTCTAAACAACATGATTATGATGTATTGGTTGCACGAAATTAGTATGTGGGGTAGGACTGAGTAATAGGTGTTCTCAAACAGAGGATGGACTCTTGCAGCAGCCTAAGTAGGCAATACATTACTGCAGTAGAGTTATATGCTGAGCTAAAACTCCACTGTTACTCATAAACATTGCTTAAACCAGCTTAAACATTGTTAATGCATTTAATTTATTATGGCACAGTGTAGAGCAACTTAATTACAGCTGATTGTTCACAAACGTTCCTTTGAGGGTTTAGAGAAACTGCATTGAACTAGATTTGTCTGTGATGGCCCAGATTACTGCCACCATCTCTTCTTACAGGAAAATGAGATAACAAGTCATAAAGAAAAGTTGTTAAATATCTTAATACTCAAGGACAAAAACACCACCAAGTGAAAAAAAACCAAGGCATGTTATAAATAGTTGAGGGATTTATAATTAAGGCAGCAGGGAGTACTCCAACAAAAAGACACAGAGCAGAGTTCACTGGATCTGAGCATCTTTTTTCATAGGAAGTGGATGTAGAAATGGCAGCTAAAGCAAACGAGTTACATCAAAGGAAACGAATGAAGAAAAAAAATGCTCTGCCTTGTGATTAACTTGAAAACATGTAGAAAGACCTAAGGGTTTGCTAATTTGTAGGTTATTTTGGTGGTGTTGTGCACACAGAAGTAAATAACTTGTGACAACAGTGATAGAGTCTGGTGCAGGAATGGCCATTAAATGAAAAAAGCTTCAAACACATAAAATATCACATACACTATGGTACATTTTAACGCTCACGAGTTTTATCTGAATTTCCAGTGAGATGAAACAAAAGGAAGAAACCAATGACTTGATGTTGTATAAGAAACACTTTAAAGCAGAACATTTCTTTACCAAGTAAACAGCTTAAAAAGCTGAAAATCAGGGATTTACTGCTTTAAATAAACACTTTTTTTCTTCGAACAGAAGAACATTTTTTTCTCTACCATAGAATAAAGAATAAAAGCAAAGTGTCTGTCTGTCTGCCTGTTCAGTCAGTCTATGTCTTTAATGCACTTTCTGTGAAGAATTTCTGTGTAGTGGCTGTAAGGGTGAAAAATTACTTGGCAAGGAACAAAGTGATTGCCAGGTCAGAGGCTGAAAAATGTCTGGTACTTCAGGGTGCTTGAAATACACGAGACATACTGAAAATTCAGTGCGGTTGACCGAGCGGGAGAATTTTTTATTTTCCTCCCCAAACTGGACCTGGCATATTTGGTTCAGCAGCAGAGAGTGTTTCTCTGGGCGGGATGCTATTCGTGCCAAATATCATTAAAACTGGGTTAAAGAGTATTTACATGGCATGCAGCTGTTCGCAACACACAACATCAGGCTGTACCACAACATGGCAGGAGGCGTGCAAGATGCCCTGAGGCATCCAGCTTTGCATTAAACATCATCATCAACATGAACCTCAGAGGGCTGCAGGCTGTGCTACAGTTGTCAACCATCAGGATCCATGTGCATTACCAAAATAACAAAGTAACAGCACCTCAAATAAAACAGCTCACATTTTCTGGTGAACTGAAAAAAAAAAAAAAAGATTAGACATAAAGAAAAGGACTTCAAATCATGAATGGAAACTACCTGAAATACATACAGTTAATAAGAAGACTAAATGTGGCATTGTTAAACTGAAATATCAGCTTCTTATGCCTCCTCTCTGATGATAGCATCACTGAAGACATTATGTTTTAAGCCCGCATCCTTCCCCTTTTCATGATCAGACTGTCTCAGGAATTTTTTGAAGAAATTTGTTCAGGTTTGGTCCAGCTGTTCATTTATAGCATATTTTTTAAAAACATGCTTTCTAAGCTCATCTGGCTTAAGAACCAATGAGCTTATGCCATGGTAAGGGGTCCATTGATAGCCCATCCATTTGTCCAACCACAGCTCATAAGACTCACGCCTCCTCCTAAAATATTGGTCAGAAACTTACACACAATGATCACCTAATGGGTCTTCGCCCACACTCTTCTCAAGATTAATGTCACCTTTATCCTTTTTACAGGCATTTTAACCTGTTAATTGTCATGTCTTGAACGGGGTGAGGTACTAGTATCATTGATGTTCTGGTTGGATCCAAAACTCAAAAATTGTTACAATTTTCACATAAATGTCTAATAGTATTGAATGATAAAGTAATAAAGTAATGGACACATGTCAAATTTAGTCAAGTTTTTCTGTAAAAACTCTTCTGGTTATTATTCAGGAGCATAACTCTGGAACTTAAGGATAAATTACAACCATATTTCAATATTGTTCAGATAACAAACTTTAGAGCCCACCTATTAAATTCTATAATGATCGCTACATATGTGAGTCTACAGAGACAGATACTGCAGCATGAGCATCTGGTAGATGAAGGTGAATTTTTTTTCCTGTGTAATAGTAAAAAACTGATTACATGATGACGGTCATATTCTCAAATATTCAAAGGTAAACTTTACTAATACATATGGCAAAAAAACAACAAAAACAAAACACTCCCTGTTTATTTAGTCTAGGCAATATTTCCCGTTATTTCTGCAGTCTAAGGCATTAAAATGCCCGTGTGGGTTGAGGAAACCCTTATCGAGCTATTCTTGTGCACTAGGTGGGCTGGCAGCTGAAAAATCTGGTGAACTTGTTGCGTGGAGATCCTGCAGGTGTCACCCTGACGCTGAAGAAACGCCCCCAGAGCACGCTCACGTCAACCCCTGCTCTGCTGAAAAACATGAGATGGAAACCATTAGCTCTGCAGGTATGATGACTGCCTTCATGCTCCACAGATATAGCTTTCATTCATGTCTCTGTGTGGCTGTTGATGTTGTTCGCTTGTGTTCATCTCTGTGCCTGTGGTGAATATAAACGTACAAAGCTAAACACCAAAAAATGCGATCACCCTAAAATGGGTAGAATATAAAATGAGAGTGTAACATGAATCTGCTTGTAGAGTAGCGTCCAAACTAATCCACTTGACTCCACCCACTTTGTGATCACAACTTTCGACTTTAACACTATTTTTTATCAATTATTACATATTTTGTAATGCACCTTACAAATCTCAAACACTCTTCTTTTGACTAACTGATGTCCAGCATGATCCATACAGATTTTGACATTTCAGCCCTAAGTGGCATCTGTTGTCCTACTTCAGCCAAACCAATTACAATATTAGGACCGTGTGCCTGCGCCAGAATGGGTGGAAATGAGAGGGACGTGTATTAAAGTAGTCCAGCCTTTCTTTGAGTCCCATTCCAGAGAAAATGTTTTCTCCCCCTGAGGCCCTGAAGCACAGTGCTGCTCAGCCTCCTCCCCCTTCACGTCCTCACATTCTTCTTCTCCACCTAAATCGAATCTGCTATGTCGCTGGCATTTTTCAGGGGCAAAAAAAAAAAAGCTAACCAGAGACTGTGGTGTTTTCTGATCTGAGCTGTGACTAAAATTTAAAATGTCAAGGTATTCTGCTAAGTTATTGAAAAGAACATTGCGCGGTGACTCATATAATGGTCTTATGATGGAGCACACAGACCACTCAGTGTTACATCTCAGCTATTGGTCAGCGCTGAGTTTATGCAGCATAGTTTGAGTAATGTCTTATTAGTATTCTATTGTTGAAAAAGCTTTTTTTTTGGGAAGTCGATGATTTCTTGTGATTGGATTACATTTCTCCGACTATTCAAGTTAAGCTGACGATGTTGCATATTCTTATTCTGACAATACATTCGGCAAATTTGTTTTACATTGTGGTGCTTAAACACAAAGACATGTTTTCTTTAGAAAACAGTCTACTGTACATAACAAGCAAAGTAGGCTATGGCCAGATCCTCCTTGACCTGACTAAGAGGGATGACTAGACCGCACGCCAGCCTCTCTTCCTCTGTGCACCAGTTAGAACTAAAGCATCAGAAACGTACAGTACACAGCTCATTTCATGGTTGAGATGCTCAGCTGCACAGTCTGAACAGAGTGAACGCTCCCGAACTGACTGACTGAACTGCTGTGAGCTCCAAATTTTCATTGTGTCGGTCCCTGTAACTGTTTCTCTCGCTCTTTCTCTCTGTCTGCCTTTTTTTTTGTCTTTCACACATGCTCACACATACACATACACTCACTTACACACAGCCAATCTTCCCTCAGAGCCCCAGCAGCAGTGTCGCTACGCCGACCAGCACTTTAAGCACTCCGTCCAGGAGGAGTAGCTGCGCCCTGCAGGACCTCTACATTCCCCCTCCTCCAGCAGAGCCCTACACTCCCAGGTGAACGCAGATGTAAAACACAGAAAACTTTGCTTGCTTTGCAAAAGGTTTCCTACCAGAGTTTTCCACTCTTGGTGTGACTGCAGGGCAGTGTTTTTATGTGCACATTATGTACGACACAGTCATGTTATCTTGTTGAGTGAAGGTGTACCGTTGTATCAACAATGGCAGTGAGAGGAGGGGAGTCTGTTTTAAAAGATGTGAAAGATAGAGGTGAAAAACAATGAAAAATATGTGAAAAAAAAGAACAAAAAGGAATGCACAGTTCATATTCACATAGTTGTTGCAAACTGCAAATGAGCTGCACATCCATAATTTGAATCTTCCCATTTCACCACAACCCAAACATGCTCTGTTGGCCTGAGATCTGTTAACTGTGGAATCCATTTGAGTAGTCAAGTCGTTGTCATGTTCGGCAAACCAGTTTGAGATGATTTGAGCTTTGTGATGGGTGGGATTGTGATTGGGTGGTATCCTGCTTAAAGCACCCATCAGAATCATGGTGAGCAACAATACTCAGGTAGTCTATGGTGTTTAAATGAGGCTCGGTTGGCACTAAGTGTGCTAAGAAAATATGTCCCACACCATTACACCACCAGCAGTAGCCTGAACTATTAATATAGCATGGTTCCATGCTTTCATGTGAGGTCTGACCCTACTAACTGAGTGTTGCAGCAGAAACTGAGACTCATCAGAGCATCCAATGTTTTTCCAAGTCTTATCCAATTTTGGTGAGGCTGTGTGAACCGTAGCTTCAGTTTCCTGTTCTTAGCTGATTGGCAGTGGCAGCATGTTTTGTCTTCTGCTGTTGCCTGTCTACTTCAGGGTTTGATTGACCTCTTCCGCATACCTTGGTTTTTAAAAAGTTGCTATTGGCTCGATGCGCCCCTGACAGAGGAGAATGACATCAATATGGCATTTTCACACAGAGAAGTGGTGCTCCTTGATATTTTCTTTTTCTGTACCAAATCCCAGCAGATCAGCAGTTTCTGAAATTCTCAGATCATTCTGTGTGGCACCAAACAGCCCTGCCACGTTTAAAGTCACATAAATAATTTCCAATGCTTGGTTGGAACTTCAGCGCGCTCTCTTGACTATGTCTACGTGTCTTAATGCATTAAGTCAAAGCCATGTGTTGGCTGACAAAATGTTAGGTTTCCCCAAGAAAATTGTTTGGTTTGTCAAAAATTTTCAGCCTAATTTCACCCATTTTTTTTGCCACTTTGCCACTTTTTTGGCAACTTGTAAATACATAAAAAGAGTAAATGACGCCATGCAATGAAATTCACAGGATTACCCATTTCAAATAGGTTAGTTTGCTGCATTCATTGCTATTGAATGATATCAGTCTGAGTTTTCTACTACAATATCTAGCCTAGCTCATTAGCTGTACCCTCTGCTGTTTGGATAAACTCTGCAGGAATGAGTGGGACTAAGAGAGAAAATGAGACAGTGAGAATCTTTGTTTTCCTTTTTGTTTGGTAGCAAATATGATGCACAACATTTGGATAAGCTTTACAGTGAAACTTCTGAACATGCAGACAGCTTGTTGCACCTCACGATGGCTGCAGGTGCTTCTCCCACACTCTTGTCACAAAGTTCCCACAAGAATGGAACCATGTCACATATTGAAAGGCTCGACTGGTGACACGAGTAATAATTAGTTCCTCCTCAGATTTCAGCTTCTCTCATATGCAAACAACAAACACAGTGCATCGTGTTCTGTGGATAAAGAAACGCTCTCCTCCGAGAGTCATAGATAAATCGTGAATTTTTGACTGATGCTTGAAAGCTTTGATTTCCCAGGGTCAGCTCCAACACGCGACTACAGATAATAACTAATAAAGCTACATGATTAGTATTGTTTACCCAGAGATATTTGTTTCTGTGTAATGTTTTACTGAATGTATTGTCCCAAGAGGATGAATCTTACTTACTTTGGATATACCCAAATGCCAAATCAGGCTGGTGAGCATTATTGAGCTAAATATATGAAGTTTGTATTATTAAGTCCTCAGTGGATGCATGTTAGAAATCTCATGTTAGTGATCACTGTATTTGTAACTGGTTTAAAGAAAGGGAATATATCTACAACAATATGTGTTATGAATTTTAAATCATGAATAAATACCATTAAAATGCCTGGATTTGTACCATTAAAACCATCAAAACTGATAATAAATTGACCGCTGCTGTTGAGAAAAAAAAGGTGTTGCACGGGGAGATGTGCTCCTTATTTTTCCCTGCTGCTATTTCCCTGATTATTTTCCCTGCGCTGTGCTTTGTTTGACTTAATACATGTGTAATTGCGTAAACACTACCTAATACCATAAAAACTAGAGCACAAAATGTGTAGGAATCTGCAGCTGAATATACTCCTGTTTGAGTAATGTTTGTTAAAAACTAAAGTACATTGGCAGTGGAAATGATTTAGCCCCAAGAAATCTAAGTATATACAAAAATATATATCTGTAATGGGGACAGATGGGCTCGGAGGAGAACAACGTCGTCTCTCTGATCTTATTCCAAACCCTGACAATAAAATGACTTCCTGCTTTCTGTTACCGAAGAGATGACAAGGGAAGTCTGCCGGATGATGATCCTCAATCAGATGTCCATGTCGCAGAGGGATCTGAATCACCAAACTCCTACTTGGATCAGGAGTGTCGAAGGCAATTTCCTCTGGTGGAGGAGGATACTATACTGTACTGTTACGAGTACGACCAGAACCAAGAGGGTGCATCAGTCCGCAGGGGGAGCACGCCCACCTACGGTAAGACCTCTGCCTCATCCGAGGATTCACCGCTGTAATCGTGGGAGCCAAGAATTTAAAGCCGTGCAGATGTGACGTCTTAATGTTTCTAGGTGTTTTTGATTTGTGTGTGTGTGTGTATGTGCGTGTGTGTCTGTGTGTGGGGGCAGGCTGTGTAATATTGCCGTTCCCTGTGCCTCCTTGCTCTAGGGAGGCTAAGGCCCATATCAATGCCAGTGGAATACAACTGGGTGGGAGACAACGAAGACCTGGCCAAGCTGAAGAGAGAGAGCAGGAGAGGTGAGTGGGAGGCAGTGGGAAAGAGAGAAAAAGAAAGGGAGGAAGAAAGGGACAGAGGGAGCTGAGGTGAGTGGGAGGAGATCTCATAATATCCTCACCCTCTCAGATCTCCCAGCCAAAAAGTAGAAGGATAAGCTGGCCTGTCAAAACTGATAACATGCTGGATATCAGCTCCTGCCTGTATCTCCTCCATATGTTCATTATCTATCACAGCTCTCCCCCCTCTTCATCCCTCTCTCTGTTTCTTTTTCCCTCTCAGCTTCGCCATGCCTCCGAGTTTGGATATAAAAAGTACGCTGTTGCTTTGGCAACTGTATAAATATATTTTCCTAAGATTTTCACATTTTGCTGGTGACTGTTGAGCTAGGTGGTAAATGGAGTGGGAGGAGACTGAATTGCTTTATTTCAGCCTCAAACAACGACTTGAGTGATGTGTTTGTTTCCTCTGAGGATGCTGCTGATATGTTGCTCCTTTGGGCTTTTCAGAAAAAGTGATGGAGCTATATTTATCTACAAGAGGCAGTATTTGGAAGTTTTGAGGGCTTCCTGCCTGACAACGGCTTCCTTGGTAGATGTTTTAACACTTTTCACATATTTTAAGTGGAAAGTCTTGAACCAAAGTCTTGCCGATAGGCAGCAGATGATTCGGTGTTTATCGACGTTAGTAAGAGCGTGTCGTTAGGATTTAAGGAAAAAAAAAAAAATCAGTTTTGGGTTGTTGTGATGTGTATAATAGTCTGCCTCTGTTGTGTCCCTGCAGAGAATTCTCTGATGCATTTTGAGAGCGAAGACAAGACCTCACACGAAGACTTCCTCCTGGGTCGCAGCCTGAGTCAGAACAGGAGGAAGACCGAGCGAGGAGCCAGCCCGACCCATTACACACTCGTCCCTGCCCTCCAGATGGAAGTCTCCCGGTCCACGTCTAGCTCTGACTCTGCATCCTTGTATCACGTTAGTCTGTCCTGTCCACGAAATGTGAAATCATTCTTTGTCAGAATCCACACCGGGATTTATTTCATGCCGTCATGTGTTTTGTTTTAATTTTGCAGGTTTTTGAACGATCCTCATTGCTTTCAAGATCAAAGAAAAAGGGTAAAGGTAGAATCATTTTTCTGGGATTGAATTTTACATGCATGCTCACTTGTACTCAAATCCTTATATAAGCAGGTGCTTCATAAGTGGAGTTTTCTGAGCCCCCTCCTCTGTTCTGCTCCCCTACTGGTGCCTGCAGCTGGAAGTCCTCTCACTTCAATCAGCAAACGGCGGATTTCCTGCAGGGACTTGGGTCAGGGCGACTGTCAGGGCTGGCTGTGGAAAAAGAAAGACGCTAAAACCTATTTTTCGCAGAAGTGGAAGAAGTACTGGTTCATCCTGAAAGACACGTGTCTGTACTGGTACATGAATGAGGAGGTGAATATGATCGTTCCCATAAAAGAGCAATTGATACGTTTTAGACTTCATTCTTCAAGCTGAACTTTGAATTGACTCTCTGTTTGCTTATCTCAGGATGAGAAGGCGGAGGGCTTCGTCAGCCTACCAGAGTTTAAGATAGATCGTGCCACTGAATGCAGAAGGAAGTTGTGAGTGCCTGTTTTTACCTGAACACCAAATATAAATGTGCATTTCTTTTGCATTTATGCATGTCACATATTTGCACACAGCCCTATAAACATCAGTTAAGCGGTTATCTTCTGCAAACTGGTTCCTGGCAAGAAAATGGGCTCATTCTTAATGTTTGTTTTGGGCCAGATTTTATCTTTTCACCCGAGAAATGAGCAAAATATGTAATTTGTTTAAGCTTTTCATACAGCTCTATACTGAAATTTAATGGACTGACCATTCAGAGCGGTGGGATCGAGTGCCTGACTCACAAATAGGCAATATTCTGACAGCACAGCAGATGTTATTTAGTTTCAGATGTTAATTTAAATCTGAAATTATGAAGACAAGAGAGAAATTGCTGAAGCAGCAGCTGTACTAATAGTTTTTGGTATATTACTACAACATGAAATATTACAGTAACAAAGATCTTTAAAAAGTCTGCTGACTGAAAATGTCACTGAAGAAGGGTGTGACTCACATTTTATGAGTCAAACTTGAAATAATTCTAAGAAATTCTTGTGGGGCTTTTTGGGCCCGGAGTGCTTTCTGGTTACAGGTGGAGGGCTGGAAGTGTGATGAGTATGTGCACATGCATTTAGTGATTGAGTAAGAGGAGAAGGCTGTGACGTAGTTGATGATTGGGGCAAAACTGCAAGTTTTAAGATAAAGACAGGCAGATACGAAACACTGCAAACTGTGTGCAGGATTAGAAAATAAGGTGATTTCTATCTTAATTGGAGCATGGCTGCCTCACACAAATTGCGTTTGGTATCATTGCATAACTACCTTCCTTTACTACAGTGGCCTTAATGGAGCTATAGCTTGTAGGTATGTTTTGGGGAAGAAATTTATTTAGATTTTTCTGTATAATTAGAAAAATTAATTTAACTTTTGGTTATTTTAAGAGCTATTCTTTCTAATTTTAACTTGAAAGAAAAGAAAATTCTCCAAAATTTTGCTGGTCTAGACCAGGGGTGTCAAATGACTCCAATACAGCCCACTGAACAGCTTTGGAAACTGTTAAGCAGGGCGGAGTTTTACAGCTTTTCCTACTGATAAATACCTTGCCCATGACTATTTATGTTACACCAACATTTCTACAATTGGCCCACAGTAACAAAACAAGCTAACTTAATTAATTAATAAATAAATAAAACATTTTCAGTCAGTCAACAAAAATAATATGTCCTTTATGTTTGTTTTTAATGTTTTTGAATGAGAGGACTGTCTAGTCAGTGTGCTACCAGAAACAAATTGTAAATTTACATATTTATTTCTTATAATTTAAGCCCAAACAGTCTTCCTGAGAGTTTTCTGGCACTTGTTTTTCTTATATTACTTTATATTATATTTTAATATAAAAGGCCTTGGGGTGACTGTTGTTTTGAACTGGTGACAAATCAACATTTGAATTAAATTGGATATTTATGTATCTGGGAATTAATGTGTAGTTAAGTTTACTAATTGAAGTGTAGTTAAATGTTTCAGTGGTTTGGCTCACTTAAGATCAAAGTTGGCTGCATTTGGCTCACGGACCGTTTACAACAGTCGAAATGATGTTTTGCTGCGGTTTACTGTGAGCTTAAAGAGTTAAAATCATTAGGAGTGAAGGATTAGATGGTTTTTGTCATAGTGGTACAGTAGGTACAATGGTTGCCTCATGGTCGAGTTTGAATCTGCTAGATAGCTGGTGCCTTTCTGTGTAGAGTCTACATGTTCTCCTGGTGCCTGCATGGGTTCTCACTGGGTATACTGGCTTCCTCCCACAGTCTAGACATGTGAGATTAATTGGCAATTCCAAATTGGCCATAGGGGTAAACCCGAGCATGAATAGGCGGTTGTCTGTCTCTCTGTAGTTGCACTTTGACAGGCGACCTCTGCAGGGTGCCCCCTGCCTGTCACCGAGTGATAGCTGGGATATTGTCTAACGCCCACAACCACGAATGAGATAAACAGAAGGATGTATGACTTGATGGGTTGCTGTTCAGTACTGAGTTAAACAACAGGAATATTACAGGGTTTGGAATTGTGTTTAATAATTATGGCTCTATCTTAATTATTTATCTTAATGATGCCCTTCAGCTTTTGGGTTGAAGACTGTGACTGTATATAAATGGAATCGTACTTCATGAGGCTGACTCCCACTCCAACTCCCCAAAATAATCAAAGCGCTTTATCTCATGATGCGCAGTCTTGCTGTTTTTGTGTCAGCATGAATCAGTATATGCACGGCCATGTGTCGGTTTATTTTTCCAGCCGACAGCATTCACGTGGAAATGTGAGCCATACGTTGCTGTCCTTCTGCTTACGTGTGATTAAATATGTCCCTTTTAGTGCTTTCAAGGCTTGCCATCCGAAGATAAAGACCTTCTACTTTGCTGCGGAAAATGTAGACGACATGTCCCGGTGAGTTAATGAGGCTTTTATAGCCGTATTGCACACTCCCCAAACATTTAAACCCATACTGTCTGCAAACTGAATCCTCCTACTAATAGACTGCCCTCTCTGTTTGAAACAAAGTAGTTTTGCAAGTTTATTAGTCAAACAGTTGAACACACACACGCACACACACACACTGGTATGAGATGTTTCATTGGATGTTGAATTGCTGTGCGTCAGTGCTGTTGTTCTCCCCCACAGGTGGCTTAGTCGTCTCAGTATGGCAGTGGCAGGCTACTCTGAGCAGCAGGAGAAAATGCGCCAAGACCAAGGTGAGATTAGTCACAGTCTGTGTTCACGGTGCTGCAAGAATTTCTTCAGCTGTTACAGGTCAACAGTTATATAAAACTGATGATTTCTAAGCAGTGGGGCATCACGCTGTTGCTTTTCGATTGAGGAATTACGTACATAAAAGTTGAAACAAATGCGTGAATAATTATTTTGCCTAGTCTTCATTTGGCAGAGGTTTTGATTTGCTGTCAGAGGCTCACAGCAGTAATTAAGCTGCTGTCTTTACTGTTTAGAACTGGAGGTGCAACAACTTTTGCACCACAAATGGACAAAACTGGTTGTTCCAACATTAACGTTTCTTTAAAAAAAAGTGACTGTAGAGATGACTCCATTTAAATTCTTGCTTCTTTAGTTCGGTTCACTTACTTTAAAGTAAAGACTTCTTTGTCTGAATCTTTCCACTGGGAGATGAGCTCATTAATTATTTATTTGACTGTCAAAGTTTAGAAGAATTACAAGGAAATAAATTGGGGATTTGAAAATTATAACTTGGCTTAGAGTAAATTTGATGCTATGGCCTGGAAAAACAAGACCAGATGCAGAGGATTCAATATACAGATTTAGATCAGCGGCAGAGGCGTTGTACTTCCGCTTTACATCAGATTCAAGAATCGCTTCGTCGTGCTGAGTATAAATAGTAATTTTAAGGGGCTGAATAACTTCTTCAGCTTCTTAAAGATGGACCGGAAATAATGTAACTAACCCTTGCGCTATTTAGAGGAGCCTACGTAGGAACCTTGCATGGGTGGGTGGGTGAGAGCAGGTTTATCACTAGCTTCATGAAAACAGGGTCTTTTGCTTTACAGAAGAGTTTCTAAATTAGAACCATAACACCTCCAGAAGACCTATAAGGAAGTTCTCACATCTTAGATTCATCCTTTTTCACACTCCAGAGTGGACCCGGACTTGTACATCACACCTACCCATCCACACTCCTGCCACAGTACCCTTGTCAGAGCTGTTAGTCAGAGTTTGATTTTTCCGACCTCATGCAGGTGTTCAGATTGCAAACTGTATGCGTGTGAGAAAAGTTACCCCTTTCTGCTGCATGTAGAAACAGTTGATTTTTCTTGTGCCTAGAAGTATTAACTCAACAGTACTTTTGTACATGACAGATTACTGGAGTGAGAGTGATCATGAGGAGATGGAAATGCCCTCAATGTCCAAACAGGACAGTCCACCACCACCTTATGACACCTATCCCAGAGCATCCTCAGTGAGTCTGTCAGCCTGTAGTTCAGAAATTTATGGTTGATTTACTGAATTTTCCTCTGTGGCACACGTCCCTTATTTTTCTTACGTCTGTTTGTAATTAGGTGAGTCCTTACCTTGAACCGAAACGCGGGCATCTCTCCTCCTCCGACACCTTTCAGTCTCGTTCTTCTCATGAGGAGTTCCGCTCAGAGCCTCAGGAAGGCAGCAGCAACAATGGCATCTCCCCCGGGCCAAAGACGAGCAGCCATCGAAACTCGTGGCACGACCAGATGGAAAGCAACACACGGATGCACTATCTCCAGACGTTTCCCATGGAGGAATCCTTGTTATCCCAGGACAGGGACCAGTTGGCGATGGAGTACCGCAGGCAGGCCACTCTGCCTGCACAGCGCAGTCTGCTGCAGGAACAGTACAGAGCCCTGCCCTTGCCCCTCAGGGCCAGTATTGATTCAGAGGCAGGAGGGAAACCTCGCAGCTTCACACTTCCCAGGGACAGCGGCCTCCATGCTATCCTGGCTGCCACTGCTGCTTCTGATCAGGGGGAACCGCAGCACTATCCACTGGACCGGTCCAGGGATGCAGGTCAGATTCCTTATATGAATTTTCAGTTTTACTACAGTATGCTGCCTGTCATGAGAAGCCAAACAGTTGCAGTCTTCTCTTTTGTATTTATTTTACAACATTTTTACAGGATTTGAATTCACCAAAGCCCCTTATGGTTTAATAACACTGTTAGGCTATAAAGCAATAGCAACATGCTGCTATGGCTAATGTAATCACAATTGTAATCACAGTGTCCCCAACAAGTCTTGTTTAATCACTGTTTTGGAAACTTTTCTAGGACAAGTAAAACGCTTCTCTAAGTGGGCTTTTTATTTACGTATTTCATGTTACAGAACCAAATGTCTAAACCCCGTATTCATCCAAGACCTTACAGCATCAAACCAACATCCTATTCCAAAGTGACCATGAATGAGGGAATGAGATGTGCAAACTGTAAAATCCTGCTGCACTCTATAGCTAACAGAAAAACTAATAAAATAATTATTTTCCTAAAAACTGTTTAATGATGGATTTTTGGGCTATATACCAATAAAGCTTAGGCCTCAGTCACACAGCTGGTAACCCTCTAGAGAATGATATGATTGGCAGGTGGTTGCTTCTAGTTGCTAGGAGGGCACTGCAACAAAAAAACTCCTTGTTATTGCTTTGCTTATTGGTAGATTGCCGCTGCTGCCCACAGTCTGCATGGAAGATATTGATTTATCTGTTAATACTAGAAACTGATTGGTAGTGAAACTGAAAAGTGCAACGAAAGCTGCCTTCAGACTATTGCCTGCCTCACTGCTGCAGGTAATATGGTTCAAAAGGCAGGGCAGTAGAACTGCAGTGGTTTGCAGCACTGCCTCACAGCAAGGAGGTTGTGGGTTTGAGTCCACTGGCCGGCCGGGGCCCTCCTACTTTTAGTTTGCATGTTCTCACTGTGCATGCTTTGGCCTCTCTGTCCAATTTTTTGGGTAATTCATGACTGTGAAAAAACTTGGCTGAGAGTATGAATCTGTGCGTTAGCCCAGACTGGCGATCTGTTCAGGTGCTACGTCACTTCTCATCCTGTGACAGCTGGGATAGGCTGTGACCCCACTGAACTCCACCCTGAATTGGTTAAAATGAATGAAATTTATGGATGGATTGAAGTATTCACATATGCTTGGCAAGATTTTTTTTCGTTATTAGCACAAGTTGACATTCTTCTCACAAATTTGAGGCATATTGCTTCGATTTAGACAGTCAGGCACCACCTCTTACAATAAACGATGCTATAATCACCGTGTCTGCTGTATTCAAGAGAGGTCAACAACAATATCCACTTACGTTTAATCGAAAGCGTTAAATACCTCTGAACTGAAAATCAGTTCAGATTAACACATTTGGAGCCTGACAGGTGGCTGCGATGAAGAGCTCCTAGAGCTAATCTGACAGTTTTGTGGGGGTACAAAAATGTTGAGGTAGAGATGAAGACGTCGCACACTTAACAGCATCACTGAATGGTCCTGCTGTGAGAGCCTCTCCTGCTCAGTGTTATATGCAGATCAGTCTTTTCATCAGCACACGGCTGTGCAAATGCGCTTATTTGTCATCATTTATTTTATTAAAGCTGCTAACAGGCAGTCAGAGCCAGCAAATGTCAGAGGTTGAATACTCGCTATTATTGCTTTATTGGATTGGATTTAAAGCCAGCCCATTCGCCATCCCTTGAAGTCCTCCGGGGAAGTTGTCTAAGTGAAACGAAATTTAGTCTTATTTGATACTGATTTATCTTGGCAGCCCACTCTCTTTTTCTCTCTAGCACACTCTCTAGCTCATTCTTTCGCTTTCTCTCTCTCCTTTTTCCCTCTTGCCTGATCGAGATGTCGTCGTGCCTCTCGGCGGTGTTTGGATGGCGAGGCGAGGAGGAATCCTTTCAGCCCAAGTTAATGTTGAATTCAGAATGGGATAAAGAAGCTCGCCCAAGGCCCCTCTCTTCTTGTCCTCATTTATCTATTGCTCCGTGGGTTCGGTCTCTCCACCACTTCTAATAGGGATGAGAAAGCAGACACAAAACAGGCGGCAAACAAAGTGCGATACATTTCAAAGCACAGCCCAAAAGCCTCAGAATGTACCACCCTGCTTCCAAAATACAAAACAGTGTGTGACAACTCACATAATCAGAGCCCGAGTGCAGTGTATGAGTGTTGGCAACAGGGGGCAGTGCATGAAAACAGGAGACAAATGGGGTTTGGGTAGCTTATTAGAATAATGCATGAGATTCCAGTTTCCTAGGTTTAAGGTCCTTTTTCTTCCTTTATTGCTGTCTGAAGAAAAAAGCACAAATAATACATGTAGCTCTGACTAATGTCTTAAAAACAAAATAAATGTTTACTCATCTCGGGAGACGTCCATAGGCTACATAATTAGTCAATAGGCTAATCAGTAAAAAATGAAAACTAGAATTGATTCATCCAATTAGCAAAATGTTTTTTTTTAATCACTCTAGGGGGAGCGTTGTTAGAGGGTGTGAAAAGGTAACAAATCTCAGTTTCGACTTTAGTTTACTAATATATGTTTTTTTGGTGCATTTTGTGTCTTGCCAGGCCATGGACGTGACTGCAGGATGCAGACGGACTCTCTGGTGGATTTGTACCGTGCCCTGGAGCAGACAAACCTGTCTGATCACAGACCAGCCAACCGCCTGGAATACAAGCGCTCGTTTGTCCGCCGAGTTAACGACCCCCTGCTGAATGACAAACTTCACCGCTTACGAATTCTCCACAGTTCACTCAATGTATAACAACACATTTAAGCATGAATTATTGTTTTATAAACGAGTTGCATTTGCTGATTTCTGATTCGTGCTTTTATTTTCTTGCAGAACGTCCCCCTTCAAGACACAAATCGATCGTTGGGTTTTTTAGGGTAGCCTGTTGAGACTCGGTGTGGCGGTGACAACTAAGCTATAACACCTCTGTCTGCACTTCACACAGCTGGCGTCCCAGTGACGGAAATGAAAGGCACCAAAAACCATTGTTTACCTTCTTGGTTCTCCATCTCCTCTCCTTTACACCACCTTCAACTGCAGTCCACTTGCAGGAGCACAAAGACTCGCTATCCCTATTTGCCTCATCGCTTTCTTTTTAGGATGAGGGCTTTAACAAAAGGCAAAAAAAGATGCCTGGCTTGATGAAATAAGTTATAGGCTCCCAGGGTTTATGGCAAATAAGCACTTTGATTCCATGTCAGAAATTTGTCAGAGAGGTTTTTAAATCATTGCTCACGTGCATGGCCACGTCCCTTTGCTTCTGTTGAGTTGTTTGAACATTATGCTGGAGTTGTGTGCAGCTGCTCATTGTGCACAACATTTGGTTATGCATGTGTGTTTGATTCATGGGTATGTTTGTTGTACGAGTGTACAGGATGTTTTATATATATATGTATATATATATATATATATATATATATATATATATACATACAGATATTATGATATTACACTACAGCAAAAGTGACTACACGGTGTTTTGGGTTACTTATACAAATTGTAAATCAAGTGCTGTGCCTCAGTGATAGTGAATGTACATTGTACTTTTCCAAGAGAGGTCAGAGAAGACACAGAACGCAAGCTATCCCTCAAACCAGAGGCACAAAAATAAAAGGCTTGGCAATAATGAACTCGTATTGTAAATTACAGATGAACGATCAGAATAGTCGTCTATTTTTGTATGCATGCTGTCTACCTGATTGTTTGTAAGACATTTTCTCCACCCCTCGGCTCACCCGCAGTCCCTTACTCACCCACACACACTCATGCACACAAGCGGCACAGTGTATTTCTAATTCTTATACAAACGGCCCCAGAAAATTGAATCATTTTCTTTCTGATTGTGCGCCGTAAAAAGCAGAATAACCGTATTTATTAAGTGTTTAATGTGCAAGCATGCTTTGTAAGACTAAAACATTGTACCCAGCCATGTGACTCACATATCACACCTGTGCCATATTGTAGCTGCATTTTTTTTTTTTAAATAAAGTACATACATGAGAACCTCTGCTGAGTGTTTTTCTTTCTTTTTCTACTTTAATGATGAGGCTGCTCAATTTACATGAAACTTCAGGTTTTCTCATAATATATAATTAATGGAACACGTGGGAATAGTGCTCTGTTTAGTGCAGGTATAACTGTTTATTTAGGTATGCTACTACTGGTTTAAAGCGAACCTGCGGGTTCACGGGACAGCTGCACGTCATTTGCCCCAATTACATTAACACAGAGAGAGCACACATTTATCTTCTCAGCCTCAAGAATAAAACAGCAGCCCCAGAGGAGAAAAAGCCTTTGTAGAAGCAGCACTGCTCGGTACTGTACGTGTGCCCATTGTGAATCTCTGCATGACAGTTGGTAGGAAAATCCAGTGTCATTACACATAACTTTGTTGACAAAAAATCAGTCAACCTCCACAAGGCACAGAAAAAAGACGGCCTTTAATTTTCTGCCACGTCCTTCTGTGGATGCCAGGTACTCCATCCCACTGTGTTTGTGTAGCCAAGGTATTGCACTATGGCCATATGGAGATATTCAAATGGGACTTGTGATTGAATTGTAGTTGAAGCTAACATAGAGTGGAAGAGAATACCCCAAATTGAATTGCCAGGTTTCACACTGCCTCATAGGTGTAAATAGTAATGACTTTTTTGTTGTTGCTGTGATGTATATTGCATTTAATCTGCATGAATTAGAGTAATGTTGCAAGTACAAATTTTGCTGCTACCGACTGGAAATTAAGGAGCAGTCCCACAAATATTACCCCACGATTATACTTAGTAATATTCTTGTTACTGTGTCAAACCACACATGATTAAATGCATTTTTCTTATTTCATGTTCCATTTTAAAATGTTTGGTTCATACCAAGAAACCCTCATTGCGTGTTTTCCTTATAAATAGTCCTCTGTGTCTACAATCTGTATTTTATACATTACATTACACATGCAACACAACCACGATTGCATGCAGACAATATTTACTTCACCAGATTTCAGCACAAACGTCTCAGTACTCATTCAGTGTCATAAAATCAAACTTGTAATTCTCATTTAGATGCCTTTTTCCCAGTGTATCCCCCTTTAGAACATCAGAGGTAATAACCTGGGTTTACACAGCGGGATCATTTATTCTCCAGGTACTTCTAACAGGTCAGCTTTGCTTTCATCTCACTCTCATTATAAAGGAGGTCATAATCGTATCCAGATAAATAGAAAATACTGGCTGCTAATAAGAATCATCATCCATTCACAGGAGTTCTTATTTATTTGTTAGTTTGCTACATTTACAAAACAGTGCTAAAGACAGATATGATGAAAACAGACTGAACAGAAAATTTAAATCATAGTGCTGACACGTGTTAAAACAATGCAACCGTTTGTGATGTGAACAACTGAGCTATTTGTTCTAAATTCTGACAAGATGAGCTGAACTAAATTTCTAAGTCCAATGCTTCTGTTATTAGGTTAGGCCTAAACCGAGTTACAAAAAAGGTCTACACACACAGATTCACTCACAGGGTCTTGGACTTCATATATTTGGGGATATTAGACAAAGTATTACAACATAACTTCCTCTGTGCCTTAATTGCATGTATCCATTTTGTATTTTGTAAGCAGTTAGAAAGTTAGTAATTTGTGATCATCAGATTTTGGATAAAATAGATTGATACTACTAAAAGTGTAT
This sequence comes from Perissodus microlepis, assembly GCF_051167445.1. NCBI lineage: Eukaryota > Metazoa > Chordata > Actinopteri > Cichliformes > Cichlidae > Perissodus > Perissodus microlepis. The sequence goes on from NC_140470.1 coordinate 11,873,122, forward strand.
GAGGAAAAATACTGCAATTCCAGCCCAATAACACAGGAATTACACTGCATAATGGCGGGCATCTTAACAAAAATGTTGCGACAGCTGCGATGAGGCTCAGGATTCATCCAGGGAAGGGCTGCGTTACTGCAAACAATTCCATGCAAAAAATTTCCATTTACAAAATGAGAAACACACAAACAGCGAAAACAAAACTCTATTCATACGTGCAGACTCAGCCAGACGTTACATACCAGCCAAAATGACTCACATATTTTCTAATTCAGTACTCTCTGTTCATGCGGCATCTATTCTCAGCTGCGTCAGAAAGCTTTGTTAATCATATTTGGGCCCGAGAAAGTTCATTTACGAATGCTTTTGTTGTCACATTGGCCTGCAGTGAGCTCTGTGTTCAGTGCTTAACCATTTTGCCAGTGATTCACCACAGAGTCATCACAGCCATTTACAGTCAATCTTCAGTTTGAACTTCTACCCACTCACGTGTAACTTGACAAAGTTACAGAAACTAAAAATAGTGGCAAAAATGTGTTTTTTAAATGCATTTTTGTTAACGCGGACAGATTTGATATGGAGTTTTTTCTTCAAGCATTTCGGCAGCACTTCTTCCCCATAGTAGAATCAGGTCTTTAATCTCCTTGAATCCACTCTAAGCCTTTAAGTACTTGGTAATATCCTCTTAATGTGACATAGGTGTTATCAACTTGATTTAATGAATGTGCATGACTAGCAATGGCCAGGCTAATAGAACAGACTATCCCCCCCCCCCCCCCCCCCCCCCCCCACAATTGGCTTCGCCTTGTTAATTCTTTTGTTTCTTTCACTTCATGGTCTGAATAATGTTTCATCTGGAGAAAAAAGGCACACAGAAGAAAGATTTGTGAAAAAAGAGTGCATCAAATACGCTGCAGCAAATTAAAAGTGAATTAACAGCAAATTTAAAAAGACCCATGGAGATAGGCAAACAAAAAACTACCTTTGATTTGATTTATGATTTCAGAGTTTATTTAACAGAAAAATGCACACCTACGAGAAATTGTTGTATCATTTACATTATTAACCCCCCCTAACACATGATTATGAAATGTGAAGTCAAGCAAATATGAAAAGATTTATAAATCAGCTTTCATCTGACTAAAGGTCACAGACGGATAAATATCCATTTGGCCAGATGAGAGATAAAAGAGAAACATTCTCATTATAGTTTTTTAATCTCTAACAATTATTGCCAAAGCAATGCATATCAGATCCTAATCCACAGTCAGTGTCTTTGCTAGCACTGTTGTCATGACTTTGTTTTTAATAAACAGTTTCATTATGCAACCTCTCACTGTCTGAGTGCCGAGTCCATATAGCACTGGGTTGGCAATGGGTGGAATGATGATAAAGTATAAAGACAGGAAGATCTGTGCTTCGACAGCCACATGACTCATGTTAAATCTGGTCTGGATTACTTCAAAAAGGGAAGCAATAGTGTAGTTCAACAAAGACAACAAGTGTGGGACACACGTTCTAAAAGCATTGGCTTGAGATTCTTTTGGAAATGTCCTACATACTCTTAAAATGTGTGCGTAAGAGAAAACTATCATCACTAATTGGGGGACTATAAAAAGAACAAGAATTGCAAGTCCTACAGTGCTTATGTACTGTGCATTTGTGCATGAATTTTTGACCAGTTCCATGTTCACACAGTACAATTTTGACATGACTTTTCCACAGAAGCGAAGCTGTAAGGTAAGGGAGTAAAAAGATGTAAAAACAATAAATGGGTATAGACCTGTAAATGCAATGAGCTTGCATGTTTTTGAATAAGACATGATGCTGTAGTAATGGAGTGGGGAACATATCGCAATATATCTGTCATATCCCATAAGAGCTAAAATGCAGAACTCCCCACTTGCATATGTGTGCAGGAAATAAGCCTGAGCCATGCACCACTTCAAGGTCACGTCGTGCGTTTTTGATACGAGCACAGCCATGATTGCAGGTAACAAAGCGCTGCTGCCGTAGATTTCATTAAGGGACAGCATGCAGGTGAACACGTTCATAGGTTGATGCAGCTGTTTGTTTTGGTGTATAACAGAAATGAGCAGTACATTCAAAACAAGGGTAATGAGGTAGAGCAGGAAAAATACACTAAACAGCCCATCTTTGTAGTTTTCCATGACAGCATACGCAGTCATTTTGAATGTTGCTGCAGTTGTGTTGTCCATGTTTCAGTTCAGTTCTGAAAAGAAAAAAAAACATGAACTTCAAAATAAATATATGACATATTAATGACACATAAAATACACACTGGACACAGTAAAAGATATCAGCAAAATTGGTTATTTCTAAAGTGTTCAATCATGATTTGTTGATTTATTGATTTATTGATTTTATGGTGCTGAGTTTAACCTAGATTTGCCACTGAAGTTCATAGTTATAAAGCATATGAAGCGTTTGAGTAGCAGGTACTATCTGTACAGTTACAGGTTCAGTGAGCAGGAATATACAGAGCATTTAGAAGCTATTTTGAGCCTACTGTACCTGTTTCTCCTCCTCTCCTTGCTGCAGAGTGCACTGCTTAAGTGGGCAGCCTTTTATCGCAGCTCAGGGTGGGTTAGTGGTGTGCTGATCTCTCCTGTTACCATGGTGAAAAAAAAAAAAAAACGTCCCTCTGCTTCACAAACCCCTTTCAATTGTCCTTTCCTCCTATGCACATAATATAAATACCATAAAGGTCTTGCAAATAGATATAGATATTAAATGACTAATCTATACATCCAGTGGAGACTCCACATTTCATTTAAAAGCTTTTAGTGCTTGACATTTATTTCCATTCTGTTGTATTTTACATTTATGCTGCATTTTCTTGAAAACACATAAACGTAGCTTGCTGAAGTCTTAATTCTTACTTGCGTTGCTCAATCATTCGCCATGAATCATTTGTCGGCCTGATTAAATGAAGCAGTTTGACAGTTAAAAGTATTGTTAATTTCCCAGATTTGACCTATAAGCAGTAGACATCCTAACGCACATGTGTTTGTGTGTATGTGTGTGTATGGTTGCTATAGCCTGATATTATACACTCACTTATGCTCATGCATGTACACAAGGACATGACTGCTAAAGTTCAAACCAAGCATCAGAATGGGGAAGAAAGGGGATTTATGTAACTTTGAATGTGACGTGGTTGCTGGTAGACAAGCTGTTCTGAGGATTTCAGAAGCTGCTGAACTACTTTTACCACACAACCATCTCCAGGGTTGACAGAAAAAAGAAGGGCTGGGTGAAACTGTCTTGTTGATGTCAAAGGTCAGAGAAGAATGGGAAGACTGCCTAGAGCTGATAGGAAGCCAACAGTAATTCAAATAAACACTCTTTACAAGCAAGGTATGCAGAAAAGCATCTCTGAATGCACCACATGTCTGGGCTACAGCAGCAGAAGACCACACCAGGTGTCACTCCTGTCAGCTAAGAGTAGGAAACTGAAGCTTTTCTGTTAATCAAATTTGGTAAGAGTGTGTTTGTGTGTTTGCTGATAGGGTCTGTAAGTTTTCTAGGCTCCTAGACAGCTTTAATGCTATAAAGGACTGGACAGGGAGAGAGAAAAAGATCTCCAACAAGTCAACACTTAGTAGATGGAGTTTTGGACTGGTGCCCCCGTGACCATGCAGCACTATGATCCCCGTTCTATTTTTGATCAGTGCATGTCCTCTGGTGCACACATTAAACAGCTTCACCACTTTCTATCAAAGAATCACAATGAAAGTAAGTGTAGATTCAAAAGAATATGAGAAATGTTCGTGCATGCCTTGAGCTCTTCTTATAATATCGGAGTTCACATTTCTCTTTACTTACGAAGTCAGCCCTTGGGTAGAATTGGCAGAATGCTGCTGCTAGACTACTTACTAGTTCAAACACATATCACCCCACTATTATTTTTCCACCAGCGCCGGGTTGTGCCAGGATCCAGATCAAATTTCCCCCTTACATACAGAGAAATAAAAAGTTTGGCTCCTGCATATGAAGCTCAGAGCCACTCATCATCTTAAATTTTGCATTGCCTTTAATTCCAGCATTCAGTGCTCTAAGGTTTACTAAAGGTCCCCAGTGCCCAAGAACCAGACAAAAACTAATAGCAAAACAGGCCTCAGTGTCAAAGCTGGTCTTGCAACAGCCAAACCTTAAGTAAGGAGGCTGTCCGTTCTGTGAAAGAGAAGTCAAATCTGAAATCTTTTGCTGATTGCCTTTAAAAATCAAGTCTATAGAAGCTAAAGGAGGACTCATGTTGTGTTCACTTTCCACTGAGCTTTTAGGCAAGGCCTCCATAAAAATAACCAGCCTGACTTGGCCCTCATATCATAACTTGTTAAGGCGACGCGAAGTGTTTAAAAGGAATTCCATACATTCATGCCTGACTCTGTGTTGCTGAAGAGTTTCTGAAAATGACAATTTGGAATATATTTGTTAAACATAATTCAAGATTCAAGAAGTTTATTGTCATGTACCCAGCAAAACACAAACGGTTATGCAGAGCAATGAAATTCTTACTTTGCAGAATCTTAAATATCAGCAGCTTGTGTTTAAAACATTCATTTAAAACCTGATTTATTAACTCGGTTTCCATAAGCTAAAGATTGAAACAGAAATATATGTCTTTAAATTCGAGTTACATTTTTTTACATAATTTTTTGGTGTGTTTTGAAGGGTACACAAGGTATCATCTGCCAATGATGCCACTAAAAAAAGTTAAATCTGAAGAGTTACACATTAACAGGTAAACACATCATAGGTCATTAGTCCACTTTGTATTTCTATTCCTCTAGAAAGCAATTAGATACCACTGTTTTGCCACAGGTGAGACCTCTTTGGACAGCACCTGGAGGATGGAGACGAGGGCTGAGAGGAAAACAGTAGTAATGACATCCCTTTGGAAAAAAAAATGATGCAACGTTGATTAAACTGTGTCCAAAGGGTCATAACCTTTGAGATAATGCAATACAGCAATAACTTTTAAGACGCTGACAGCAGAACTTTTATATTTCTGTCATGATCCGGAGTTTGTGACTCCGTGTTTATGTTTTAGTAGTTATTATTATTTTGGGTTTTGTTTTCATGTTCCTATGTGTTCCCCAGTCTGTGTAAGTTTTTGCGTTGTGTCATTGGGTGTATGCGTTTCCTGTTTTATTTTGAAGGTCTGCGTCTTATGTGAGTGTTTTCAGTTTGCCTCCCTGGTCTCGTCATGTTAATCACCCTCAGCTGTGTCCCCCACCTGTGTGTGATCTCCCTGTGTTCTCTGAGTGTTTTTAAGTCTTGTCGTCTGTCTTAGTCGTTGCTGGTTCGTCTGCGTTATTCCCCTCCGTCATCCTGTGTTGTTTCCCCTCGGTCTCCCTGCGTCTCTCCGTATGTATTTCCCCGGACCTCCCTGCATCTTCGTTTCTGGTTTGTTTTACCCAGTTTAGGTTTTCCTGCTTCACCTTCACCCACGCCATTGCTGTTTGTATTTTCTTTTGTTAAATAAATACTCATCTGCACCCGAGCTGCCGCATTTTGGGTCCTATCTCCAATTCCACACGTCCGCACGGTGGTCGTGACAATTTCTAGCTATTCATTTTATAAATAAATAAATAAATAAATAAATAAATAAATAAGTTAGTTCCACTCTAAGCATGGTGGGAAAGTTCAAAAAGTTCAAAATATTAACTTTAATTAAACTGTGATCAGCTTTCTATGCAGGTTTATGCCCCTTCAGCTTTACTAGTGACATTTAAAGATAAATACTGCTAATTAAATAGCAATCAGCCACTGTGTATGTCTGTGGGCTTTGGGCTTCTCAAAAGAGACTTTTTCCTAAGATAAGACTGTTTTAAGTTTTGTGTCAACAAAGTGAACCCTCTTTAACTGCTGGCTAAAGCGGAGATCTTTGGGTTACTACAGCTCTTTTGAGGCTGAATATACAGGGTGCAGATAATTCAGGGTGAAAGGAGCCTGTGAACTAATTTGACTAAAATCTAAACTTCATCTAAGTAATCTGGCTTATGAGACAAAGAAATCGATTGCTATTGGATGCTGCAGCACAAAAAGACAAAAAGAAAAAATGGAGACACGTGAACCTATTTGGTTCTAGCTCAGGGATATTGCTTATCTCAAAGTCTGTTGGCAGAACCTTGTGTTTAAGGTGCTCACATTAGAGAATAGGCAGTCAGAAAATGCCCAGCATAGCAAGGCACTGATTTCTTTAAGACCACTTTGGACGATCAAACTTCCAAACTCATCTCTCTAACCAAGAGAAATGGAAAATTAAATCTTTGTCCGTAATTCAAAAGCTTCTGCTTCACTAAAGAATACCGCCCACACAGTTCTTCTCATTTTTTTAGGCTTGTCACCTAACCTGACCAGAGTCCACGCTCCCTTAAGCTTTACATAGCACTGATCTATTCACAACCACACAGCATAAGAGACCGTAATGTGATCTAATGGCGACAACTGCACTTTCTATGTTTCAATTTACATTTGATTAAACATTCTCTTTAAAACTGGTTTGACAAATGTTCATGTCACCCGACTTCCACTGAACTTGTGTGCAAAAATAATAAAACCTAAACAAATATGCTGGAAAACATTCGTGCTTTGCAAGGAAAAATCACTGTTGTTTACAAGCTACTCTCTTCAGTAAATGTTGAGATGAGATACAGAAATACATGTGCTATGGGAGAATGCATTCTCAGTCATTTAACATAGAAAGAGACGGCCTGTGTGCTAATGCCAGCAAGCAGTGAAGGCTTGTGCATGCTTTCAATTACATTTATAAGTCAGATTCTTGTCTCATGACTTTTAGACACGAGGTGGGCACAGTAATCTAATTTTCTTAAATGTGATTGAGGAAAGCATGAACTCCTAACAGTGCTTGTAGTTCCATAATATAAAACCCAGTGACCAGTGTGCTGCTTCGTATTGTGTCCTCTGCTCCGTTCTGACTGAAACAGACAGATCCACACCGAACCCTCATTTCTGGTGCAAAACTGAGAGACGCGAGAATGTTTTGTTATCGTGTGATTGTTTTGGCACTTTTGGTTGTCTTACTGCTAAATGGTAAGTATCTCTGCAGATCTCTGCAGATTTTTTTTCTGCCCAGTTTATGACCAAGAGGGGTTGAAGTTTTTCAAGCTTAAAGCAAAAGGATTTTACCTAAAACTACAGTAAATTTCTTTCTTTCTTTTTTTTTCTAAATTACAGTTGCTCTAAATGAGGCTGCATCCTTCCCGTGGTCTTGCCCCAGTCTAAGTGGAGTATGTAGAAAGGTTTGCCTCCCAACAGAGTTGTTCTTTGGACCTCTGGGCTGTGGGAAAGGCTTCCTGTAAGTGTTAATGTTCATGTGCAGCATGTGAGTACATCAGTGTATATGTATAGTTGCTAATACACATTTTTTTCAATGTTATTCTTAGGTGTTGCGTGTCTCACTTTCTATGAGGAAAGCATGTCTGGACTGTATCTGCACTTCTGAAGTCAGAGATACCAGATGACTTACCAAGCCTGACAGAGGATGAGGCAAACAGAAAGCACTGTTGTGGAGGGTTGAATTTAGCATTCTAACTCTATGTAACATGGCAGACTTTGTAATATTAAATTAACTTCTTGTGTTAACTTGTTGGGCTTTTTTTTTTTTTGCAGCTAAATTAAGGGTGAATTCTTACAAAAACATTTTAGCTTGATTGTATTTTTTTAATCTAACTTTGGATTATTAGTAAGAATGTGATTCAAATTTGGTCTGAAACAAGAAATCTTCTAATACTCTGCCTCATGTTCAGGTTTGGTTTGTTTTAACTCATATGGGCTTTTTATCCATTACGTCCAATCAAAAGGGGGACTTGGGGCCCCTGAAAACACAGAATATGGATTAAAAAAAAAGAACTACTTTCCCATAAATATCACATTTAATAATTGAAGATACCTCCATGGGAATCCTTTTCAACCCAAACCTTTTTAACCGTGATAATATGGCTGATCTAATTCAATAAGTTGCATGCTTTCAGTAAAATAGGAGCACAAGGCCATTAATAGCCAAAGCTACATCTCATGGCAGACAGTTTATTACCACAAGTGCAATTCACAGTACACACAACACTGCTCTGTAATATATAACGACACAGTAACAAACCTCAGGTTATAAATTTCATTTTCTACTTGATTTCCTGGACAGTTTGAAATATTTTTTTTATGGAAGAAGATTGTTTATAACACAAAATCCAGCGATATCTGCTATATTATTAGTGTTTTCTGGCTGCAACAAATAAACAATATGGCAAAATTTCAAGAAACACTTTCACCTGATAGTTACTGTCAGTGTCTAATCCCCTTTGAGTCAGGGTCTGTGCACATAACTGAGCTTTAAGAGCCTGAGCCACTGGGATTGTTACAGCAGACTGAATCTCAGGTGATGGGCTTATAACTCCAAAGGTAAGTAGCTTACTGCAGAGAAGTTTAGGAGGTGTGGCTTTCTTTATCATGTTTTTAGACTTTGCTGTATGCTGACAAAGCTGCACAGACAGGTTGCTGTAACAAAAGGGAGAGAAACACATTCATAAAACAGTTCCTTCAATCTTCTCATAAAGAGTGCGAAAAGCTTTAAGTGCATTACGATACCTTAATGTATGAACCTTCATGTGTTTGTTCACTTTCTGCGATTTTCATTTTATCTTATCAATTTAAAAAAAAAAAATCCTTCCCATTCTTCACCACGACATTGGTGGTGAAGAATGGGGGCTGTCTTTCACAGCAGTCGTAGGGCGAGAGGTGAGGTACACCATGGACACCACCATGGTGTGCATCACAGAGAGACAGACAACCATCTTCACTCATAAACATTTTATATCTCCCTTTTACTATTTGTTTTTAAGTTAGTGTAGTCTCACTTAGTTTCCACAGCGGATTTTCTTCTTTCATTTGAGTTTTTCTTGTGGGAAAATCTTTAGTTTCAGTATTAGTTTTATTCATTTTTATTATTAATGTATGGAGCCGTACATTTGAGAGCCATTCAGGAAAAACAGTCCAGATATTACAATAAAAACTCAACCTTTTGAAAGCAGCTGACTCACTCAGAGTCTCAATAAACACGTCTATCAAAGCCTCATCAGGAAAGTTGTAATATTTGTTTTTTTAAACCAAACTAACAAATAAAACTAAAACTAAGCATAATTTCCTCTTTATTTATTTTTATTTTATTTTATTTTATTTAGCTTTATTTAAGTCTTGGGCCCATCATGATGCAAAATTTCATCTCCCCAGTGTCATTTTTTCCTTAGTGTCAAAAAGCAAGATATTAGCATGCACGGATTCTATGTTTTTAAGCAAAAAAATCACTGCTATCAGCATCATTATCTTAGAAAGCAACAGGGTAAAAATAGGGAAAGAAATTTAACATTTAACAGTGTATGGACATGTTTAATACAGCTGCTGATTTTTATCCAAAAGCTCATCCAAATGTAGATTCTTTGTCATTCTTTTATACCGCTGTGCTCTGATACACCTGACACTACTGGTGAAAAGCTGCATTTTTACACAAAAGAGAGTGGGTCCATTTTCCTAGTATATATGCAAGCTTTATTTATTTATTTTGCTTGGAGTTATTATTTGTACTACAGCTGATTTCCATTGAAGATAAGGTCCTGGCATCAGACTGACAACAGCAAAAACACTGCATGTGATACTACAGAGATCCTACCACTTGAGGGCAGCACTGAAGTACTATCCACATGCAGCAGTCTTCTTCCTTAAGCAGGATAAATTAAAACCTGATTTCCTCGTACAACATAACTGTACATAGTCTACAAACAACACACACATAAAACATTATATACTTCACCAACAAAGACAAAAAAAATGCATTTTGTACATTGAATAATCACTGTGTGATTATCAGCCCTCTACATTCCTCCCTCTAAAATAACCTATTTATATTTGTTTGTAAACTGAGTAATGCTTGACCATTAATTCCACTGTTAAACTGTTCCACATTAAACTGTTCCATGATTTTATGCCACATGTGGATATAGAAAAAGTTATTTTAGTAGTCCAAATTCTTTGTATCTTAGAATTTGTTGTACCCCTTAAGTTGTAGTCATTCATCTCTATCACAGAACAATTTCTGAATGGTTTCTGGCAACAATTTATTCCTTACATTCATGCTGTTTTGAATTAAAGAATTTTACTGTTAAAAAATTGGATCACTTTTGTTTATAAAACTTTACATTACTAACAATTCGCATGGATCTTTGTTTTGTTTTTGTTGTTGTTTTTTCAATACATACAGTGATTGTAATGACCTTTGATGAGTATTTTCTCCACACAGTAACTTAACAAGGTAAAACCAAAGAATTGTAAAGGATGTAAAGTGTTTTTTGATGTCTCACATGCCTCACTTTAGGCAAGACTGAAATGCTTTAACACAGTTTGTTTTGAATATCATTACTGTGAGATCCGTGTATACTATTGATATCTTAACCAGTTAGTTAGCAATCCATTATTTATTTAATAATTTATTCCAATACCTTTACACTTTGCACATCGCACATATGAATATGCTATACATTTTGCTATTGTCTGTAATATCTGTTTTTCTATGCTATTTACACTGAGAGCAAAGATAAAAACGTAGCCCGATTACTATATTTGGCCAATAAAGCTGATTCTGACTTCCAGCAACTTTTTTCATTTATTATCACACTCAGGAATTTAATTCCATGCACTCGTTCTATGTTGAAACCTTATATTTGTACTTGAAATTGATTTTTGTTTTCATTTTACTGTAACCAAAGGTTTTAAACACTCAATAGAGCTTGCAAAACTCCCGTCTACTGTTTCACACTCCAGTCCGATAGGTGGCGGTACAGCACCTGAACGCTGGTCTGCCAACCACCAACAGAACCTAAATAAGAAGAAAGACGACGAGCGAGGAAGACACCGAAGAAGAAGCAATAACAAACAAACCTAGCGGCTGTAAGGTAACACAACTTGGTGGAAGTGTATGTTGTCTTTATTCGACGTATCATCGGTTTTTGTTTTGTTAGTTCTCTATAAAACGTTGTGAATGGGCTGCACAATAGATATATGAGTATCTGTTACGAATACATCGTAGCTGTTATCTAACGTCAGCTAATACTAGCCAGACGGCAACTAACGTTTAGTTAATCCTCGCTGTGTTTGTCGTTTTGTCGTGGAAATAGTAACTCTTTAGAGATAATTGGGGAGTATAAAAGCAAAATAAGTGTTATATATTTAAAAAAAACACGGTTATATGTGAGAATCTCAGGTGAGGTCACAAACCTCCCACTGCACTTATTAGCGGGATACTGAGGTATGTCCTTCCCACACTATAAACACATGAGATAATGTTACGTGTACATTGGTCAGAGTTAAGGAGAAACTGACCTTAACGGCATGCTAATCGCATTTCAGCTAGTCAGTCTACTTTGACCTAACTGCATAGTTAAGTCATATGAGTTTTATTGTTGCGACAGAGCCTTGCAAAGATACCAGGTCAACTTCCTGTAAACAGCAAAAGCGACAAAAAGTTGCTACATTCCTGTTTTGTTAGAAAGACAGGAGACAGTATAATTGATGTAAATATGTAAAAATTGTGTATGTTTCTGTTCTGTGTCTTGTGTACTGTTTGTTTGTATATGTGTCTTTCTTGCTGCTGTTACACCCAAATTTCCCCTTGTGGGACAATTAAAGGATCATTCTATTCTATTCTATTCTATTCTATATGGGTTAAATGGCTAACTAGTGACACAAACCATATGTGGCCTTTGGGGAATGTTACTATCTTGCTAAAAAGAATCTCACTTGTTTTACCTCATCCTAGCGAGCGTGTTGTCGTTTAAAATCTCTTTTTCTTGAAGGTATGCGTATACATGTACGTGCATTCAGATTCCGCATTGTTGAGTACACTTTGAGTCAAATGGCTTGTTTTCATCTGTTCCAGTATAAGGGCCTTGAATGTATACTGTGCGTATTCATACTTTTCCATGTAAAAGGGTGTTTATTTGTGGGGGATATGTGGAGAATATGTAGATGCAGTCTACTTCAGATCCGTGGTTCTTCTGATTTACATGGGAGTGGTAAATTACAAAGCTTCCAAACAACTGGTTAGATTACTTATCTGTGTTAAAGTGATAAAAAGTGGAGTGTCAACAAAGCAAACCTCTGGAAACTGCAAACAGTCAGTGAACTTAAGTGTTTTATGTAAACATGCTCCTTTGCTTGTGAAAATGCCAATTAGCTTGGGTTAAAATAAGTCAAAGGAGGACAACATTGCAATAACCTCCAAAAGTACTTGTCTTGCTACTCCATAACAATGTAGTTCGTGTAAATGTGTGATGGTGGGTTACTTCATTCTTTGTTGATGAATCAGGTTACAGATTTACTTAGATTGAACTATTTGAATTTGCATAATAAGGCATCACATAGACTTCTGTGGTGAATCTTTGCAGAGCCTGCGACGTAACCTACATGAATGGCTGCCAGCTTTTATGCTTGTGCGTGGTGCGTCATGTGTTAATTATCACATTTTATGTGCGGTGCCATCCAGTAGAAACAAATAAAATTCTGGCACTTTTCCCCCCTCCTCTTTCTCCATTCTTTGTTCTGGTCAGTTTTTTTTTCTTTTTGTTTTTTTTTTTCAGGGCAAAAATATTTGCTCCTCTAGTTTTTCCACTTTGCTCATTCTATCACGCCCATCCCAACAATGTCAGCAATCTCCCTCGTGGAATTTGCTGACATTTGAGAGAATTATTGTCTGAAGGTGAAGAAAGATGCCCAACGGATTTACTTTACCAAATGGACCATCCCAGCCTTACCGTATTGGTCTATTTGATTCACCTTTTATTGTTTATTTTATTTTCACTTGCTAAATACGGGACAGACTTGACTGGGGGAAAGAAAGGGGAGAAAGAATGAGGGAAAGAAAAACAGCGGGGAAGAGGGACGGGGATAAAGGGCAAAGGGCAAAAAACAAACAAAATAAGCAGACAAAAAATACATAAATCAATCACCTGGATCACATGTTGAGAAAGAAAAAAGAGAAAACAAGCAGAAGAAAAAAAAAAGAGCAACATAATAAACAACATCACGATGATCTATGGGAATATCACAGTAAATACTAAACATTATTGTGCAGCACGTAAGATCGACAGCGCACAGTGTGCTTTGAGGTAGGAGCCAAAAAGGGTGTAGTTTGTGTGTGTGAGCACCCGTGTGTACACCTGTGAGCATGAGCGCGCTTGTATTTAAAAGGTTCCTTCATGTAATGCTAGAGGATGTTGGGAGCCACAGTGCTTATATTAATGCTGTAGCTACTTGTCCTCATATCTAGATCATGATTGTTATTCTCTGACTGATAAATTAAAATAAAAACTGTTGAAAAGGTAGCCAGAAATGCACAGGAGGAATCATCAGTACTGAACAGGCCAATCACAATAGCTGCAGGCTGTGCACACCCAACGTGCAGTTATATTTGTAGGGAGGTGCCCGTCAGATGATGGGGTAGGTTACTTTGTTGGGTTTCAGAAGGGATTGTGGTTACAATGTAGCTATGGTGTAGATTTCCTGCTGAAGCATAAATCTCTAGTTCAACATGACTTCTTCTTTTTTATAGATTAGTTCAACTGTAAGTAACCAAGGATGGTGCAGCTTGGCTGTCGGTGCATGGGAACTCGACTGAGTGTGCTTATACTGGTTTTCTGCAGCATACTGCTCCCCTTGCCTACAGATGCCTATATATATGCTGTAAGTAGAATTGGAGTTTTAAATCATATAATTTGGTAACCTTTGTTTGGAAAGATGAGCCTCAGACTCTTATGAAACTTTTGCCTGTTCTCATAGTGTTTGTATATTGTATTTACAGCATTACAGCAATATTACCAATATATTTGAGGACCGCATTGCTTTGTTTGGATCTGCACTTCCAAAGGATGGAATAATGGTGAGAACTGAGTGTTGAAGGAGGAGTACAGATGGTAAAATGCAGGTCGATTTCTTTTATAATGATGCATTTTTTTTTCTTTGTATCTTAGGGAGTTTTGGTTGCCTCTCATCCAGCTAATGCTTGCACAACAATAGACCCTCCCCCACCACTGCCCCCATCTTTTAATGCCACAACTACCAAATTTGTTGTTCTCATCAAACGTTATGACTGCAACTTTGATATAAAGGTAAGCAGAGTTTAACACTGAATATTTGTTGTCTGAGAAGCACACTGCTCTAATGTAAGGAACTTGTTTCAGGTTTTAAATGCACAGCAAGCTGGATACGATGCCGCAATCGTTCACAACATTTATTCAGAAATTCTGCTCAATATGAACTACAGCAATGGTAATTATTTGTGCTATTATAAACATGGGAAAACAAATATTACAAATATAAATATTTGCTATTGTACTGTCCTACTGTGTGTGTCTGATTCTTGTTGTTTTGTATTTTTCTTTTTCTTTTTCAGAAACTATTGCAGAGCAGATTAATATTCCCTCTGTATTCACCAGCTACTATGCCTCGCACATTCTTAGGAATTACATAATTCCGGAACAGGGGTAAGGAAGAACAATACCAGTAATATTAAACATAAACTGTAGATTAAACCAACTTTTAATTGTCAGCATTAGATTTGTACCAATCTGGAAACCATTTGGCTTGGCTGCTGATTTAGCTTCTCAGGCAAAGGCCGGTTTTCAGACTTTCCACTGTAGCGAGCTTATGTCATTGTCTGTTATCATGTCACGTGACTAATGCAGGTAAATAAGAAAGAGAATTCTGTTAATCAAATTGCATCTGTGATTGTCAAATGCTTTTGAGATTGAATTTCTGCAAAGTTTTCGCTCTTTTGCTCTGCAACCTCAAACACTGTTGGTCCACAGACCTTAGATTGCAAAGGGAAACCAGAAGGTTTCCAGTACAGAAACTTTGCCTACAGAATTTACATATGGAAATGTATAACCTGTAGGCAGATCTGTTTATATGTATTAGGTTTGCAGAAACAAACATATTTCTACTTTTTTCTTTTCTTGACTTGCAGGGCGTATGTGATTCTCAAGCCAGAGTTTCCTTTTCCGCTTTCCTACTACCTTATTCCCTTCACCGGAGTAGTGTGCATGATCATTCTTGTGATGTCTGTTGTTTTTGTAAGTATATGCATGAATTGATCTTTTCTGGGTTGTTTATACAGTAACACATGATGAAAGTGGACCAGAGGTAGTAGAGGCTTTTTGTGTTATAAAAGAGTGACCTAACTGTAACTCAACATATCTCTGTGTCTTTATTCTAATCCAGCTTCTTAGTATCTAATGATAGTTGTTAAACATGAACGCAAAGAACAAACCCAGTGATGTCTATTAGGCAGCTTTTATTAAACTTACAGAAATGAATCTGGTTATTTTCCACTTGCGTAATGTCACCTTCACTTTATCGGTCTCGCCTCTCTGCTCAGCTTAGCTTAATGTGTGGCAAAGTGAGGAGCAGATGAAGAAGAGCACACATGAATAGAGCCTGCCACAAACACATCAGAGGAGAGAAACGACCCTTTTTGTAATAATGAGTACATGAGCATTAAACAGTTCTCCCCCATTTATTTATTTGTTATTTCTTAGGGAGGCAGGCCATGAGGGTTAAGGGAAGTGTTGAGACGTCACTGTAAATCTTTTTTCCATCGATAAAACTGAGCTTTTTTCCATATTTCAGATTATACGATGTGTACAATACAGAAAAAGGCTGAGGAAAAATCGTTTGTCCAAGGAACAGCTGAAACGCATTCCAATACACAAGTTCAGTAAAGGTAACCATTTTTGCTGTTATTATAATAAATAAATTTTTTAAATATTAAGAAGTGACGGTAAATTTGAAGGCTGCGTTTTATTTTTTTAATCATTTGGGAAGACTTTTACGTGCGTTGAGAGTTACATGCCTGTTTATGTCTAATGATGCAAGCTGGTAACATTCAGTCTCTTTCAGGGGATGACTATGATGTGTGTGCAATATGTCTGGATGAGTATGAAGAAGGGGACAAGTTGCGTGTTTTGCCTTGTTCACATGGTAAATATCTGATATTCTGTGTTGATGAGGCACTGAACTTTTTTTTTTAAGTGCTCAATCATCTAATCCCATCCTATTTTCTAAAATATGAATTTTTTATCTTTTAAAAACTCTTGTTTAGTATTTTAGTCGTCATCCTCTGGTAGGTTTTTCATAAGTTCCTCAAAATGTTTTTGATTTTCAGCCTATCACTGCAAATGTGTAGACCCGTGGCTCACACAGACCAAGAAGACGTGTCCAGTGTGCAAACAGCGCGTTACCCGCAACAACCCTGAGCAGTCCGAGTCTGAGTCTGAGACAGAAACTGGAGGACGTGGAGAGGAAGAAGGACCAGAGGGTGACGCAGACTCGGAGCGCACTCCTCTGCTTCGACCCTCCAACCCGGGGTCACCCACAGGAAGCCCAGGGGCCTACTCAGCCACCACCACCACAACTACCGCCCAGTGCCTCACCTCCCCTGCACACTGCAACTCACCCATCCTAGGTTATGAAGGTTACTACTCACCGGTGGAGGACACAGACTCAGAAAGTGATGACACAGGAGAGGGCAGGCACCACTCTGACGATGACACAGCTCAGCTCATTGGTAGGGACTGAGAGGAGATCTGATGGCCAGAAATTAGCTACAATGAGATTATTTAGTTTGACCAGAAGGACAAAAGAGTTTCTATCCTCATACATATTGTTATTGGGGAAAAAAAAAATTAAATTGTTTTCAGATTTGTGGCTAGCTTGACAGTTAGTTCACTGATTTAGTGCTGATTGTTAAAAATCTGTCACCCAATAACCAGTGGAGTTCTTCCAAGTGTCATAACAAATGCAGAACCTGCGGTTGGTAAGTTTTACCAAGTGCAATGTTGAGCATAAACCACTGAAATCCACACATTTACTGTAGTCCATTAGCTTTCAAGCATGATGTCCGCTGTAACTGGATCACTAGTGCAGTACAAAATGTCCAGATCACTTACCGATCCCTTTTAGGCAAGAGTGAAATGTCCGTAGATGAAGTCTTCGTGGCCAAAGTTGTGCAAAAATGGGATGGGATCTTACCTTGTGCAAGGTTCTGTTTAGGATTAGTAGAGTATGAAGGATTTATGTTGTCTTAAAATGAATAATTCCTATCTTTTATTTTTTTTTCTAACAAGGATAATGGGGTAATATTTGTCTTCTTTTTATATTGTAATACCCCTAGTTCTGTTTTCACACATTTTAACTTTGCATCCAAGTTTTCTGAAATATGAGAAGTTAATATTGAATTAAGTCACAGTAAAATATAGGAGATATGTAACGTTACTGCTGCTTTTACATTGTCAATACTCTGCGGTTGTGGACAGTTTAAGGAAACTATTTTTTAGCTTTATACAGTTTGTTGATCAAACTCAGGTTTACACTCCAATAAATTGTCGGTGGCGATAAGAATAAGGTAATGGGGTTGTGGTCTTGTAAAGTGTTTTAGCGTTTTTCCTCGAATCTGTTTAAATGTATGTAATTAAGTTTTTTTCTTCTTTCATTTTTTTTTGTTTTTATTTTTTATACAACAAAATAGAAAAGAAAAAATTGTAGAACAATAATGTGAGAAACTGGGACACAGGTGGTGGTTTTAGGAAAAGCAGAGCATTGCCTTATACTGGCCTTCATCTACATGTCTGTGTTAAATGTCTGGAAATTGAACAAAATTGATTGATTGACAGACTCTCCACCCACACTGCTCTTATCGAGCTGTCTTTAAGACTGCTGTTTGGAAAGCTTGCATCTTATTCATCAGTGTGAACATCTGTCGGTGTGGGTTGTTTTTTTTTTTGTTTGTTTTTTTAAATAATTAAAAATAAAATGCTTTCCACATGTTTGGCTCTTGTAACGATAACGTAAGCTCGCATAGTCATGCTTGATTTGCACCTGAAAGCCGAGCAGCTGTGGTTTGATTCTCCACTTTCTGAGATGACCTTGGTGAGGTCTTTGCCCTTGATGTTTTTCAAAGAGACGTACAGCTGGAAACCTTTTAAATCTGTTTCTGAATGAATAGGGCTGTCATATCAATACATTCCTTCATTACTGACTAAAAGACTCGACACTTCTAAGATCTCTTTGGGACTTGTTTGCAATAGTCTGTATTGTAAAATATAGAAACTCCTCCTTTTTACAAAATACTTAAACTATCTTTTGTACTGTACTTTTTTTTTTTTTTGCTCTTAATGTGTCAGTTTTAGAGACTGTTCACCGAAACACACAAACATTATAATGCCCACTCGTTTTTTCGTTCTTTGTTCTTTGTTTTTTAGACTGTGCCTAGGTTATCAGACTTAAATAATAAATGTATAGTGTCAAGTGTAATTTCCATGTGTAAAGCAGGATTGGGAATCTTTCAGATGTTGAAACACTATCCGTGAAAAGCTGCGATAAAGATCTTGTTTGTGGAAGGGTTAATGATATTAAAGTAGGACTGTGTTACTGTTCGTTTAAATGAGAACACTTAAGTAGATCTTCCTTACAAATGGTTATTGACGTGATAATTTTATTAATAAAGCCACTTGAAAAGTTTTGACTTTGTTACTTTGTTATTAGAACACCTGCTATCTTTTATAAATATTTGCAATATAGTAAGGTCAGTAATGTATTATAATAATATTTAAACCATGCTTTTATCAGCTGAGCTGTTCTCATCTGACGTTTTCGTTAGTTACTCTTCTGGTTCTCAGTCTCCTTCTAGTCCTCCAGAAGGGGGGAAATATACCCCCACCTCACTGTTTGTTTGTTTTTTAAAGTTAATCATTAAAAATAATGTTTTATTAATGATCCAAGTTGAATTTAAGTGAAAAAAACAGCATTATTAAACATATTTTTCCTATATAATAAATATTAATCAGCTTCCTTTCCTCCATGTTTTCCCAAAGTTACTCATTTTTGTCCTCCTGCAGAGTCTGTGCTCATGGTCAGCTGATGCAACTTTAGTCAAGAGAGCAGCAGAGCTGACATTTCTTGGTGCAAATTACATCTGAAGATGCATCTGCTGATTTCTTAAAGGCGCTCTTTGACTGGAGCATGGAGAGGAGTAGAACCTTAACTGACGTTACTTCCGTGGGTTTTTTGCATAATTACACTGAAAACCACCCCAATGCATTTCAGATTAAACAGTTAAGATGTGATTCAAGTGCAGACTTTTTGCAGGTTTTGCAAAACTACTTCATTAACACCCACAGTCCCCTGTTTTCAGAGGCTCAAACGTAATTGGACAACGCAACATAATGTTAAGCATAAGCATGCTGTATTGGCTTTAGGTTGGGTGACTGATGTGGCCTTTGACGAATATCCCATTTTAGCAAACTGTTGTTTTTGTGGTTTGCTTTGTGTTGTTATCCATTTGCACTGTGTAGCATCGTCTGATCAGTTTTGCAGCATTTCGCTAAATCTGGGCAGAGGGTACAGCTCTGAACACTTCACAGTCCATCCTGCTCCTTCTATCAGCAGTCCCATCATCAGCACACACAATTTATATAGTCCCTCTGGCACCTCATGCCATAACACTGCCTCCATCATGTTTGACAGATGTTGTGGTTAGCCGTGGCTCATTAGCTCTTTCTTTCTTCCTTTCTCATAATTCTGTCTTTCTGTCATCCTCGTTTAATCTAACAAAAGGATTTTTTACTATTATTTTATTTATATTATTTCACTAGAATTTCATCTCCTTTAGATGTTTTTTGTTTTGTTTCTTGGTTACATATTGTGATGTCTTTGTTCAAAACTATGGAAATAATGCTAAAAAAAAAATGCTAAAATACAAGTTCAACACTTTGAAGCAATTTAAAATATTATGTATGTTTTGTTTGTCATGAAATAACAAGGAACAGGCCTCACCTGGCTATAAAACAGGTGTGTCATTATCCAACAAATGATGGCTGTAAGTCTATGCTCCAACTGGGAAAGATGATTCTGGTTCGAATAAACATTGCCTCAAATAAAATAGCCTGAAATGCCTGACGAGTTTCAGTTTTATGCGGCTGACTATCTACAGCTGGGTTGGGTTTATTGAATTTAAGATCTGAAAAAGTCCAAATAGTTTTAACAACAGATCAGAGATGCTATAGAACAGATGTAGAAAAAAAACTTACAGAAAACGATGACATTTAAGAAGTAGTTTATTAGATCTCACACTATTGCATTTTACTTTCACTAGACAGTGAACCTCCAAATATATCCTTTCTTTGTGCTTTTCTTTGTTCGTCCTTTGAACCTTAACTGGTGCCTCATGTAGTCCAGGATAACACGTGGCCACACTCGAGTAGCCTGCGTTTTATAGTCCATGAGAAACACGGCTTCCACTTGTGGGAAGGTAGGGGTATCTTCTCCAGGACCAGCATTGGCTTCCAGAGGAGTGGAGATGATGTGCAGGTGATAAGGACTCCCCAGAAAAGCCTGTGAACATGTGAATAGTAAAAACTGTTATTTTCTCTTTTATTTCTACAATATTATTATGATTATTGTTAGGATAATAAAAGAGCATTGCCTGACAATACACTGATAATAATATTATCAATTAAAGAATTAATTAAAGCTGCTTATGGAAGGAGTGCAGGGCATCTAGGATATAACCAGAACCAGATCTAATAACTTACTTTCATCTGAGGTTAAAAAAAAGCTGTTTGCATTTTTTTGATAATTTCAAAAAACCTTTGAACCTTAAACCACTTTGTTTGTTTCATATCAACATAATTTGTAAGATAATATCAGATTAAATTATTTTAGAAGGAAGTTAAAACTCGCCCAAGGAATAATTCTGCTGAAATGAAAATTAAAGTAAATGCATATCACACTAGGGTGTAAGTTCTCTTGGTACAGTCAATAAATTACCTCTGGTTTTTATTTCTGTGATGAAAGTCAGCAAATAAAGTCACAAGAAAATGTACTTTACCTCATTGTCGTCCTGGGAGATCTCTCTGGAATCCAGAAGCATAATTAAAGTTAAGACTAACAGGAAAGATGATCTCAGCAAAGAGCAGCTTGATGGCATCTTTTCCAGAGAAAGTTCAGAGTTTTTAAGAGTTTTCGAGATTCTTTGCAGCAGATCCAAGCTTTTTTCTGCTGACGAAGAGTCTTGTATAGGTTCTTCTGGTTTAGAGGAGAACTCTAAATGTGACGATGCGCTGTCTGAAATGAATAAATTCTCGCCTCATGTGGAAACAAACTTAAAGAAACAGACTTGCCTTTAGTCCCGAACATTATCCATCTGGTGGCTAACCTATGCATGGCTATCATGTATCCGGGGTATAAAAAAGATTTATTCAGCTCAAATGTGAATTAGCTTTTCTTTAACACAGCAGGTGACATCATTAAAGGGACATGAAATGCTGAAATTAACAAGGATTAAATGGCTTGAATTCATCGTATGCATAAAGCCCTAATGAATCAAGTCTTAATGAGTAACCATAAAACTGAAAGGCAGGGTACGGCTTATGTCTGGAATAAGCACATTAATAATGTAGATGATATATGATTCAACAATTAATTTTAAATTATAGAAACACTTCAAGGAACATGGTATTGATGAGTGTTCAATAGAACATAAGGTAATCCCACAGCAATTTTACAGTCATACATTATGTCTTGTATACATTTTTCAATGGACTCATCTTGGATAAGAGTTATAGAACCCTAAAGACAGCGAATCCAGCAAAATGTATTGGATTTAATTTATTTCTTCTAATAGTATCCAGTCGTTTTCTTCATACACAGTCTCCTGTTTCCAGAGCTCAAAGGCAAGTGGAAAATTATCTAAAAGCAGTTTTATGGCCAAGTTGGACCTGTTCCCTTATTACGCCGTGGCAAATTTGGCAGATTAAATATAAACACTTGTTTCCAAGTGTTTGGCATTTGGTAGCTTTTCAAGAGGTTGATGCAGGTGAAGACACAGCAAAAGCTTGTTTTGCAAAATCAACATTCTGGTGAATTCTGATGAAGTTCTGGTCAGCTCAGCAACACCAAAGAGACCTGAAAGGCCATAGAAGACCACTAAAGCGGGGGGCATTGCCTTCAGGTTGCATGGTTTCAAAGACAATTTCTCTACTTTTAAGATTAGGCTTAAAACTTTCCTTTTTGATAAAAGAAAAAGGGCTGGATCAGGTGGACATGAATCCTCCCTTTAGTATGCCGCAATAGGTCTAGGCTGCTGGGGGCTTCCTGTAATGCACCGAGCGTTTCTTCCTCACTCACTTCTTTTCACTCGCTGTTATTGTTCATCTCTGGCTCTCTTCCACTGTGTGTCTTTTGTCTGGTCTTTCTCCCCTATATTTATATCCATTAAATTGAACTGAACTGAAGTGAATACAGAGGGAAAACTATAAAAAATATTGAAGAAGTACTGATGTGTTATACTTTGTGTGTTATACGTAGAGAATGAGAATGAAAATTCTGATCTGAAAAAGGTGAGGGGATAAATTTACATGTTTAAGACCTACGTTCCATTTATTATCCATATTTTCCAATGCATTTGCAGTGTTGGGTTTCCACTTTTATCTCCCTTTCTTGATTATTCCTCTTGTATATGTGTTTTTGGTTTGGGTCTATGAAAACCATGGCTGGTGTGGACTGAAATAATCTTTCCCTTTAAATTATGTGTAAACATACTATCAAAACAGAAGATTTTCTAAACGGTGTGAAAGATGGAAAACTAAGCATTCTGGGGTGCAAACCTCCACCAAGTCAGCTCACTCTGGTCATAAAAATTATCTAGGAAAGGTAATAGATAATAGGTATAATAATAGGTAAATAACTGGAAATGAATAACTTGAACTTATTAAATAGCTTTTGACATTACTTTCTTTAAAGATATAACACATTTTAGGGTCAACTTGAAAGAAAGACAGATACGGAATGTAATAGTGAGCTCAAATATAAAATGTGATGCAAACTATAATGTGATGTTTAAAATCCTCACATACCAGTAGCATTTCTTAAATGTTACCAGTACAAACAAATGCAGTATAAAAGACATTTTATGAATGTTTGACTTTATTTGACCTTAAAGAAAATCCAAAGTAATGTAATATTTAGAATCCCCATATATCATTCCCTTTATGCCTATGTGGTCAGTAGAAAGAATAGCAGTAAGAAACATAGTTTTAAATAGCTCTATATAGCATTATTATCCCGTTGACCTTCAGATCAATCTATTGACCTTGAAGATAAGGTCAGAGGTCAAATGTGACATGATATTTTAAATCTTTCTATATGTTGACAACACACACTGCACTTTTAATAATCATAGTTTCTAAGTTATAAGGATTTTTGTCTATTTTTGACCAATAAATCATTCATTTGACCTTGAAGACCTTGGAGGATGTAAGCCAGATTTGAATGGTTTGGTCACGTGACCCCAGTATACACTCCTAAAAAGTTTGATCAAAAGTCATTCAAAACGTTTCGAGTTGTTGTGTTTACAACCAAAAAGAATGACACGCACGTAAACGCTACCTAGGCGGAGGTGATAAATTGTGGCTTACACTCCAAACCAGGTGGTGGCGCTAATTCCATGTTTAGTTGTTCACCAATTTCCAAGCGAAGAACAAGAAGACGTGAAGGCTACGGAGAAAGAGGGAGACGAACGAGATCACCATACAAACGAGTAATTGTTAAGGTATTGTCGTAATTATTGACTTTTCCTCAGTTATATCAGTTGGTCTGTTATTTAGAATAAGACAGGTCTGTAGAATGAGACCGTAATTCAGTTTATTTCATTTAATTTTATTTATTTCATTTTATTTTCAGCTAACACACAGCTAGCGTAGTGGCTAACGATACATGGCTGCATTATCGAGGGTCCTAACTCGCCCTGAAACACGAATTTACAGGTTTTGTTTCGACTGAAAGACTCAAACCTGTATCTCCGGATAGCTACTAATTTTGATCTGTTTTTTTTTGTTTTGTTTTGTTTTTTGTAAATTTTGTAAATCCCAGTCTGGTGATATCAATGATCGCTATTATGCAAGACAAAGGAATCACTTTACGGCAAGTTACGCACGTCGTCTGTGACAGACTATCTGCATTTCCTTGTTCACGGTCCCCCTTGTTTGAATGACTGCCGTCACCAAAATCCTTTTGAATTAGAAGGTCAAATATTAATAGTCACTTGTTATAAGTACCGTCCCGGTCTCCATGTGGCAACCCCACATACTGAAGACAAAATAAAGGGGGGCATTTTGCTGACATGGTTTACTGACTTGTCACTTAAAAGGAAGATGTGTTTTGAGTTGTGTTACATCAGAGCAGTTTCTTCTTGGGAGATGTAAATCATAAACTTTGGCTTTGCACTTATCAGGTCTTAATATAAAAAGTAAAGCCTTCCTTAAAACGATTCTGCTTGTAGCCATCTTAATAATAATCAATGGATACTACACGTGATCTGGATTTTCTTTCTTCGTGCAGATGGGAGACAGTGATGATGACCATGATCGCAGGAGAAGGGACAAATTCAGACGGGAGAGAAGTGACTATGACCGTTCAAGAGAGAGAGAGGACCGGCGCAGAGATGACTGGAATGACAGGTTAGAAAGAGAGATGCTATTGGGCACAAGCCAGATTCAGTGAAACCTGATACAGCCGAATCATATTCAGATGAACAGCTAAATGCTAATAAATTGTAGCTCTTTGCTGCTCTTACACTGAGTAAAGTGGATATTAAAGATAGACTTGTGTGTTTCTTACCTTTTTTTTTTCTTTCCTCATGTTTTCTCTCCTTCCTCTGATTGTGATCATTGGTCCAGGGAGTGGGATAGAGGCAGGGAGCGGCGAAGTCGTGGAGAGTACAGGGATTATGATAGAGGTCGAAGGGAGAGATTTACCCCACCCAGACACGACATGAGTCCCCAGCAGAAACGCATGAGAAGAGACTGGTAGGATTTGCAATGTTACTATTGCACAATCTCTGTAACCATCTTTTATTTTACTTAAAGCCCCTTATCCGTTCCTGGCAGGGATGACCATGGTGGAGACCCCTACCGTGGTGGGTATGACTTGGGTTATGGTGGTGGAGGAGGGCCCAGCTATGGACCACCACAACATTGGGGCCATCCCGACATGCACCTCATGCAGCCTCATCAAGGCATCCCCATTCAGGCCAGGTAATTAATTTAAGTTCAGTTTTGAAGTTAAATGTTACTTTACATATCTTTAAAGATATTTTTAATGTTGTTACCTCAGATATGTCTTTTTGCCAACTAGCTTCTTGGCTAGTCAAAGCTCCATCCAACATATCTTTCTTTCATTAGGCTTGGTAACATCCACGACTTGGACTTAGGTCCTCCTCCTCCAATAATGAAGAGCTTTAAGGAGTTTCTGCTGTCCTTAGATGATTCTGTGGATGAGACTGAGGCCGTCAAACGCTACAATGAGTACAAGATCGACTTCCGGCGACAGCAGATGCAGGACTTCTTTTTGGCTCATAAAGATGAAGAGTGGTACGATCTTAGATGCCTTTACTACATAAGCCCTTATCAAGAATATAATTTCTTTATTATAGTCATAATATAATTATTGCATCGACAGATCCATTAGCATTACTTAAGCTGTTATTTTTTGTTGTCCTCACCAAATGTAATTGGCTCTTTATTTCTTTATTGGCCTTTTCATCATTTTAGGTTTAATTGCTATTTAAAGGCAAATATAATAGGCTGAGCCTGGTCCTTTTGGTGGGTTTATCTTAGAATTCTATTCAAAAATTCAGATGATGTTTTTATTTGTAATTGATGGCTAATGAAATTGGTACATTAAAACAAGGTGCATGTATATGCCATCTCCGTTATGTTCTTGTTAAACTCTGGTGCTGTTAATGCACACAAATCAAAGTGGAAAGGCGTTTGGTATGACAGTTTCACCCAGTACGAGGACCAGGCACACACAGTTAATTTATAACTAATGACTGTTGCTACAGTACTTGTTGACAAAATAAGAAAATCAACCCAATTTCAACATTAGTTTATATTTGTTATAAATGTATTTTAGGAGTTTAATTTTTTTTTATCCATAAATATCCATAGTTTCTTAGGCAGGAATACAAATATTATCACTAGTCAAACATTGGGTATAGAAAAAAAATCTAGGAAGTAATGTGTGTTAATTGTTTATTGTCACTCTCGTGTAACGAAATTGTTTAAAGTCATCATTTGGTGCTTTGACCAAAACGTCTTTGTTCCTTGGGTTGATTGTCTTATTTGGAGTAACACAAGATTCATAATTGTGTGCTGTCTGTTAATGCTTTGACACTTGTTTCACAGGTATCATGCAAAATTATTCTGTTTTGTCATAACCCATTTTTCTTCCCTTCATTTCAACTACTACGTTGACGACGATTTTTTTCAAGATGAGAAAAAGTGGAGCTCATCCGCAAGAATCGGTCTTAGACAGACAGGGCATGCACTGCGCACAATGCAGTTGCTCTTAGACACACAGTAACAGGGATTTTAGATAGACAGCCATGTAGTCGTCCGCACACGGAAATTTTTTTTTCTTGTTTTATCCTTTTTCGACACAATTTTCTTTTTATATTCGGATCAAATCCCAAAACCGAATTTGTGTGCATACAGACACACCATTGGGGTGAAGTGGAGCGCACTTTCACAGAAGAGACCCCGCTCTCTGTATTTATTTGTTATTAAACTGGCAGAACAAAAGGTAACTGTAGTCCACTTAATGCTAACATTTTTAATGTGACATTTTGAATATGTAAATGTTTAATTTGATCATCTCTGTTGTTTTTTTTTCCTGCCTTTTTTTTCTTTCTTTTTTGGTGAGTTAATCTCAAATCTTCTAACATTGTGGAGTAATTGGCTATGAAGACCACAGTCAAAACATAGAATTACAGAAAGTTATAATAACTAGGATATACTGAAGACAAATTAAAGTTTTGTCATATGCTAGATTGCTTATTGAATTGGAGTTGTTTAACATAAAAAACCCTATTCAGAATAAATGTTCTGTTAAAAATGTGATTAGAAAAAACTAAAAAAAAAAAAGTCTAAAATACACAGATGTAACGTAGGCTTGTAATATTTATTTGTTCTCTAACTTTTGCTTCCCGCTCATCCCAACCCCCATCATTCTCTCCCCAATCTGTTGTGGACGCCCAACTCTGGACACAGGTTCCGATCCAAGTACCACCCTGACGAGGCCAGACGACTTAAGGCAGAGGCCCAGAGGGCTCTGCACAACCGTCTGAATGTGTTCATTTTCCTAATGGAGAATGGCTGGTTTGATAATGTCTCCCTGGACATTGAACAGACCCCAGCCATCATCAAAGTTCTGGATGCAGGTGAGGTCTCAAACAACTTAAAGAGCATTGTTGACCTGTGGAGTTTTCATTTGTATCTACAATTAAGTCTGCTTTTACAATAAAAGCAAAAATGATCTGACCTAATTGCATGGATGGTACTTCTAGAGTACTGCTGTGGCTGAACCATAACGTTCTTTCTGCATTTCAGCTGTGATAAAAATGGAAGGGGGGACAGACCATGATCTTCGCATCTTGGATCTGCCATCTGAAGAGGAAGAAGACAGAGAGAAGTCAGCATCTATTTCCAGGGGCACTGAAGTTCCCAAGAGAGAAGACCTCAAAGCTTTAGGTAGTGACTGCAAACCAGTGGAGAAAGACAGAAATGAGAAGGTATGTGTGCTCTGTTAGACAGGCGGTAGACATTTCATGAGGCTCTGTTGATGACAGTGAACTGTGCCACAGGAGGGTAGTGACTCAGCCAGCACAGAGAAAGCTGCCACAGCAGAAGGAGAGAATGTGAAAGAGGAGGCAGAGAAAGAACCAGCAAAAGAAATTCCTGAACCTAAGAAAGTAAGTGTTCCTTCTGATACTGAATTAGTTCTTACCAAGAGAAGGAAAGAAATTGAACTGGCCTGATTGTTTTTCAATTTGATTGTTTAGCCAAGAAGAAAGAGGAAGCGCAGCGGGGACAGCGATGATGAAGCCAGCGCCTCAGAGAGTGACTCGGACTCAGATTCAGACTCCAACTCTAACTGCTCTGACAAACCAGTGAAGAAGGAAGAGGAAGACAAGGATGAGGAGGAAGAGGAAGGTGAAGGTGAGAAATCATGCCTGTAGTGTCTGGTTATACATTTTCAGGAGTATAATATGTATCTTTCTGTAATTTAGCACTCATCAAATAAATCTCCCTTTCCTGTCTAATGATCCAGAGGAGAAACCTAAGGAGAACTCCGAGGAGGACAAGAAGGAAGAGAAAAAGCCCAAAGACGACTCTCCTAGACCACGGCCTCTCCACAGGACTTGCTCTCTGTTCATGAGAAGCATCGCTCCCACCATCTCCAAGGCTGAGATTATTGCTGTGAGTTGTATAAAAGAAGCGTACCTATCAGATCCAGATCTTTAAGTGCACTAAACAGATACGTGTCCTGGTTTAAACTGAGCGTGGTTTCTTTTTCTTCTCAGCTGTGTCGACGTTACCCTGGGTTTCTGCGTGTTTGCTTGTCTGATCCCCATCCAGAGCGCAGGTATGAAAAATGAAAACTTGGCATTATTTGCTACACTAAAGTGTAAATGGTTGGATTAGTGTAGTCATTCATTACTTTGACATGAAACCTGCACCGTTTCAGGTTTTTCAGACGTTGCTGGGTGACTTTTGACCGTAGCGTCAACATCAAAGAAGTCTGTTGGAACCTTCAGAACATTCGGGTAAGTGCACCACTCATAAGTGTTGGCACTGCTATAACTTTGTGTTGCAGGTGGTTTTAGAGATGCAGAGATCGTTCAAATTTCAGCTGAGGCCTTTACCAGTCTGTTTTTACCCTTCACAGCTGCGAGACTGTGAACTGGCACCGGGGGTGAACAGGGACCTGGCTCGGAGGGTGCGTAATGTTAATGGCATTACTCAGCACAAGCAGATTCTCCGCAATGACATCAAGCTGGCTGCCAAGCTCATTCATGCCTTAGATGAGAAAGGGGAACTTTGGAGCAACAAGTCCCAGGAAGAAGGGCAGAGCAGTGAGGTATAGTACCTGTACCCATGCAATTTAACCGATTTTTATCAAGTTATTTGACCATCATCATCATTTGTGGGGTTTTGTTATTTCCACAGTTGCCAGCGCAGAACCCCATCCTGAAGAATATTACCGATTACCTGATAGAGGAGGTGAGTGCTGAGGAGGAGGAGCTTCTGGGCTCCGGGAGTGGAATGGATTCTGAGGAGGGCATCAAGGAAGGAAACCCTGCAGAGATGACTGTTGAGAGGGATGACAAACTTGTCAAGGTCATTACTTTACCAGACTTAGAACAGTTTAAGATATAATATCCATCTGATCTTCTCTTTTAAAAGTGGGTTTCTCCATTTGTATCTTCACTGTGCTAGGCCTGTCAATTTTGCCATGTGTTGTTTCAGGTTTTGGATCGTTTGGTCTTGTACCTCCGTGTTGTGCACTCAGTTGACTACTACAACACCTGTGAATACCCCAGTGAGGATGAAATGCCCAACCGATGCGGCATGATTCATGTACGTGGACCCATTCCTCCCAACCGCATCACACATGGAGAAGGTCAGTGTTCTTCCCTTTTCATGTTACGTGACACAAAAGAGACCTCTGGGATGAAAAAGTAAATGTTGACTCAGCTGTAGTGAAAATGAATCTTCCAACATCCTGAAGTTGACGTGAATTTTAACTGTTGTGTTTGCTAGTTAAACATTTGCTGTGCTTAGACTATTTTGCCACCTATCATAAACCGTGCCAAATGTAGGCAATGCAGATTGCAAAAAAAAGTTTAAGTGAGGATTTTAAAGTTTTAGTGTTGATTCAGAATTTAATAAGATGACATCACCTCATTCAACAGTGCAACAGTGGGAGAAAATGATGGAGGAGAAGTTGGCCCCCTTGTTTAGTTTAAAAGAAGTCTTGTCTGAAGAAGAGGGGGTGAAGATGGGCCGCAAGGACCCTGAAGAAGAAGTGGAGAAGTTTGTGTCTGCCAACACACAAGAACTGGGAAAAGATAAATGGCTCTGCCCTCTAAGTGGAAAGAAATTTAAGGTTGGCACTTGGAATGAATAGTATTCAGGACTGTACAGCATGACCACAGTCAATGCATTTTATTAAACACAAAGGAGATATACCAGTAGTTTTTGTTAGAAGTTCTGGTGTAATTTAAAAATAATAATAATCAAGAATTATTTCTGTATATATTTTTTTTAAATTTTTTTTATTTCAAATCAAATTCAAGGGTCCAGAGTTTGTACGGAAGCACATCCTGAACAAACATGGGGATAAAATTGAAGAAGTGAAAAAGGAGGTTAGTTTCTTCAACAATTTCCTGATGGATGCCAAGAGGCCATCACTGCCAGAGATGAAACTTCCTCCTCTTCCAGGCCCAAGCCAAGGTCAGTTTGAGATTTTTGTCTAGTAAACCCAGAACTACAGATATTCTTCAACAGAGATAAACAGAATAGTAAGAAAAAGATACACTGGGCCTGCTTCATCTTGCAGGTTTGCTCAGTCCCAGTATGCCGTTTCCTCCCCAAGGTCCTCAGGGTCCAATGGGCTTTGCACAGCCTCGTCCTCCTCTGATGGGCTACGGTGGTATGTTCTGAATTTACCTTTTTATACTAAAAATGAGAATGTGCTTTCCAGTCAAGCCGCAACACTTTTTCTTTTTTCAAATTAAAATCATTTTTTGAAGCTGGTGGGCCTCCGTATCCACCCAACCAATATGGTGGAGGCAGAGGCAACTATGACAACTTCCGCGGACAAGGTGAATACCTGGGTAAGCCGCGCAACATCAGGTGAGACCGCTGTACGTGTCTTTATTTTGCTACAAACATTTTCTTTTTTCTGCTAATGTGGAAGTTTGAAACTCCCTTTAAAAGATCGTTTCTACTGTTTTTCTGTTTGCATTGCCATCCATTGCAGAATGTCACGAGGTGACCCACGCAACATCATTGAGTACCGCGACCTGGATGCACCAGATGATATGGACTTCTTTTAGAAGGTTCACATTTTTTGCTCTTTACCAGTGTTGTGTTCTGCCTGCTTTTTGGAGTAATGAGATTATTTCTTTTCTTAAAAGGCTTGTTTTGTAATTATTGTGCAACCAGAACTGCTGTAAACAGATTCATTAATAAAGTTGTGATCAAATTACAGTAATAAGTATTAAATTACTTGTGAAGTCGATCTGATATAAAAAGAAGCAATCTGTGACAAAGTGCATCATAATTTTTTAGTGGATCTTAAATAATACACAGCTTTTTTTGGGGGGGGGGGGTACAGCTCAAAACAACACAATATCCAGTAAGATTTTTTTCTTTTGTTCATGAAAACTAGTGGGATTGTTTTAATAATGCAAACAAAAAAGGAAAAGTATGTCATGTTATGACATAATAATTGAATCATTCCAAATATGTACAGCTTTCAGAAACACGTGAGAAATATTTTTTCAATATGTTGTTAAAATTATTGCCAAACATGATTAAACTAATAATCCTCCAGTGTTTTCCATACAAACAGCAGTGCCATATAAAGGCTTCACATCATAATTATTTAAAACATGTGATGAGCAGTTTTAAATACAGGCACATTTTTATAGACTGATGATCACAGGAAACCTTCAGTGTTAATATAGGTCCATCCCATCAGATCCATAGTGACTCCAAGTCGTATTTGGTGCAAACAGTTTATGTCAAAATATCTAAATTATCCGAAGCTCGTGATTTTCTGAAAGTCCGCAGCTGACCTTGTGTTCGTGGAATAATTTGGAAAGGGCCTCCATGTAAAGTCTGTGATAATGGTCGACTTCCTCGTCTGTGGGCGTGACACGTTTTGGCACTGAGATTGGACTTCCCACTGAAAAGAGTACAGTGTGAGAATAAAATGGGCTCAGTACATAAAAGTGGTATTGGCTATTTAAAAAATAGTAAAATACCCACCAACAGTCGTGATTGGAATCCTGTAGGGCATGAGAACAAAGCGCTCACCGACAAAGAGACACGGTGCAAAGCCCATGATTTTTTTAAACAAGTCCTGTAACCTGCGACACAGACTGCCCTCTGCGAAAATCACCTGCTGGTAGAGCTCATTCTCCCCGAATGAATAAACGGGCACCAGATCAACACTGTGGAAGGTCAGAGTTCAGGTTTGTTCAGGTTTCAGTGTTTTACATATTTATATATTTTCTTTCTTAGTGTATAATTCTCACCCCAACTCAAGGGCCAGTCTGACAAATCCCTTTCTTTCCTTCATGACCACTGTGTTAAGTCCGGGAGAGGACGCCAGAGACTCAGCAGCGCCCCCTATCACAATTACCACTGCATTCCCTTTGCCGCTTTTTGAAAGGAGGTGTACCAGGCTTGGTTTGCTGACTGGGTAAAGTCCTTATCAGACAGAGTAAGAACATCAGTAGTTCAGGTCAGGAGCATAACAGGGACTTTTTTGTTAAGCTGTAACATGCAGGTCTACACTGTCAACAGGCTTTCAAATTCAGTTTGCATCAGTAACATGTAGGTATTCTTTCTTCCATTTGCATTCCACAAAGTAAAATCACTTTTTTCTGCAGAACATGAACTGTATACTGTAGTATGATCAATAAACTGCTGTTTTGGCCTAATGCAAAATGCTTCTCGGACTAAGAAACGGAGTAGTTTAGTCCCCTTGCTAAAACATGCGATAAATACCTGCGCTCATGATGTACTCCCTAAAGAATGGTATCCTGAACAGGCCCGCCAGCATCGCCAGGCTGGCTCGCACCCCGGGAAATGCCTCAGCAAAGCCACAGCTCTCCGTGCTGAAGCAGGTAAAGGCTCCAGTACACATGATGCCATGTGGGTGAGAACCTAGGATGTAGTTTTTGTTTGGATTCAGCTCTGCTGTCTTGACCAGCTAAGAAAGAACATTGACACAAGAGGGTTAATGTTGGTGATCACGGATGTTGCTGCTGTTAAACAGCCATGCCCATTTTCACTCATCTTACTGAGGCAAAGATTAGACACTTGTTCTTGCAGGCTTTTGACTGCGTGCCCTGCGTGAGGGCCTCAAATATAATATGCTCTTTGTAAAGACTAATAACAGGATTTTAGGTTTCCAGTGTTTCAAGTGTGCACTGGAGTAAAAATGTATCTTTCCGTACCCCAAAAACATCCCAACATGGAATTCAGTTGGACATTTCATAGGGTTTGAGATTTTTGAAAATATTAGCTGTCCTGTACACAGTAAGCATCTGTGTGTTGCAAGAAAATGTAAACAAGATATTTGCCCAAAACTTACTTTAACAGGAAAGTAGTCTCTCATGTGCTCCCATACCTTCCACTTTCTCACAGACATCGTTCTTCTGCCCCCTGATGGAGACATTGAAAACCTTAGAAACACTGAGTGTCCCAGTTTCACAGTGCATGTTAGCAAAGCTAAAGAGTATCCTGATGTGATCACTGGTATGCAAAAACGGTATACTAAATACTAAGAGTTATAAAAACAATGGTAAAACTAAAATAAAGCTATTTTTAAGCAGCAAACCCGTTTAATGTAGCCAGTATACATGCATATACTGTAAATCATAATTTTTGAGTGTGCTGTTACACACTTTAAAAGGTAGGCCTTTTATTAGTGTATAAACTGCATATTTTGTTTTTCGTATCGTCATTATTTTCATGCATACTTGAATTTCTTTACCTCTTTCGGGTTTATGCCAGTCCATCACCAACCATACAAAGTAGAGAGCAGACAGCGGCCACAGAGAGGTAAACATAAGATACACCATCAGTATGATACAAGCCACTCCTGGAGATGGATGTTTTTCATGCCATGTCGACCATCATTGGAGTTGGGAAGGAGCAAGAGATTTATTTTATGAGTTAATTAATAATGCAATTAATACACTGATGTTTGTTAGGAAATCATTAAAAAAGGATAGTATGGCAACTTCTTACCCAAGAGGAGAAAGCTTAGCACCCACTGCAGAACACTTATTGACTCTAAAAACTCCTTCAGCTGAGTTTTTTCTCGAGTCATTCTTGCAACCTGGAGGCCAAACCATCATTTTTCAGCAATCAATAACATTTTAATGCAGACTCTCATTTAGTAAAGGTCACGACTGTAATGAATAGTATAGCGTATGGCCTTTGAAACGACAAAAGTGGCTTTATCCAAGATCATAAAATTTTAAATAGATGACTTTACGACAGACAACAGATTTCATTGATGACCAGCACATAAGCATGTACTCTTAAACTTCCTTTAGGGAAGAAAGAGGCTTGAAACCTTGGCAGACATGCAGGAGCCTGATCAAATGACTCACTTATGAACAAGCTCACAGGCAAACTTACACGCTAGATTTTTTTTTAACCTGCTGAAAAGTTTAACTATTAGCAGTCCAGCCTAGTAACGCCGTAAAACAAGACCTAACCCTAACCAAAAACAACTTTTATGCTGCAAAGTTCCATAAAATGTTGTATTTTACCTTAGTAGAGTTAATTCCAAAGTTAATTTGAATGGATGTAGATTCGTTGCTTCCCCGCAGATCAGCACTATGCACTTTGACCAGACCGTGTACAGCTGCTGATAACAAATCCACTCACCCAATACTTTGTGACACAAGTAACTTATGTCAGAGATAAACACAGCAAACGTTAATGGGATTTAATAAGATACTGCAGTTATTTAATCTTTGTACTTTTACATACAGTGATTTAATTTTATTTTGTCCTTTTTGTCTTTGGTCTGGTGATCATCAGGATTACATGTCAGTCTCTTTAGCTGGTGTTATTTCTAGGAATCGTCTCATGCAGTTTCACAGCCATTTGTAAAATACATAAAGCAGACTTCCCTATAAGTCTTCTCATGAGCTGATGCTGATTTTCCTGCTATTGTAAATGTCATGAATGTGTTTCTCTCCTAAATGTTGTTCTTGCTCACTGATTTACTGAGATCATTTCTACATGCTTGCCTGGTGATAAGGCTCTGTCCTGAAAGCTCAGCATTTCCTGCATGGTTCAGGAAAGTCAAGTGATTGTGCCCTATACAGCACTGAGAGATTTTTATTGTAAAATAATGAGGAATAATGAACTGGTATAGCAACAGTGAAATAGTTTGGCATATAGGATCAAATAAGGAAAGAGTGAGGCTTAGATTCAGACTGATCAAGTTTTTTTTTTGACAAACTGATATTAAAAATGAGACATTCAGAAATAAACCACAGCACAGACCTTGCTCTCCTCCTCTTGCACATTTGCTCCTGTCAATCAAAGATTTAATGCAAAATCTTATACTTTATTTTGAAAAAATTTGAATAAGGGGAGCAATTTTTAAAAATCTGACTTTCTCAAGTGGCTGTTTTCTCCATCAGCATCCACGAAAAAAACAACATGAATACAAAACACAAAGCAGACATTTGAAGTACTGTAGATATACTGCCACACCACTTCTCATAACACTAACCACCACTCAACTGCTCTGATCCTTAATCATATAAAGAGCTAAAGTCCCACCGGGTCCATCTGTATTTCACTGACTTTATATATCCTGTGCAGTGGAGAAGTTTCTGTCATCTGCTACTGTACTGGCCAGTCCAGGCTCAGCACCATGCCGTTTAAACACAGAAAAATTTGATTATTTTGTTTCATGTCCTGTCTACTGCACATTAAAGGCTTGGATTTTCTTCTGGTTGGGCCTCTGAACCTATGCTGCGAATGTTGCAGTATCACTGTTGACTGATAACAGTGATAATAATCTGTTAGTTATGGACATGACTTTTAAGGAATGTGTCAGGTGCAGCTGTACGGTCAGCATGCATGTGCTTTTAAGTTAGATTAATCCTAAATGGGCTAACACCAGATTTTTATCCCAGCAGATCATCTTTAGGCTCCAACAGCGATAGATGCATATGACATAAACATCATATGCATTCCTTTAGTGACTGATTAATATTTAGAAAAGTTTTAATCAAACCTAAACGTGGACTTTGGATTCACGGCTCCACTTGTGGCGGTCCAAAGATTCCACTGATACACATGATTACAGCGTGTTTCTCAAGAGGGAGCACTCCTAATCTAGATATCTGAAAGATTCACTTTTAACTCCAACCCAGTCACCCATATAGTCTCCCGTTGACTTTAGGGGGCGTGTCAGCCTCACACAGGCCATGTGTTGGCTAGTTGGTCATGTGACAACCACCTTAAAAAAAAAAAAAAGAAAAAAGAAAATGCCAGTGTTTGATCACATCACCGGGAAATATGAAAGAAAATAGATCTGCACTCAACAGTGGGTATTTTCACATTTAATATTATGATGTCCTCTAATATTTTTTGCTTTCACTGCATGGTCATCTGGAGGCAGTTAATACAAAATGTTAATATTCCTCTGACGGCTTAGCCTACTTTGTGGTACTCAGCGCGGGCTTTTTGGCGAGCTTATTTTATACTTAATAGTATTTTATCCTCCATTACATCACCGCGATCCTCCTACAATGTTTTTATATGGCAGGCTGACTTTGTTTTTGCACATCACAGCACTCTGGTGAAATAAAAGGGCTTTTTGTTGTTTGCATAAAAAGCCTTAAAAAAAAAAAAAAAGTAAGGACATTTTGTCCTGTTAATATGAGCAGTTTCTGTGGCTTTCACTTTCACTGAGAGATAAATAGCAGGATAACAGGAATCAGTTTTTCTCAAAACAACCACTGGGTTGCTCTCAGGAAGTACTGTATGAATATTAATATGGATGCAAATGCTCAGTGAGGATGCCCAGCGCTTGAACCAGCACAGCGCGCTGACATCTGCGCATTTTTTGTTTTGACGTTTTTTTTTCTTCTTCTTTCTGTTCATCCCCGCATTTGTGAGCGTGTTTCTTTTGCGGATGATTTTGAAAGAAACACAGACACAAGGATGATGTCGGCTGGGGAGCATTTTAACGTCGCATTGAATTGCATATTGGTTTTCAATAAGATCTCGCACCGGCCAGTCTACAGCGATCCTCGGTAGTACAGTGCGCCGTTTATCCCCCTAAAAATGGAAGACCTTTCACGTCAAGAAAAGGCGTCAGTCCGGTGATCGGCGTCTGAATATCTAATTTTTTATTTCCACGTCAATTGACACATCTGGGAAAGGATTCATTTCCCTTCCCTCCTGTTTACCAAGACAGCTGTGTCATCAACAACCGGCGTGGTTTTGTTGTTGTCTGATTTTTTTACGAGTCTGGGCAACTGGTTTAGGCGATCGGCACAGTCTACCTCTGCGCCAGCCGTAGACTCTACAGCTATCAAGGTAGGTATCACACCTTCATTTGTGTTTTGTTTTTGCTGCATAAATCACAAAATCGTTCAGCCCACGTAGACAGCTGTCGTGGTTATGGTCTGCCTTATTAGCAAAGGAAAACATGGTATATTGCGGAGGGACGTCGGGCATTTTTACGCGTAAATTTCACCAGAGTGCACGGGTGACAGCGAGCCGCCGTGTGTTCACTAGCCAAATTGTTCAACCTTGAAGCCTCGCGGTTCGCGTCATTCAATGCGAGGCCCGTATTTTAGCCCCAAACGTAAAAGATCCGTGCAGATATCGCCACATCGCCACGCAGTAACAACCCACAGCTCGTGTACAGTCGTGACATGCCCGTATAAATATTTCACCAGAAAACAAGCCCGCATCAGCTGACTATTGATGCTGAAGCATGCACAGCGCTGTTAATCAAAAATATCTACAGCACAGCGGTGACAGGGGCGGCAGTGTTTGGCGTCTTAATCTGCATGGCCCTGATGGGAAACATCTGCATGTTTACGGATTATACGAGTCCGTAAATGCAGCACGGTTGTGTGTTTTTGTGTGTGCGTGTGTGCGTTCGTGCGTGCGTGTGTGAACGGGCGGTAATACTCTGATTGTGAGTATAGGGGTGACGTGTGTGTGTATGTGTGCGTTTGTTTGTGCGCATCCAGGTGAGGATGTGTTGGCGCGTCTTGGAGGTGCGGGAGAGAGAGGCAGGCGTCTGGATGGAGGGAGCCACATCACTAGATTTCTTTTTCTTTTCTAAAGGGAAAGCCATCTGGTGATTAATACTCGATCAACTGCCGCAGTATTCTTCCTTAGATCCTCCATAAGACGATTCAAAAGCGTCGAGAAGTTGTGAATTGAACGCAAAATTAAGGCTAGTCAGCAATGTCTCCCCCCCTCAACCCATACCCCACCCGCCTTCCGGGCGTGACAGCCTCTAAACAGCCTCTGAACAGCACTCCCGCTGAGAGATTTCTTCGTCACAGTCCACCCTAAAAAGAAGAAGAAGGCAAGAAAACAAAAACAAAAACCAAAAAACAACTTGTAATTAGACTGCTTCAAAATATTACAGATAGGAAGCTCGTGTTGGAAGAAAATGGAACATCCACTGTGAATATCCATACAGTTTATTGTAGGTATAGTCTGCCTGCCACAAAACAAATAAAAGCATTTAAAAAGGACAAAGCAGTCCCAACATGAATAATAAAGGCCTCCACTTTGAATGTGCAATTAATGTAATCATTTGCCTTTAAAGATGCTGGACCAGCAAGACTGAATACTTCACTGCTTGAAACTGAGACTGACACTATTTACTAGCCAGTCCCAGTTGACCTTGGAGCTTAATAAGACCAAAATCTTCCTATATGTTCATTTAAATCTAGCTTAGGTTAACAGATGCACATAATCAGGGTCTGTTATGTGAGCATCTCTTGTGCAGTTTGGCTTAACCACTCCTAGCTACAGAGTGGATCGGGGTTGGGTGAGAGCAGCTGTGACTTTGGGGTCATTGAGTGCAGGCTATGAGCTACGCATGCTGTGCAGTGTGTTTTGCATGCAGAAGAAAACTGGTGCTCAGACCACCTGTCACTGACTGCCGGGCTCACCTAGTGATCTCAAAATGTGATTGTCCCGAAATGTGATTAAAAACAGGAAGTGGCAGCTCTGCGTTGCTGGCGCAGTCATTTTATTGTGGTATTAAAAGCAGGAAGTGGTGGGAATTAAATAGAGTGGGTTTCATTTCATGCCCTTCAATCCCAGAGAGGTTTATCCCACTAAATTAATATTTAGAGCTTTTAAAAAATACATGAAATATAGCAAAAGACTTGAAGAAGAAATGAAATTGAGCAGAGGTTATTGTTGTTATTTACTAATGGAAATAATTAAAAAAAAGGAAGTCCCTAGTGTTTTTGATGAGAAAAGAAAGATTCTGACTGCATTTGAGCTTCTCTCCATCAAGAGGATGGAAATACTCAGCTGCTCTAGCCCGCTGTGTGCATCATGTCTGATTTAAAAACGAATGAGAAATTACTGGATCCAGTGAGGATGAGGGATGGCCTATGCGTGGCCACAGAGGAGAGGGGACTAATAGGAAAGAAACACAGAGAGTGAGGGGACTGATGGATGAGAGACAGACTTGGCAGATGCTGACATTTTAAGCCCATTTCTCTGGTGGAGTAGATACCCGTGTCTACATGAGCACTAATGGGTTTTTTTTTTTAAAACTGAAGCACCAAAACAGATTGTTTCCCTAGAGTTTGAATATTAGCATGCTGTTAAAAGTAATACTATAGTGTAATGTGGGCAATGTTAGCATACAGTGCTATTTTTAAGGAAGAACATGAGACATATGGAATCAGAAATGACCACGATTGCCTCTGTTACAGGCTGTGATCAATGTGAGTGACTGCAGACAGTTAAAAAAAGCGCATTTTGATCAACTCTTTCTCTTTATTTGGTGTATATTTAGTTCACATCTTTTCAGTGGTGAAGTCTGGCCACATTTGTACCTCTGTCGCTCATCTTCACTTCCCCCCGTATATGTTCAACAAATGTAATGCTTGCAAAAGTGATGAAAAACCAAAAGAATACTACAGCTGAACATCATTTTTTTTCTCAAACGGCAGCAACATATGATGTTGAGCCATGTTTAACTCATTTTTTAAGGTAAGCTAGTGAAATAATGCTACACGTTCACATGTTCCTGCTTCTCAAACAGGTAGATTTTCAGCTTCTGTTTGTAAAATCTAACAGTAAAATTATGGTTTACACACATTTAAAAAAAAACCTTTTGGTCAAACTAAGATTTTTGCAGTGTTGTATCAGTTTAAATCCGTGTTATTAATTGTTACTGCCCATGCTCCTTTCTAAAATGACAGCATATCCTCTTTGTATTTTTACTGGCACTCCTGTGTCAGTTTATATCTGATGGGAATCTTTAACAAAGGGAGATTCAGATGCTTTGAGGAAAGTTTGTGATATTCTCTTGAGTCTTGTGTTGTGGATATGCTAGAGGAGAACTGTGGGTTTAAAAGAAAAGTCGTTAAGGCTTTATATGCTTATAAATCAGGAATCTTTAAGGACGTATTTCTTTTTTGTCACATTGAAAAAATTCTGGTTTATAAACATATGACCCCGTGATGAGGCTGATATTCTGTTTTTGTGTCACATAACTGACAATACGACAGTTATCAGTTGTTAATGTGGTGTAATTCTGGCCATAATGTCGGGCTGACCTTGCTAAATAATGAGAACTCTAAGAGACCGATTAAAAAAATGTTCACAGCTGAAAGAGCAGAGGATATCCTGTGATAGGCCCTCATAAGAATGTCTACACATCCCATAGGACACCACAAAAGGACCAGTCTGGGCCTTATTTTTCTGCTAAGGTTTATTCCCCTTGTTTGTCCAAACTCAGACAGGAAGGTTAATGTTTAAACTTGGAAAAAAGTCACAAAGTCAACGCAATATTTTCATTTCCAGGTCCATATTTCTACTCTTAGATCTGGATTCCCTTTAAGCTAGCTTTGTCCTGATTGGCTGCCCCTTTTAAACAGACAGTTCAGAGCAGAAGGGAGTGGGACTTTGGTGCTTACAGCCAGAACCGTGTGCCTTAGATGGGATATCCCCTCTCTCTGACTTCTTGCAGAATAGAAAGTGTGTAGAGCTGTCTCAAGCCCGAGCTTGTGCCTCACCGGGACAACAAACACCGACATATGCTGATCTCATTATTTCAAACTTTGGCCATGTTTATTATGATTTCCCCCGATGTAAAAATATATGTTTATAGAAAAGAAGGAAACACAAAACAGATCCACTTTAATCTAAAGCTGTATAAAAATTTAATAAAATAAAAATTTACCAGGCTTGCTGGTTCAGTTTTAAACCAGTATATCACCAGTGCCCGTCAAACCTTAACACTAAAGCCTTTGCTTGTAGATCAGACTCACTTTTTCATGTAGCTATTTTAAGCAGACACAGTGTATAGGAGTACATATAGGGCTAAAGGTAAAGGTCTCTAGCGGCTTCTTGATTAAAGGGCATGCCATTTACAAACCATGTCCTGGATACAAACCCAGACCTGAACATTGTTCGATGACTGCCCCCCTTTGTCTTCTGCTTTTCCTCCCCTTTTACTCCAAGACTACACAGAAATAAAAGAACC
This sequence comes from Perissodus microlepis, assembly GCF_051167445.1. Classification (NCBI taxonomy): domain Eukaryota; kingdom Metazoa; phylum Chordata; class Actinopteri; order Cichliformes; family Cichlidae; genus Perissodus; species Perissodus microlepis. Next base: position 11,914,579 of record NC_140470.1, read on the forward strand.
CTAAATTGATTCTCATTAAGCTTCTTCTTCTTCATCTTCATCCCCCACTATAAATTCTTTCTTTTTTTTTTCTCAATAGAGAAGACTGAAATACTGGCCACTTTTCTTTTCTGTGTTGCTCTAAATACAGGTTCTGAAAAGCAAAACAAAAACACAGCAAAATATAATAGAATAATAGGCAGACCCTGCACGCACTAAGGGACGAGGTGGGGCTATTATTTTGCGTTACAAATGACTCCTCGGTCCTTTATCTGGGACGTCCCTCTGCATCCACTTTGTTGGATGCTGTTGCTTTGTGAGAGCTCTTCACATTAAAAGCTCATAGACGTCTGTCCCTTGTCTGACCGGAGGATGACTGAATGTATATGGGCAAATTAACCAATGAAAATTTAAATTAAATGCCCCATTTAAATGCTTTCTTTCTGGATTGTGAGTATCTTAGAGCATCCACTTTCACTGCAGTGTGTAGTCAAGAGTAATGATGTGTGGTAATGATTTCCTTGAGGCAACTCATCTTTGTTCATTTCCCCTCTGTTTTCTTCTCATTAAACCTTTCAAAGTCATTTACATGGTACCATGCAAAATAAATAAAGTTAGAAGCCAGCAGTCACTCCTCTCTTGTTGGCGCCAGGCTCAAGCCACGTTAATCACCAGCCGCCTGTGTGCATCTGTGTCTTTGCAGCATCATAAATAAATGCAAACAAAATGCAGATGTTTTCATCAAAACATAAGTTTACACATTTACACATTTTTATGAGCCATTCAAATCTTTTTTTTTTTTTTTTTTTAATCATTATTATTATTTGGCAAGAAGCTGTTAGCAAAGTCATTTCAGGGTCATTATGTTGGAACAGTAATTGGCAAAATCTGAAATTACAGGAGGGACACAATGCAGCTTTTCTTTTCTTTTTCTTTTTTTGAAATTATACATGTTTAGGCATGCATAAATGGACCAAAGTGGTCCATAGTGTTATGTTAATGTCCCCGGTCTCATTAATGTTTTACATTTATGCTAAAGACCTTCAAGAGACCTTCATTAATGTTTGCTAAACGATTAGGAGGCAGAAACGTGTTAATCGGGGCAGTTGTGTGATGCAAACAATCAAAAGCGTATCATGTTCCGCAAATATTACTCCTCCGCATGTCGCTGTATTGTGTGAGTGAGTGGGTCTCAAACTGATGGGGAGACATGATGGTCTTAGGAGTGTCTCACAGTGATAATTTATTGTCTATGACATTGCTAAAGGTCATCGTAAACCAGCAAAAACTGAGAGCACAGCAGTGTTGGAAATTGGCGATCGCACATTCAGAAATGTAAATTCTAATTGTAGTGTAACTTAAATATGCTTTTTAAATGTCAGAGCAATTTTGCCTTGTCCTGTTAAAAAAAGAGAAAAGACTGCAGCTGCTCAGCTACTTGGCAGCAAAAGGAACTCCAGCTAATTGCACACAAAAATATGCTGGGGGGTCCCAAAGCAATATGAGTTGTTGGGATTGGGGAAGGGATTCTGAATCATGCAGGTTATTTTATCTTTGCCCCAATCTGGGCCGTTTTCTTTTGAGAAATAATTCATTTTTTAAAAGTCAGTATTTTAAACCCTGTAACGAGTTTAAACGCTTGAGTATTTTAGTTTAAAATCCAGCTGGCACTTTTTCAGCTCGCCACATTTGCTCGCAGTTTTTTGAGCATTATTGCGCAAGAGAGCAAGACGTACAGCAGGTACATCAAAAGCGAACGTAGAGGATGTTAATCACACTCCTGTTTTTTGGACACGTATCTCACAATCATCTTGTTATAAGTGACTTTTTTTTTTTTCCATCTGCCTTTTCTGGCCATGTGTCCAACGCGACCACAACGCGAGTACGGCGTATGAAAGCACTGCCTCCATCGGGCCCCCTGCAGTGTGTAATCTGCCATCACCTGCCATTTGCCCCAGTTATGGCCTTTTCATTTCATCACTGTCAGTACAGTGAGCAGCAGGAATGACAAGAATAGGAATTGCTCAAGTGAGACCCCCCTGCTGTAAGCCTGCCAATCATACCTGTATGGACGACACACCTGTACCTCTCTTTCATTTCAGTTTGCACGGCTTTGAAAAGCTCTCAGACATGCTTGACCTGATTCAACACCTTTAAAAAGTCCCTGTTGCGATTTTATTCACCTTATACAAAGACAGAAAAGAGCTGGCAGTTAAGAGTGTTTGTTTTTCTTTCTTTTCTTTTCTTTTCTTTTCTTTTTTCTTTCTTTCTTTTTTTTTTTACCAGCTATTAACATCATGTAAAGTTTGTCATGTCTTAATGTGTTACAAAACTCTCTTGTCGTGAGTTACTGTCCTGCTCTTGAACACTATGGGGTGCATAACATGGTCCCTAAGAGATGTGATTTGTTTGTAATGAGATCAATGAGTGGGAGAGCTGTGTGTGTGTGGGCATGTGTGTGCTTATCCTGTACAGCCTACACTATGACTCGCTTATCGGGGGATGTTGAGCACGAAGAGTAGGCTGATTCAAATGTTGGAAGACCACTTGTGGCCTACCTGGCTTTGCTAATCACACCAACGCTGCCGTTGCTTCATCTGTCAATCAAACAAAGGCCGGTCTGACATGCAGGTTTTTTATTTTTCCAGTATGACTAATTGGGGGAGAGTTCTGATGCTTTCTTGTGTGTGGCGATGTTTTGATTTGATTTTTGAATAGAGGTCACCTCAGTCCTCATGCTTGTTTTTTATTCTTCTGCAGCTATCTCTGGACATTGTTCTCTAGCCAGAGGCAAATTTTTTTCTTTGTTTTTTTTTTTTTTTTGCTTGTTTGAATGCGTGAGTCAAGCCCATGAACTGCTGTGAGGCAAATCATATGTGTAGCTTTTAGTGATGTTCAGCTGATCCTTTTTTGCTTTGGGCTATTTGAGTTTGCTTAATTGTTGCTGAATAGTTTATAAGGTTTGTCATGTTTGGGGAAGGGACACCCACAGAGCTGCAGATTATTTTGGTTTTGGCTGTTATAAAATACATAAAACATGCAAAGGGATATAATTTACTGAAAAACATGCCTTTCTACCTAACAGAGAAAGGCAAGATGCTCAAAACTGAGTTTTATCTACTTGGATATTTTCACGATAATTTTGTAAACTAGATATCTAAATATATGACTTTAAGCTGAAGAAACTAACAGGAAGACAATATTGCAGGGTAATCCACATCCGAAAATGAGTCAGATCTTGGGTAGAGAAGGATGCTGGCTCAGTGAAGCGTGTGCAGCTGCGGAGTGGAGCTCTTCCCCTCATGCACAAGTGGAAGCATTAAGGAGTTTTTTTTCTTCCCTCTTCCACAGTTCTTACTCTTGTCCCTGCGGCGCTATACCTCACAGTCTGGGTTTCAACAGCCAGATGAAAAGACAAACAAAACAGAGACTACATTTTTCTATATGATGTGAATTCCCTCGTTTTTTTGTTAATGCAATCTTCGAAAGCCAGACTAACTTAAAGGGACCCTGCTCGGTTTTTAAATTGTAGCACATCTAGTGGCGGCACTCGTCAGCGTCCACATGCCGCTGCCGGAGAAAAGTCTGCTCTGAATCTTATCTCTGCGGTATGAGTTGATATTCCCACAACCCTTTATGCATGTGATAGAACAACAAGCTGCAGACTGAAGGAAAATCTGCCCAGTGTTGTGTAAAGGCTTGCGAATGTGCAAGCTATTAAGTGTTCATGTATGCTAAGTGCAGTGGGTCACCTTGGTTACTGCAGATTCCAGCAGAAGATGATGAAGGCAAGGGCGAGCTGAGGTGGGAGCTGGAGATTGGGAGGTCATTGGCTCGCTGCCTCTTTTTGACCAGAAAGACATTGTTTGCAGCGACATTATTTCCATTGTTTTTGCAATTATTTTATTATTGATCAGCTGTGACTGGTCATGTTTTCTATCCACGATCTGTGTGTTGTTTGCTCTAACAATAGTGGATTTATTTCTTGGGCGAATAGGTGCATACATTGAGCATCTCTGAACGTTTGTTGTGGCTCAGGGCTGTATCCTGAGGAATCAGGGAAGCGCTTTTTGTGGGATATTTTTGGTAGCGCTCCATGAAAGATTTAGTGGTCACTCAGTTTGAACAACGCTGAGGAGGAGAACCCAAAGTGTGCGAAGTGCCCGTTCACATACTTTTAACTTACATGTCTTCTGTGTGTTTAATGTTTTGAAGCAATGACTTTGTCATTAAGGCTTTTGGAGGGTTTTTTGTTTTTTTACATCCTAGTTTTTCCTGATAGCTGCTTTGCAGTTCTTTCATGCCCAAAACATGAGAAAGACATCTCAAACGTTTCTCTATCTCTTATGCACCAGCCTTCCATCCTTGTCCTGAAATGATACATCTTCCTCCTCCTCCTCCTCCTCCACCTCCTCCTCCTCCTGTCCATTCTCATCATCCACAGGCATCTCACTGCACAATGCAATATTGTAGAGAATTTAGCACACAACAGCAATGCACGAAGGGAAGCCGAAGGCACGCTTGAACCCCTGTAACCCTCAGATGAAAGTAGTGACTGTGCTTTGAGAGAATTCTTCCCATCACACACACACCGCACTCAAATGTATATTTGTGAGTCACACAATGCACAGGCTCACACATTCACAGGTTTTACTTTAAGTGATTGTTTTGGTTTGAGGAAGGGTTACATTGATTTGTTTTTGTGCACGGGCCCACAAAGCAATAGGTGTCAATTGGAGTGTTTTCTGGCCTGCAGGTTAGCTGGCCAGAGTGTAAAGGGTCTTTGATTTTAAAGGCAGAAATATCTTTAAGTGTTTAAGAGCCGAAGTCAGGTCCTACACAGCGGGCGGTTGACTGAACCTGACATTAAACAAGTTTAATCCCGATTCTGGAGAAACAACACGTGCAAAGTATTTCTTGAGCTGATCATGAATCATTTATCAGTGCTCCAAATGGACATCTTCTCCTTCTGATCCCAAAACAGCAGAATTTATGAATGTGACATTGTTCCCGCGTTCAGATGCGTTAAAGGTGGACAGCTTGTCATAAATTATTAAATGATTTGACTCACCAAATGTTTAGGACAGCATTTCCCACTGCAAGTTCAGTTTCTGTAAACAGAAAACTTGAGAAAAATCTGGCCATTAATATATTTGCAAGCATGTTTGTACTTGCAAAAAGGCAACTTTTTGACAACTGACCAGTGCTCGTCACTCTGCCACGCGCCGTCTCTGCGTCGCGTTAACTTTTTATATTTTTCTGCTGAAATTAACCAAATTTAACAAAATATTTTGAGAGTTCTTTCATGGGAAAATCCAAAAACCTGCTAAAAAACCTTGCTATATTAGACTAGCAAAAAGACTGGAAGTGGGAAAACAGCAAGCCTTACTATGCTAAAAAAAAAATGCCTGCCAGCACTTCTAAACACACTATATAAATAAATGTGATATAGTGTGTTAATTAGTGATCTTCAGAGGAAGTGGCTGGGGAATTTTGTTATCTTTGGACACAGCTCAGGTTTGCTTTTCCCCCCACTTTCTGTCTTTTGAGATCCGATAACCAAAGTAAACTGGCTTGTGGCTTTACCTTGCAGACATTAGATTTGTATCTGATCTCACTCTCTAAGCATTTTATAGTGCTCTAAAAATATGTGCAATGATATGATTTGGTGGAGTAATTTGTTAAATCCCTTTTCCTCTGCTTTGCAAGGAGTTTATAAAAAATGTTTAAACTTATAATAACCTTTAAATAATCATGTAGTAGTCTTTTCCCCCCCCCATAAATAATGTATTTAGTGCCCTAGTGCTATGCGGAAGCTCTCGTATCATGCTGTAATATGTTTACTATAAATAAGTATTTCATTCGATTGTTAAAAAGCAGCTCTTCACCAGATGTTACCTTGTTAAGGAAAGTGCTCAACACAAGCCATCATTTACATTTGACATTAAATGAGCCTTGACCCTATCAGATTTAGATTTCCTGCATAATAAGAAACTGAATAGATTTCTGTGCCTGGAGTTAAGTATTTCAGACTGAAGCAAATCATAGACATAAAAACAGCTCATATAAACTACTGATATGGTTTGGGCTGAAAGAAGTAATGAGCTGTTTCACCCAATAATGTGTATCCAGCCAATGTGAAAGTTGGCGTTTAACTGTAAAAACATTTGTGATGGCTATTTGAGAAGAAGGAGGTGGGATTTCACATCCCTCCTACTTTGGTGTTTAATTCTTTACAGTATTTAGTATATCAGCTGGTATGTATATTCTCACCTTAAGTATTTTTTTTATTAATCTTTGTCTCATTGAAAAAGAAAATGGTTCAAATCTGGCTTGATAGGATTTAAAATACTAAGCGTTATCATTTGAGTGTATTTGCCTGGATTAATATTAGCCCCTGTGTAGCTCAGTACAGATACTACTAAGATACATACTGTGCTATTTAAGAAACATGTGATATTTATTGATCCTGAGAGAGTCGGGTACAAATGAAGCTGCAGTGAAGTTTAACCCTGGGATCATCCTGTATGATGAGGCTGACGTCCTGCTTTGTGAATATTCAGCGGCTAAGGAAGAGATGCTGACAGTGTTGCTAGGAGACCACACACAGTGACTAGTGTGAGAGGCTTGATTTCACCTCCCTCCCCCATTCTTGTAGTCTGGCTGCCTTTCACTGTTTTTTTTCTATCCTCTCTCCCTTGCACTTGCCTCCATTTGCACATTCCCTCTGATCCCATGCTCCCTGTCTCTATCTTCCCCTCCGTCAGTCTGTCTGGGCAGTACGTTTCCCGCCTAATCATATTCGTCTTCTTCCCCGTGTTGCTATATCAGTGATTCTCTATTTTGTTGGCTTCCCCCATTTTTCACCGTGCCCCCTCCGCTCTCTCTCTCCATTTCCCGCTGCCTCTGTCTCTCCTCCTCTCCTAGCTGTGTGTGTTTCAGGCTGCTCATTCTTCCACTGAACGTTTTGCTCCATCCTCATGCACTGCTTCCTCACCGCCTCTCTCTTCTCCTCCTCCTCTCCTCTGTTTGTTTCTCAGGCTGTGCTGTCCAGCTCAGGTGCTGAGATACCATACAGATGTGGGCTGGAATGGCTTTGGTATTCAGGAGAAACCAAACAAAGTGAAGGATATGTATAGCGCACTGTTTCCTAAATATCTGATAAAGTGAGCCAAAAATATGGTGTTGAGAAAATCCTGATTCCCCCCCCTCCCTGATTTCCTTACCTATTGTCACAGATTGATTATTGAATTATTTGCTACAACGTGTTAGCAACATGTTAACTATCCAGCCTCTGCAAACGCAAACATACATGTTTTGTAGAAATTTTTCACTTTTATCGAGGCCACGCCAGTGTGATGATGTGTCTGTCCATTCTGCAGTCCTGCTGTCTCACTCACAGCGAGGTAAAGCAACACTGCTGGACCGCTTGCTGAGGTGGAGACTGGCGAGCAGAGGGCTGCAGCACAAAGCCTTCCAGTGCTGTGAATCCAGTAGCAGCTATAGAAGGAAAGGTTTTAGACATGAGATACCACAAAATGTACACCCAGAGTGAATCCCCTGACTGCATAATGTTTCACTCATAACTTTTGTTACGCTTATAAATCACACTGTAAATGTTTTACACTGTCATATTTTACATAGGTGATTATGATGTGCCTCGATAAATTCCCGTTTCTCTGTAGTAGTCATATTGGCGGAGCTTTTTCAGTTACTGCTATACACATACACACATAGAGGGTGTTTGAAGGGTGTTATGGGGGCCTTGAATATGTGTGTGTGTGAGTATGTGTGTGTGATGTTTGCTTATATGCATGAATGAGTAGTTTGCAGCGTTGCATGCAGATTGAGTTACGTGAATCATGGCTCCATCTGCCTCCTGGTTTTAATGAGGAATTCAAGCGACTCCTGACCCTACAGATGCTCCTGAAACAACTTCCTAAACGCTCTCAGTTTATTTGGGTTAGAAAGTGACTCTGGGGATTAATAACAGGCACCCTATATGAGCGTATTGCATGCTTGTAAAAACAATATTTTGCAGCCTGGTCTGATGACACAAACCTGCCTGTATATATAAGATGCTGGACTCTCGGTTCTTTTAGCTTGGCTAATTGTACACCAACCCACAGGGTGTAATGTGACAATTGCGGGGCTGCCTACTCAGCTGCCAGATCCTAGAAACCAAAATCAAAGCTCCATTTAACAAAAGCCCAACCTACAGTCACAGCTCCCTAACCTAATTAACATTGAGTCAGCAAACACGGCAGCAGCAGCGGTCGAGGTTGTGGTCAGAGCTGTGGGGTACAAGAATAGCAGTAGCCACGCTGACACACTGGATGACACACTGGGCTGTGACAAAAGAATCACACACAGGTACACAGATCAACATGCCACCTGGCCCAGGTGACAACGCCTGCTGCTCTCACTGTGTGCTTTTTCTCTTTATAGTAAGACATAGCTGAGCTACTGCACTGGCAGTGAAAATGGTGTGCAGACGATGGTAAACTGCTTAAGTTATCGAAAATATCTACAGAATTAGGAAAACAACAGCACAGCTGGAAAGTGTCAATATATACTTTTTGATGTATTTTCATGCTGTGTGAAGCATCATAGGACCTTAATTGTAAATCGGGTCTCATTAAACTGGATTCGCATGTGTTCCACCACATTTGATTCATATTGCTTGTTTCCCCCCGTTTTCCGCTTTGTGAGAATATCTGATAATGCGGACCATTAAAATTACTCACCAGCTACACTGCAAACAAGCTTAGCTTAATAATGCATGTCATGTAAAGTGGCTGATTCAATTTAGTTCCTCAGCAAAGCCGTTTAACTCATGCTGATGCCAGGGGCACCGATGATACCACTTGAGCGTCCACCATCAAAACACATTCTATTTCTATTTATGGTGGAAAAACACTAGTGCATCAGCTGACATCTGCTCTTTTCTTAGCCAATTGCGCTGCACACTCACGTTCTCCAACATGAAAACACTGTTGGACACCCAGATATCTGCCCCACAACAAGCCTGACTTCACATGGAGGGAGCGTGAGTAGGAAGCTGTGCATGCACTACATATGACAAACCGCATTACTTTCTGGCTAGTAGACAGGCTTAGATAGGCCATCCCAGGGCCTGCAGCCAAAGATGCTCTGCAGCTGATTTACCATGCTTACTCAAATATTCATAACTGGATAATGAAAGTATAAATAGTTTTCATGTGATACACTAGAGGCAGGGGTAAACAAAGCTGCAACCTCCATCATCATCATCATCATGCATCACCGTGTCTTCGCTATGACGGCTGCCAGGTAGAGTAATGGGAAGGATTGTTCACTATGACACAGTGAGCGTGATAAGCAATGACCCCCTTACAACTTTTGCCAGTAATTTGGAGTTGATTATTTATGTTGCCGCATGAACAAAGTAATCACTGTCAATCTTGTCATCTGCATGCAGGCTGGAAAGTTATTAAACTTTTTTTTGTTTTTTTTTTAAATGATTAATGAGCTCCTGTTTTCTCTTGTCTAAAGGAGGGCTGCCTGTGACATACATTGCCATCCCCTGAGTCCTCTTCTATACCATGAGCTCTGGCTCTGCCCAGGATGTGGCAGTCGAGCATTTCCTGCGTGACATAGAGAGGCGAAGCAAGCGGCTACACTGCGCTGTGATAGGCTGCGAGGAGGAGCGATCCCACAGCGACATGAACCTGCTGTATCGTAAGAGCCGGTTGGACTGGAGGCAGAGAGACCAAGAGGGAAGTAAAAAGAGGTGAGTGGATTACAATAGGGTTCAGTTCAGTGGAAATATAAGCCTCTTATCTAGGGTGAACGAGTTTAATTTTCAAAATCTTAATTCCAGCCACTGTTCGTGAAGTCGGAAGGGTTCACCTGGAAGTGAATCTCATAGATTTGCATAGCGGCAGGTCATGATGAAGTTAATACGGTCTTTAGATGAGATAAATTAGTAGAGCTGAATTGCACAAGGCAAAAACGGGCCAAAAACACAGAAAGAAATGAGAAAACTGAGTTATTGCGTAATTTCTGAATGCATACACTACAGTGTTATAGTACATGGATACGAAATCAAATGGTTTTTGGCAGGAACATGTTACATAAATCTGGGCCATTCACTCTTTCACTGTTTTTTTAAGAAGCAAGTGTGAGGATTTATAGGTTGACTAATGTACATTTCACGCACACGCCCCCTTCAAATTCTGCAGGCCTGCAGCTTTTCAGAAGCAAAAGAGTAAACAAGGAATAAAGAAAAAAGATTTTAGAAAAAATTAATAAATTTAAATGAGTGCTTTTTCTTAAGTACATAATTCTGCACATGGACGTCATGTTAAAGATGGACACATTCACCGTGATGTCACCAATTAAATCTGAAGCCCCAGGTAGAGCATTTTGGCTAATCTGACAGAGAAACCAGTAACGCTGGTTACTGACTGGGACTTTTGCTTTTTTTTCTCTTTTTTTTTTACACTGAATTAAAAAACGAGTTACAAAATTGACAGATAGAATAGAGTAGGCTATGTTTTCTTTGAATGTTTGATTTAAAATATGGTTTTAAATCAACTACTGACCACAAATTCACAAGCAAAGTGCTGAAAGCGTTGCAAAATAGTGTTGCTTCCCATAGACTTTAACCCAGTCACAGTTCCTTTTGTAAACAGAGCACTGAACGCCTGCTGACTATAAGAAAGAATACAAGTTTAACGCTTTATCCTGCTAGGAATAACCCTTAAAGCTCTTTTCTGAACGGAGAGGATTCTGTCAAATTTCAGGCCTGCTTACAGAACAAAATGAATCAGACATTAGTGAGGGCATCAAATGTTGTCTTTATGGCAGGTAAGCGTTAAGGCGCTTTTGTGTTGGTTCCATGATTGAGACGTGCAGGATAGGTAGATCTTTTATTTTCAGACTATGAGGTTACTGAATACTTCTTCTGCAGCTGCTTGATTTCACTGTAGCATTGAGGACTTGCTGCTAAACACTGTGCAGTGTGTGTTCAAGGCTATAACTTGTGCACCAGTAGAACACAGTTAGCTGCTGATGCATCACCTCCAGACTCTTTCTTTTTTTTAAACAATCTTCCAGCAGAAAAGCAATCATAGTAAATCACAGCACCGAAGTGCGATGTGAACGATATTTAAACTGAAGTCCCACATAATTCTGTGATTTTTCAGCCCAGTATAATTTGTTTATTTTTGCAGGAGTATCAGAATTAAGATCAGATTTGTATTTAGATACAAGAAGAAAGAAGAGAATCAAACCCCCAAACAAGCAAATTAATTCAAGCACTCTTCAAAAGGGTCAAAACAGACCTAACGTCATCACACTCACATGACAGCATTGTGCTGAAAAGCCTGTGAGTGAGTGATCTTGTGTATCTGAGCATGTGGTTTGGGGGCAGAAGGAAGGATGTGCTGTTCAAATGTGAGTCACCTATAACTAACCGAATTCAGCATGGGGTTCGGGCTATTTGTGCTCGAGAGGAGAAGGAGAGCATCAAAGACAACAATTCAAGTTTGTTTAGATGTGCCATCCATTGCTTTATGACTCACGGCGGTAATTGGAGGCCCTCGTGTTGGCAGCAGAGATCAACGCCATGGCAGCATCAAGCCAGTGAAGGTGTAGGGCAGCAAGTAGGACAACGGGACACGATGAGTGATGAAAGCAGAGCCGAGTGGGGCCAGAGGAGCAGAGGTGGAAGCGGGACATGACCGGTGATAATTACGAACAGGACAGGGTCAGGGATAAAACTGCACAGGGACAAAAGGGGTGAAAACCGAACGGACTTAAGGGAGGACAGCAACTGCAGACCAGACGGAAAGAGTGGAGGGATAAAGGAAGCTGTCCACTGACAGACAGTTTAACATCCCGAGGCTCCCAGTAGAGAAATCACACGAAGCGCAGGCGGCTGTGGAGATGCAAATGGTAAATAGGTGAATTTTAATATGAGTTTTAAAAATAGAGACAGTTCCTTATGGCACAAGGCATGAACAATTCCCAGCCGTGACAACTGTAAATAGTTTTAATAAATTCTTGTGCTGATTTGGAAGTGTTAGTGGTCTGGTAGAGGGAAAGCCTGGCAACTCATAGGACGAGAGGTGGGGTACACACTGGACAGGTCAACAGTTGTCTGTTAAAGATATTTAAAAGTTGCTCTGAATAGACAACTCATTCATTTCTCTCAAAAAAACCCCCCACTTTGTTGTGTCTGTCAGCACGGCCTCATGATAGTAGAAAAACTTAAAAAACATAAAAGAAGAGGTGACTGTCTACAGTGACACGCACAGACAGAGACAGCTGTTGTCACCTTGTGGAAAATTCAAAGACATTATTCACTATGTGGTTATTTAATGTCACGGAAGGAAGGCATGTTTTAACCTTTAGTTGCTTTAGGGGCATTTAAAACTCTCACATGCTAGTAAACAGCCCTGTAATAATATCATTAAGAGAATCAATACACAACGACTGCCTTTCATTGCTTTGGTTAAACCATAAGGCACTTTCACTTTTTGTATCATTTTCTTCTGGTGACAGAAGAAGAATCGGATCACTTTGAAACCACGCTGGTGACAACCCATAACTTAAGGCAATCAATTAAAGTGTCGCATACTGTGTCAGATATGTCACTGAGGTCCAACAGAACGAGGACAGACACACGCTTAGAGTTCAGCATTAACCCCTGACTTTAACGACAGACGACTTGACTGCTCTGATTTGCCTTCGAACCAGATTTGATGTTCTCAAAAATAACATTCTTCCAGGTCTGATTTAGGTGTTTAAACATAACCCGCTCTTAAACCTTGCCTCCAAATGAAAAGGTGAATTAGAAACAGGGCTATATGCTGCTACAGGGGTAGGATGATATGAACTGGATTTCTCCAGCGAACGCTTTATCGCCACAGTTATCGAAGCTTTTGGGAATATCTTGCATTCTGAGAAGGAGATGGAGGTGGTATTCAAGAGTCTGTTCCTACATTAATCTACCAAAGGTGTGGTTCAAAGGGCGAAGCAGATGACATCACCTTCTTCTTCTTTCTAGTGTTTGCTGGGATCAAGACATTAAATTTATCTGCTGGCAATCATATCATTAAGAAAAAGCAAGACAGAGGATGTTGTTACAGCATAAAGATTGTTCATGGAAATTGTTTTGACCAATATTTCTGCTAGTCTTGTATTCATGATAAAAAAAAATCCCATTTGCACAGGAATCATATTGTGCCTTTAATTAACAAGAGCTCATTGTCCTGAAATGGCAAGCTTCATCTCATTCTCCAGTACAGATTTTCATTTAGTGAGGTTTAGAAGTGATGAAAGGCAGATTTTGTAACCTTTAGACAGAGCCGGGCTAAGAGTTTCTCCCTCTTTATAGTAAGATAAGCTAACCAGCTGCTAGCTGTAGCTTCATTTCTAAAACGCAGATATGAAGGTGGTATCGATCTCATTTAGCCCCCGCAGATTATGAGCTTAATGCGAAGCAGCAAGAAAGGTAAAGCAAATATAGAAGTGGGAGTCCTGATACTTTGTGAACCGCTGAGTCTGGTCTCATTTTGAAACTGTTGGAAGCTCCTTTCTTTAGATGGAAATAAGAAAAAAAAACACACACTTCAGTCAGAAAGAGCAGCCCAGCCTCTGTTCTGGGCTTAATTTGGCCCTGTTGTATCCGTGTCGATTGTGAAGAGTCACTAGCATGTCTCCGCAGGCATTCAAGGAGATAAAGATACATGTACAATGCACTCTGTTCCTCTAACACACTTATATAAACACACACTGCCTCACACATGAAGAAGGAAAACAGAACCCTCTTTTTTCTCTAGGAGCAGCCTCATTGCATTTTCTGCTGCTTGAAATGTTGAATGCAAATCGAAAGCCCCATTTGTCTCCTGTGCTTCACAGGGATTGCAACTGAACTAAAAGAAAGCGCTGCAAGGCCCATAGTTATATGTCACAATTAACTACTAGGCTGAATAATTTACAGTACTGTGCAAAAGTCTCAAGTGCACCCCCTCCCACACACACAGTTCTTTATGTTTTGCTTCCAAGGAGCCAGAATTTCTTGTCATTTTGTTATTTCTTTAAGTGGTCTTGACCAATAGTTATCCTGACTTTCTCACAGTCTTCCAAAGTTGTTTTTTGGACATTTTCTCCCTCTGTTTTTCTGTCCATTCCTTGTACCTGACCATTTTCAGAGGGATGTTTCCATTTGTCTTTTTTAAGGTCTGTGTTAAGTCCTTTAACATGGACCTGTGGATCATTCAAGTATAAAAAGCTACTTAACCTAAGACATAAACCAAAGATTTGTCTGCACATGACATACAACTGTGGAATGAACCTATTTTAAATTGGGTCTTTAGGCACTTTGTTACTACCAGCCTGTTGCAGAAACACATAGCTTGTTCCCATTTCTTTAGCTGAATGTGTGAAAAATGTCAAATATAACACAGTTAGGCTTAAAATAGCATTTTTCTGCACCACAAGATGTTTCCCGAAGAGTTAATCACTGAAAGCCTGGCGCATCTTGGCATGGTGTGGTAAAAAACATGGTATGTTTTTGAGGAAACTAGACAAGTGGATGACAAAAGAAGAAGTGGCAGACCTGAAAATCCTCTATGGCACTCAGTATTTGAAAGTCATGTCTCTAAAAAATAGAACAAATCCAGCAAAGACCTGACACAGCACCTGAGAGATACAGTACATCTGGCCCTTCAGTGGATCCATCTACTGTTCACTGAAACTGTTCACTGAAACAATCTTGGAGTGGTCTCCGTGGAATGGTGGCTGTCAAGAAGCAATTTTTAAGGAAAGGAAACAGGAAACAATGAGAAAAGGCTGAGATATTGGACACATGACTGAAATTGTGTGTCAAGTGACTGAAATATTGCATATTGGATATGCATTCATATTTAGTCATTTTTGGTTCATATTATTTTTAATATGTTCAGAGTTGGTCAGGAGAGTCTACAGTCATTTGTAAAACATAGTGGAAGCACTGTCTTGGTTTGGAGCTGCCAGTGGTGCTGGAGATGCAGTCAAAATATCCATGTTGTTGCAGATTGAGAGTCACCATACAATGCGTTCTGGAAAGCATCTGATTACGAGGAGCTTCATTTTTCGGTATGAGAGTAATAATAAATTGCCAGTGCAATAAAAGCACATCTGAAAGAAAAAAACACACAGTGGCACACAATCAGTCTTGGATTATCCTTCACAGAGCTGGACCTCTACACTATTGAAGCAGCGTGGGAACAATTGGTGGGATCAAAACAAAGGGCAGCCAACATCCAAAAAGAGCTTTGAATGTTCTACGAGAAGCCTGGAGAACTATTCTCGTAGACTACTTGAAGAAATGTCAAGAAAGCTTTTGCCTATTTACATTTTACGTAGCAAAATATGGAGGAATGAGAGGTGCAACATCTGGTGATCTCAGACATTTAGACCAAATATGAATATAACCTTCTAAATATGCTCCTTGTTTTTTTTTTGTGTGTGTTTTTTCTTCTGTGACATTAGACACACAAAATTCTATCACACGTGTGAATGTTTTTTCCTAGTGTCAGTGCTGTGGTTTTGCTCATGATGTTATTGACTAAAGCAAATAAATTTACTTCGATCACAGTTGGCCAAAGACTTATCTCGTGTTTCTCAGAAGAAGAAGATGACTGAGACAGCTTTGCTTTTTACAGTGTAACTAGTGTTTTGTGTGAAGATGTGCTCTTCAGGCTCAATCACAGACTGCTGAAAAATACTTGAATCCTGTTGTGCTAACTGTATAAGAGACATATTGTGTGTGTGTGTGTTTGTTTTTTTTACATGCCCTGCAAATATGTAAGTTACCCCAAAGAAAAAATGCTATTCCAGCTACTGCCCACTTTAGTGAAATGCTGCTGTATTCTGTCAGATTTTGTTTTCTTTGTCAGTTTCACTTTTTTGCTGCAGTAGCTTGTGTCATTGATGATTTCAAAGAGCAAGTATCAAACACCAGAAAATCACAACTGTTCCCATGGTAACAGATGAAATGCTTCTAGTGATCCTGAGAGCAGAAAACAGATGTAGGTTGAATATATAAACATATTAAAAAAAAGAGAGAGAGATGAGTGAAAAAAAAAAATTAAGGGAATTCCAGTAGCAGAGTGCACACGAGTACCTTGCTTATGACAAGGCAATTGGTTTGTAATTGAATGTGTCTGAAGGGTAAGCACACATTGAGGAATACAGATGTGAATGCAGAAAGGTAAAGGAGCCTCCAGGGTGTTTTTCTCAGCAGCAGACGCCCTGCAGGCATTTCTTTATTGCAAAGACGATGTCTGTAGACCAAAGAGAGAGTGAGGAAAAGGGGAGGTCAGTATAAGGAGTATTACATGACTGTTTTACACCTCTCTATGATTTCTTCATGCTACAGTATTTTTCCTCCATTAACACTTTCTTGACCCGGTTCCTTGATTCCAGCTCCACGCAAAATGACCCCTCAGCTACTGTTGGCAAAGTCAGAGACCTGGCTTCTTTCCGACGGCACTTCCGAATGGGTTTCATGACCATGCCTGCCTCCCAGGACCTGTCCCCTCACTCCTGTGCCTCTGCCATGGCGCCGCGCTCGCAGTCCTGCCACGCTGTCGGAGCCGGAGATACAAGTCTAGAGAATGGAGATTACTCAGACACCCAATCTCAACACGGCGGCCGCTGCCCTCCAGCCAAACCCAAACGCCACCCCAGTACTCGCCTGAGCTCCTCGTCTGCTGACAGCAGAGGACCTCCTCCTGAGACACCACCTCCGCCTCCACCCACTCACTCCCAGGCAAAACACTCAGAGAAAAAGAATGGTAGGAAATGTGTTTTCAGGTGCATATTTTACAGAGAAAATTATGTGTTCTTTTGAAATTGCTTTCTTTTTTTTTGTTCCCTGCAGCCATGAAGAAGTCTGACTCTGGAGAGATTGGAACAAAGAAGGTGCCTCCTTTAAAGCCCAAGAGAAGTCCCAGCACCCAGCTTTCCTTTGACCCTCTTCCTCCACGTGTGCCTCCTTCTGCCACATCAATGCCCTTTCAGGCATCAGACTCTCAGATTCAGACAGGAGATGGGGATGATGAGCCAGTCTATATAGAAATGGTGGGCCAAGTGTTCACCAGAGACAGTCAGACGGCCACACCCCACCCTGTAACCCCTGTGGCCACAACACCGGACTCTGACTCAGACCAGAGTGAGGCAATCTATGAGGAGATGAAATACCCAATGCAGGAGGACAGGGAGTCCCACAGACACCTCCCTCCCAAACACGAGAAACTGAAAACCTCTAAACACTTTCATGTGACACCTTCTTCTGCCAGCAGCTCCTCTTCGCTGCCACGCCCATCTTCTTCTTCCCCTTCCTATTCCAAACCTAAAGCTACTGTATCAATCTCCCATTCATCTCCTCTGCCTGCCTCTGCATCCTCCACCCCAGTGCCCCAGGTCCTCTCTGCCAGCCCCCACACGCCACGAGCTCCTACACCCTATCTGCTGCAAGGGAATAAATCGGAGCAAGAATCAAACACAAAGATCCCGGCGCCTTTCCCCAATCTTCTACAGCACCGGCCCCCGCTGCTCGCCTTCCCTCAGCCTGCAGCAGCCTCCAGTGGGGTTGGGGTGCAGAACAAGTCATCTGCTTCCACTAAAATGGGAACTCAGACATCAAGCGCAACAACACAAGCGAGCACCTCTTCCTCGGCCTCTTCTAATATTCCTGTATCCCTGTCGGGCTCCAAGGAATCATCAGGAGGCAGTGCAGCGCAGCAGGACAAGCACAGCAGAGACGCCCAGTTAGGCCCAGCTCCTGGACTGAGAGCCAGGAGTCATTCCACGCCCCTGCCTCCTTCCTCTAAATCCACCTCCCCCTTTTCCCATCACCATCATCACCCTCACCATCGCCCCTCACACTACCATCACTATCGGAAGCCAGAAAGAGGAGATTCTCCTGCGCCGACCAAGAGCAGCTCCCAGGCTTCTAACCAGGCCACAGTCCAGACACAAACCTCAAGTACAGGCAAGGAGGGCAAGTCAGTTAGCTTCCTCCTGAAGTCTGACAAAGGTGAGAAGGATAAGGACAGGGAAAAGGACAGAGACAGGGACCGAGACAGAGAAAGGGATAGGGGTAGAGGAGACAGGGACAAGGAAAGAGAGAGAGACAAGGACAGAGATAGAGACAGGGATAGAGATAAGGATAAGGAAAAGGACAGGGAAAGAGACAGAGACAGAGAAAGGGATCGTGATAGGGATGGAGGTCCACACTCTTTACAGTTGGACATCACTACCAGCACGAGCAGCCAAACGCCTCAAAGCAGCACCAGCTCAACCCCCACGCCATTATCCTCATCCCAGCGTCCTCACTCTCGCCCACACCTCCGTTCTCACACGCCTCACGGCCTTCCAGCGTACAAGCCGCCCTCCTCGGACAGCCCCTTGCTATGGACCTACCCCTCCGGTGGCTTCAGGAGGCCCCCGGCTTATGAGAGCTTGAGAGGCAGCTCTCAGACACCATCTCTGCAGCAGCCCTCGAGTCTTACTGGTATTGGTGAAGGTGCGTTCAAGAGCAATGGAGGGTCTGCATCCCTTCAGTCTAAAGTTGGCTTCATGCCTTGGGACAGCAGTGCCAGTTTATCCGCCGATGACGGGTCTTACTGGCCTATGCAGAGGAAATTGTCCTTTAGTCACGGCAGCAGAGAGACAGAGAGTAAGTCAGAGGTTGTTTTTTTATTACAAAGTGCAAATGCCATTAAAAATAAGGTTCTATTAATCCTGTATTCTTTTCCTTTCCCTCTTTCAGAGGATGAAGGCCGGGCATGGAACGGTAGTGCTGACGCCCTGTTAAGGACGGACAAGGAAGAGCTTGGAATAGGGTCTCGGGGAGGCCATTCAGGCATCCCAGTCCACTTCAGTGGGTCCACAAGCAGGGCTCTTGGACACAGTGAGTCACTGGCCGGTGTTGACAGCAGCCTAGGATTCAGAGCTCTGCCCAGGGTAGGGCTGCCTCTTCCCTGCCAGACCTTTCCTGCCTGTCGCAACGGAGGTAGGGAGACACCCTGGGTTTTTTTGTTTTTTTAAAAAAGCTTATATTTTAATTGAATTTAGTTATAAGGTCTAAACATTTAATATATTGTAATTTATATAATAGGTAAGCCCCTTATTAAAAGGATATTAACAATTGTGACCTGTCACATTTCTGGATTCGACTGCATCCTTTCTATGAAATTTTGCACTAACTTTGTCTTGGAATGTGCGAACAAATAATCCTGTTTTTATCTTATTTTGGTACCATTCGAAAAGACAATAATTGCTGAATCAGGAATAAACACCAAAATAATTAATTTTTGGTAAGTAGACAGTAACTGTTTAGTACCTTAAATAATGAGCACCCAGTGTTTGTGTCGCAGATCAAAAGTCTAGCCACATAACATAGCTCTGTGTGCTGAAATGAAGTTCTATCCATCTGCTCCCATTACCAGGCACACAATGTAATGTTTGTTTCCTTACAGAAGTGGGGCGGCTGGGTCGCTCCTCCTCTGCTGCTGGAGTGAGACAGGTGGGTGGAGGAGACGTTCAGAGACAGAGCAGTCTACCAGCACGAGAAGCCCTGAATCAGGTGAATGCACTGTATTATATTCACCAAGCCTTAAAACTACAGTTTCTTTTACCGTCATCCCAGGTAGATTTGAGAGTGAACATTAATATTGTTCTCATTATTACTTCCCCTACTGCTAGAGACACAGCTCCTGCAGATCTATTTTTAGCTGGTAGATATGCCCACTGAGCAGAATAAGGTTCTGGCCTGCCTCAAAAAAAAAGAGAAAGGTATATGACGTAGGTTAGTACTCAATCAGTAAATCAGAGGCCTTTGCGGGTTAGAGAACATGCTGTACTCTGTTTTGAGAGGTGAACTGCAGTCTTCTAGCAGCACATTTCACCCGGTTTCTGGCTCCATAGCAAGTGCTGACGCAGTTTGAGTGTGCTGCAGAGACTGTCTGCATGTGTCTGGTTGACCCTCCCTCAAACTGTAATAGATGCAGCAGGACTGCATCCTGGTGGTTGTTTGCAGGAACTGCAGTTCTTTTTTTCCCTACATGTGTGAGGACCAGCTGTTACTGGTAACACCACTGCAGTAATCATGTAGGTTTATAAATGAAAATATTATCATATGATAAATGACTAGATGAAAGCACTAACTTGACTTTTAACCCTTTGCGTTCAGCTGCATAGTTTGGCCCAGCCTCAAGTACCCTGCAGTCCCAGCAGTCCCAGTGGTCCCGGTGTGTCACGGCAGCAGCAGCAGCAGCTTCAGCTACACCAGCAGCAGCTGCAGTTAAAGCAGCAGCTTCAGCAGCTTCAGCAACAGCACCACCTGCAGCTGCAGTTCCAACAGCTCGCCCAGTTGGCACAGGGACAACCTGTTGTCAGTGGGGTCACCACCCCATCCACATCGCAGACCCAGAGAGACGGCAAGTTGCTGGAAGTCATCGAGCGTAAGCGCTGCCTGTGCAAAGAAATCAAGGCACACAGGCGTCCTGACAAAAGCTTGTGCAAGCAGGACAGCATGCCCATCCTCCCTAGCTGGAGACGGACACCTGAACCTCGTAAAACTGGCACACCTCCCTGCCAGAGGCCACAGGCCGTTGTGTGGGACACGGCTATCTGACGTGGAAGTCAGGCCAGCGAGTACAGCACTAGAAGAGATGAGCTGAAGATGGCAGAATTATGAATGAGAGTAAAAATGGATATAGAAACTAGAAAATTCTTTAAATGGCTTTGGTGATGTAATTACCACCAGGGAATGGGAGACTATGGACCAAGAAGAAAACCCTTGATAGCATTTTTATTGTGTGATAAACTGATCTGTGAACAGTAACTGATGAAGGGTACTGGAGACTCTGAACCCATCTGTGGAAAAAAACAAACAAAAAAAATGCTGATCAAGAGGTGAAGAATAAGAAGTATTACAATCAAACTACATGAATTTCTTACAAATTGGATTTGTATCTGCTCTGTATTATGTAGTACACTATGTAAATGTGTTCTAATTGCCAATGTTTTTTGCCACAAAACACCAGTATTATTGCTACAAAAGGAAGACGCCAACTAACTAATAATTAGCGGGTTGTTTTCTGAAGTCGGTGTTGCCAAATTTCTTCCTGACTACTTGATACATAAATTGTGTATTTTCGCCAACAAGCAGGTGTCCAACACGCTTAAAAACTACTCTGTGGATGAGAAAAGGCAAGACTCATAGATAAGTTGCTGAAGTGTTTCTTGAAATTGTGAATGTATATGAGATGTCTTGGTATCAATAGATTGTCATTGTGGATGCAAATAATCATCACCGAGGAGTAAAAGCTACCTACTGTATCTGTTTGCATATTTGTAATGTAAATCTATTTACTTTCTCAACGTTTCTGCAATTTTATAGCAATATCCTCCCGACGCTGGAGCAACATAATTAAAACTTGTGTCAACTAGCCTACAATACATATCTAAGACTTGAAGAAGTCATATTTACTGTGTCATTCTCTGCATGTCACGATAGACATACAGTATTGTAAAAAACAACAACAAAAACAAACAAAAAAATCCCAACTAAAATAAAAAAATTAGTGTAGAGATGATCATGGCAAACTTTTACATACAGCAAATCTTCACTATGATAACGTGTGGTTGTATAAAAAGCTGAATATGTTGTTTGGGGGGAGTGGGGGTGGGGGGTCCTCATTAGGAAAAAATAAATAAATAAATAGGTGACAGATGGCACATGCTGTGCAGTCCAGCCAAATATAGATACAGATCAATGGTACAAAAAAAATTTCATCGCTCATGCTTATCCACAGTTGCACATTAGTGATTGTTCCACCACACCGAAAAACAGGCACTCGACACCCATCAACACAGACTGTGCAATATGGTGCAACTGATAAGACTGTGAGTATTGATCACCTCAAACAGAATGCTGGAACAATCTGCACAAAACATTGTATACGCTTAGGACAAGTTAAACCCTAATGTACTGTAAATAGATATGTACAACTCTATTGAAAATGTAGCAATTATTTCCATTTTCATACTTGTAATCAATACATATTATGTAGCATATATTGTATAAACATAACTTTGTTCACTTGTTTTTTCTAAAAGAATTAAGTACTTTATCTGCTGCAGCCAGTCCATGCATTACTTATAGTTCTACTAATAAACAGTAAGCCCTCTAAAGAAAGGCACAGCCCAACAGTTGTTTATTTCAATTTATGCAAGAC
Organism: Perissodus microlepis; assembly: GCF_051167445.1. Classification (NCBI taxonomy): domain Eukaryota; kingdom Metazoa; phylum Chordata; class Actinopteri; order Cichliformes; family Cichlidae; genus Perissodus; species Perissodus microlepis. The sequence goes on from NC_140470.1 coordinate 11,936,838, forward strand.
TCCCTTTAAGCTGTGTTATTGATTTATTTATGCCCTTTTTCTACATCCATTTTTATTTGTGTACAGATTTCAACAGCCCGTTGTCTTGACATTTTTGAATACTTGCTGCTATCTTGAAATACTGGTGTTGTTCACTCAACTATACAGTGTTACCATGAGAAACATTATTAATATAGTGCTTATTGTGAGATATTTGTTTTGGGTTTATTTTTATTTATTATTTTGGTTTTCTTTCTTTCTTTTGTTTTTCCTTTCTGAAAGCCACGTGAAATGAAGTTCGTACCTTAAAGAGTGAGCCCGTCTGTAATAGTATTAAGGCGCTTGAATGTCTCTTGGTTGTTGTCGTTTTTTAATGATAGTAAGCACCAAACTGTACAGTACAGTACACCCAGTGAAAAGAAGACCTATCTAAGTGTTTGAGAGTCACTACTTGGCCTTTTTTGTTTTAGCTCCACCTGCTCGCGTTTGAGGATCAGAGTCCATTTTCAAGCAAACACAGGCCAGGTTGAAGGAAATGGGCAAGTGCAATGCATGCAGAGATTCCTTACACTGAAATGCTCCAATGATTCTTACTATTGTGCCCAATTTTGATTGCCGATACCAAGTAATCACCTTACTATGATTCCTTTTCACGGACTGATATGGAACCCTCGGTATCATTTCCAGAATAGTTTACAGAAGCTGTTGGTTTTGTGTGTCTTCTAAAAACAGTGGCCATTATATGAGTGCCATACTATATTGATATGGTAAGATACGGTGTACCTTGGAAATCACTGTAGTGCTATATTTGCATTGATATTGTCATTGAAAATAAATTTTATATAATGAACTTTACACAACAAACACATGTTGTTTTCATGTTTTCACACCACATTCTGTTGTGTCTTCGTGCATGTGATAATCCAGTCAGCTCTTTAAGATAACGCATACACGTAATAGCCATTTGACTCAGTAACCCTTGACGTGTTCTTTATCATTTGGATTCAACAGGGATTTCACATTTTAACCTCAGCTATGTGAAAATGAAAGCACACCCTCTTTCAGTTCTAAGGTTCCGTGTATCAGGACATTTAAATAATCATCTGGTCCTTACAAAGTTCTACAAGTAAGTAAAAAGTGTGGACATACTGAGTGTGTCCACACTGCACAGTGTTATTATTTCATTTTTAACAAAATTAAGCTAAAATGTCAATCCAAAGGGAGTATGTGAAAAACTAAGCACTCCCTTACTGTTTTCATACTGATTATGAAGATAAGTAGCAGCCAGCTGCTGCTAATTGAATGCACTTCATTAACTGATCATGATCAAGTGTGAGCTCCTCTGTAAAAGCAGAGGTTTTGGTAGTTTGGAGCATTAAACCACAGGGCCTCTGGAATGATGTCCTTTGACAGAGGACATCATTCCAAAGTGGACATATAGGTTTGCACTTCGCCGTGCTTAGCAAAACTAAACACAGCAAATCAGCACAAACACCTCATACCAACTGTCAAGCATGGCACTGAACAAGTAATGATTTGGGCAGCTACAGGACCTGGGCACCTTGCAGTTGTCGAGTTGAACAACAAGTATTCTAGAGTCAAATGTGAGGTCATCTATCTGACAGCTAAAGGTTGGCCCAAACTGGATCTCAGAACAAGACAATGGTCCTAATCATGGCAATGAATCTAAAGCAAACGAAAAGAACCAAAGTGTTGCAATGGCCCAAATCTAGACATCAGGATGACTAAAATGCTGTGGTGGTACTTTAAGAGAGCGTGCAAACCTCAATGAACTGAAGCAATGTAAAGAACAGCAGTCCAAAGGTGTCCACATGAATGTAAATAACTGATAAAATCATACAGAAAACAGTTACTTCAAGTTATTGCTGCTAAAGGTGTTTATAATAAACCATAGAATTGTGAATTTTACTTAGTTTTAAATACAATACTTCTGCAATATTGCTTAATTTTTGTTAAATAATTAAAGACAATGTGTAATATGTATGTTGTTCAATCTGTGGTTCTATTTGGCTAATTTAAGAACCTCGTAAGCTCCAGATTCTAATAAGTTATACGGAAATATTTAGAACTGAAAGTGGGTGACTGTATATTTTTGATGTGTAAACGATGTTAATAATGTATATATAGGGTTTAATGTAATTTCTATGTTATCCTTTCAAAAAGCCTAATTTTCATTTACTGCTGTTACTAGAAGGAAAAAAACTGAATAAATAAATTCTCCAAGGCTTTCCTGACATAACTTGATTCAAAAATAAATAAAAGCCTGAATGGGACATAAATTAGTCACCTCAAGCGGACAGTGGATTCACCAACAGAGACACTTTACGGTCCATGAGGGATTATTAAAATTATTCTGTTGATTTTTCTTTGGATACGTGACGTCAAGAACCACTTAGCCAATAAAGGGATGCCCTAAGCCACCAAGCGATTTGCTCTGAGGCTTGTCTCTCGTGCATCAGGAGTGAGGATCCCGAGCAGGTGATTGGTCAGGCGGGTGGAGTAGGCGGGAGCTGCTGTGGATCACGGCATGCGGGAGGAGGGTTAAGGCCTGCGCTGGTGCGTGCGTGTTAGGATGTATGTGTGGAGAGCGGTGTGGCGCTTGTAGAGGGAGGCGGAGGGAGTGCTTTACCGCAGTATCGCTACATTTCTGCACCACTCATCAAAACTCTGCGGCATGCAGACAAGAGCTGGGGGGGAGGGCAGTCACTAGGTCTGTTCTGAGTGTGAAACTGCTACCTCTTCTGTTGGCCTACCAGTCCTTCATATAATCTAGGCTACAGTAGTGCTTTTACTTTATTTATTTTCATGCGGGCTCGTTGAGTGTTTAAGTCGACTTCTTTAATGCCGGTCTTCTTCCTGTAGGAGCAGTGATACGGCAGGGCTCTCTCTCTCCTTCTCTCTCCATCCCTCTTGTTCTCTGCTGTCAGGGCAAAGTGCTTCAGCCCGGCGCTCAGTGTCATCAGGCCGCTTTTAGTTGAGCTTTGGAGCAGTTCGTTAGAAAATGGCAAAGGATGGAGAAAAAAGCGATTGGAAGGAGTTTCTATGGAACCCGAGGACGAGGGAGTTTCTGGGCAGAACGGCGAGCAGCTGGGGTAAGTGCTGTCCAGCTACGGCAATGCAGCAAACAGGGTCCCCCGGCTCTGTAACAGGTCTCTGCCACAGTGGTTTCCCCCCTAAAGGTTCGCTAAGATGCTGTAAGAGAGAAATGAGCGTGTGTAACCATGACATGAATTTCGACCCTGCTTGAAGTTAGGCGGTAATTTCCTTCAGGCGATGAGATGGATGTCGCTGTCCACTACAGGTTGGTGCTGAAATCTGACTGCGGCACCGCTCCTGTGGAAGCCAGCTGAACCCCTCCACCCCCCCCCCACCCCAACTCCTGTCTACTTTATTAATTTAATGTATTTTTTCTGCAATGCTTTCCCTGCGCATTGCGCCCAGCATAAGGGTGGAGGCATTTGGTTTTATTTTACATTTGGATAAACCTGATTACAGGAGCATTGCTGAAAATAAAAAGGCTCCACTTTCTTGTAAAGTGCATGTAATCGATTCTTCTCTCCTGAAGAGTGATTTAGTTATAACTATGACTTTCATTCTGCCGCAGAGGAGACTTTTTCTAGGAAAGCGGCTTACTGAAGTTGTACAGAGATTTGTTTGCATGCCCGTGGCTTCATCAAGTGTGTGTGCAACATGATGTCATTTATTTCCAGGCTTTTCCCCTGAGATGCTGAGCGACGATCAGGTCAAATCCTCTTTTTAACACCGTAGTGTTGCCATATACTGACACCTTTTCTGCTATACAAAGACCCTGCAACTAGTTCAAAGATTCATGAGATGACAGGGCGCATATGGCTCTGTTCTAATGACATTGGAGCATGTTTAATCTGGGTAAAGCCGAGGGCTAAATGCTATTTGTATCACCTCCAATTCGACCCCTCCCAGTGTGTGTAAATCAGTAAGGGATTTAATCCTAATCTAATGAGTTCATTGGCTGGAGAGGAAGGTATCAAATTCAGCGTGTTCTGGCAAAGTAAAACATTTTTAGGAACTTGGATTCATTTTCACATTTTCACTGAAGATCTGAGCTCAGAGACTTGAGTTTAGCACTCGAGGCTGAAACTGTGTTAAACGTAGTCTTTACTTTGAGTTTGAATTTTCTGATTATTTTTCATCATTGCACATATATTATTCTTTCAGTGTGGGGCTGGGACTCATGGACTGTAGCTTCCTTAACTGGAATCCTCCCACAGTGTACAACTTAATCCAGCTCAATGTGCCCCAGGTGCTTTAAGGTCTGTTGGCCTTTTTAAGCTGCGCTCTCTGAGACTTGGTAATTAGGCTATTTCTGGAGTTAGCCACTACATGTAGGTCTGCTAAACTTGGCTTTTCAGAGTAGCACTTTCTCATTCTCCTAATGCTGTACATACTGTACCATTACTTCCAATGTGCTGGCAACACGGCCTAATCTACTCGTAATACAGTTTCTTACGGCTTGTACTGAAGAGGGGTTTAAATGCAGGTTTCCAGTCTCTTTAAGGCATAAATGTGTTTCTGCAGCACAATGCACATTCAAAGCATTAGATCAAAGACTTCTTTGAGGATGAGACGCAGAACACTTCCTTTTGTGTTCTGCTTTCTGTAAAGAGCTGTAATGATATGGAAATAACCTTGATAAAGGAGAGCAGTGCTGCAGGTTTGTTGTTACACATGCCACAAGCTGACACAGTGAAACATGGTCAGACAACTAGCTTGACTAATGAAGTGTTCTGGACCTCCCACTTCCAGAAACAAAGTCCACACTGCAACACAGGAAGAGAACCTCAAAGGACCTCATGGTGAACAGAATCACGGTGCTCTTTGTTACTTTAACATTGTGTACGAGATAATTAGCAGTGTTTTCCGGCGAAAGAGCCACAGCTCAAAGCTATCCATGCTCTCGCCAGACCTTTTCATTTTTATTTCAGAGGTGCGTTTGATCAGCAAGTTGCAAAGCGATTAAACAGCATGGCCTCCCAATTAATTGTGAAAGAAAAAAGGGACACCTCCTGCCATTATTACCGAAGAAAGAACAGGGTAGTGGACCATCCGAGCCTGTCCTTTTGTTCTTTTCTTTCAATCGCCGTCTGCATACAAAACCAGTGCGAAACAGAGACGCCTCACTGTCCATCATCAGCATGGACTGAGAGGGCAGGCTGTAAACCCAACACCCTGTTTGCCAGGGGGGGGGAAGCCACCTTGCCTGCACGCTTGATCCCGTCTGGATGTGCGTACATTCGTTCTCCCCCTGGGTGGTGTCATATTTGTGGTTAGCACAAAAATCCCCCCACCCCCTTGACGACAGAGACAAACACTTTGCCACTTTTGTTGGATCATAGCGTCTCTCTTGCTGCGTTGCCTCCAGCATAGTTCATGGTCTGTGTATAATTAATAACTGAGCTTGTGTCTTTTCTGTGGTGTAGATGGGATGCTCATTGTCATCCCACTAAGGGATTCGTTTTTATTAGATTCTAAAACTTCAGGTACAGTCAGGCAAAAAAATGCACACACAAGCTGTGCACACAAGCTGTAAATCATCAAGATACCCCTCTGCGATTGCCACCCCCCCTCCATCTCCCCTTGACATTTTGCCAGTCTGGCAGCGCAGGGAGACAAATGCGATGCTGAGCCTGCTGACTGAGGGAGTGAGCGCCACGCTGGGGGCCATCCAGCAGAGGTGCAGGGTCAAGGCACTCAGCTGCCTCCCAACAATGGCCTCAGGTGTCGATGCTTGAAATGGGGGATGCGTCACATACATGTTCTGTATGTGGATAGGAAGAAAATAGCTGCTTCAAATGTATCTGATGGTTCCAAGTTAGAAAGATCGCCTCAGAAATGGTTTATGAATTTGTTGATCTCACAAAATAAACAATGAAAAGATGCCAAGTTAGGATCTCCATCTGAAATCTCAGTATTTTCGTCACAACAATGACAAAGTAAAGCATTAAAAACAAACTCTTCTTTATATCAAATGTAATTATCATTATCAATTTGCTCGTACACAGTTATTAATAAACCTAGTCCCCTGACTCTGGCTCAGTCTCCGGGGCATCCTTATTTTCTCTCTCCCGGTGTTGCCTTCTGTCATTCTTCCTTCCTTTCTGTGGACAGGACAGTTCTATAATGAAGTTGGTCGTCAGCCACGAACTCCTGCGTGGTTAGGTTCACTTTGTGTCATACTTATTTTTCAGTCCATGCAAAAACACAAAGAATTTACGGATTAATGTGCAGCTTGTGTTTTGAGTTTATGTTGATAAAATAAAATAAAAAACCTGCAGTGGGCAGAAATATGGAAGGAAAAGCTCTGCCTGATCTGTACTAAGCACCTTCCACTGTACAGCCACTGGCATGTGTGCTAAAATGAGTCAGTATTGAGTTATGGCTTCACATATGATTCAAACCCTGCTCCCCAGGTGGATGTCTTCTGCTTCACACATTGCACCACTGCTTCTTATATCCTACATGCACTTTGTGCTTTTTATGCTACCCTATAGTGCTTCCCTGTTATTCTTTTTAAAAGACCCATGATTGGACACAGTCTCCTATTGTGGTCTAGATGATCTAAAGCCTTAAAATAGAGCCCTGGGGAGATGCAGGACTCTAGTTCTCTCTCAGACCACTTGCATTAGTTGCATTACAGTGAAAACGTGTTGCCTCCAGTTATTTTAACTTTAAACGATGATATTTTAAGCATTGCATCAAAAGGATGATTTGTTTCATGCGAGTGAGAGAGAAAGAGAGGCAGATGTTGCAGATGCAGTGAAGCAATTTAACGAGGATTAACTGAAATCCCGTGGACATGTTTGGTTAGAGAGTGACGTAATAGACATGAACTACTCATCAATTCAGATGTGAGATTATTTGTACTCATTAAGTGTTTGTGTGCTGCAATTATAATGAAATGGACTTTGCTGACTTGCAGATGTTAGTCTAATGGACTTTATGCATAATTCATAGATGTACTGTGGTGTACAGCAGACTAAATAATGTAATCATAGCAAAAAAAAAGGCTTAAAGGTTATTGGGGTTTTTTGCACAGTGTATCAAACATACATTTTCCATGCAACAAACACATAAACACAAATTATATTATGTTATATTTTGGTGCATGTGATCAGATTATCTTTCTACAACATCAACTGACCAAATCTGATGATGAAGAAATTGTTTTGGGTTTTTTTTACATATAGTGCTACTTTCATGTCATTTTTTCCAGTTGGGGAAGATGCTGTTTTGTAATATTTTAATATTCCATTTTTGTTACTACTGCTTATATTAATATGGCTCTATTTTCTCATTGTCTGCAGGCCTTATTTTTCTCTTCTATTTAATTTTCTACACCTGCCTCGCTGGCATGTTTGCTCTCACCATGTATGTCATGCTGCAGACCCTGGACGAACACAGACCAACCTGGCAAGACAGGCTCTCCACACCAGGTGCAGAAACTATAGATACAAGCTGCATGAACACAGATCATGGTCTGTGCACTGTGTCATGTACTCCCTGCTGTCTCTCTTGTCACTCTCAGGCTTGGTGATTAGACCTCGGGCAGATGACACCTTTGAAATAGTCTATACTAAAGAGGACACTGAGAGCTGGGACCTGTATGCCCAGACATTGGACAAGTTCCTTCAACGTAAGTTTGGCTCTTGCCCTCTAAGACAGAATGTTATGACATACACAGATAATCTCTTTATAGTTAGCTGACAGGAGAGCGTCTTGTATTGGAATCTTAGTTGATTATAAAGACAATTTCACCCCATACACACTCTCCTATTTTCCCTGCAGCCTACAATGATTCCCTCCAAGCCCAAAAAAATCACGAGTGCACCCCAGACAAGTACTTCATCCAGGAGGACAGCGGTGAGGTGAAGAACAACCCGAAACGATCCTGTCAGTTCAACCGCACGGTCCTCCAGAGCTGCTCTGGAATCGAAGACCGTTACTATGGATACAGAGAAGGCCAGCCATGCATCATCATCAAGCTGAATCGGGTATGAAAGGAAAAGAGAGGGGAGTGAAAGGGACTGGTGTTGCTAGGAGACATGGAGTGACTGAGACAACCAAACTGGTTGGAAATGATAAAAAGAAAAAAGTCACTATCATAATTAAACTGATTGGTTTTTGCATTTATCATCATTCACTTATGTTATATCGCCTAAAAATGAACAAAAAACGGTTTTCTTTATTTTCTCATCAGGTGATTGGTTTGCTGCCAGGAAAGGATAACCAGGCTCCGTATGTCACCTGTGCTGCAAAGGTAATCCCTTTTTGTCTTTCACAATCAGAGGCTTGACATAACAGTTTTATTCATAGCTATTGTGCCTCACGTCATCTGCAGTATTCCACCTGTCGTTTACCTCCATCTTCCTTTCTTAGCTATCGTGAATTTTTTTTCATGCTGTCTTGTCAGTCAAGCCAGTTGTTTTTATCGCTGCCCTTTTCTTTTCTCCATTGTGTTCCATTAATTTGTTCACTCGCAGAAATACAGAGTTGGCAAAGATCAATGGGTAAGAAAAAGTCCAGGACCTATGTTTGGTACAGTTTAGATCAGAGGTGTCAAACAAAAAGCCTTTGGGCAAGAAGAGGTCTGCCAAAGGGCCCAGTTTCACCCACTGGGTGGTTTTACAAAGTGTGTAAAAAGTATTAGTATTAGTATTTTTGCACTTTTTACTCTATTTAAGATTATATCTTGAGACATATCTGTCTTCATATGACTTAGTCTGCCATATCACACTGACATAAGGTGTTTAGTAATTTGTACGATTTATGATGCCCGTGTTTATAATAACAAAGTTGCTGAATGTAGATAAAAATATTGTTGAAATTGGCTTTAAAAAATGTTATTTACATAGGATTCTACTTAACAGGTTATCTTAGTCACTATAAAATTTGACGCTGCGTTACCTTCCTCAGAGTTTGACTCCCCTGGTTTAGATTATATTTCTATATGATATATCTGTAGCAGTCGATCACATTGTTTTGTATTTGCATTTTAGAACTAGATGGTAGATATGTAGGAGAAAGAAATTTAGAGAAAAGTAGACAAATAAAGCTCACCTTCACCTTATAAAGTGGAGATTATAGCTGTATAACTGATGAAGCCGTTTCACCCCCTCAGAAAGATGACGCTGATAAAATTGGAGAGCTGATTTACTTTCCTCCAAATGGCACAATCAACCCTATGTACTTCCCTTACTACGGCAAGAAAGCGCAGGTAAGAATGTGGTTTAAATTAAAATATAATGTGCTGTAAACATGATAGCAGTAACTGTTAATAATTAATGTGTGTTTGTTTACAATTGCGCACACAGACCACAGAGTTAAACCTACTGGGTCCATAGGTTTACGACGTCTTTGTTGACTGTTTTTGCAGGTGAACTACTCTCAGCCCTTGGTTGCAGTCAAGTTCCTCAACATTACTCACAATGAAGACGTGAACATTGAGTGCAAGATCAACGCCGAAAACATTCCCGTTGGAGGTGAAAGGGACAAGTTTGCTGGGCGAGTGTCTTTCAAGCTGAGGATCAACAGTAAAAACTAGGTTTACCCCCCTCCTCCAACCCCACCCTAACCCCCACCCCCACCAGCCTCATCCCCCAAAACATACTGTCTTCATTCTCAGCAACACTGCACATGCACAGAAAACAAAAATCACAGTATTCACACCCTTTGTAGGATTTGTTTACACCCCCAACCCTTTCCAACCTCACCCCCACCCTCCACCCCACACCTCTCCACAGATTTTTGTGGGAAATTCTTTGTCAGGTTGCGTGGCGAGACGAGGCGAGAACCAAAAGGGTGCTAATCCTGTCATTATTTCTGTGAGCATTCACACACAGGTTATTTTCCATCAGTTAGTTTGAGGTGATGTCTATTTATACTGCATGACAAACTAGGGGGCTATAAAGGACGTGGACGTGTGTTTGCAGAGTTTGCAAGGATCAGCAACTTTACCACTGTACTGCTGCTCCCCACCCCCCGCCAACCCGCTGCCTCCTCATAGAGTATCCCTCTAGATATGAAGATCCACAAATTACAATACCGAGCGTGTATATCTACAGTATTTATACAGCATAATAATAGTAATCTTACATCAGTGCGTCTATTTTGTTGCACTTTAAAAGAATATTCCAACAAACAGGATTGATGCAGAGATGATGCCATTTGCATGTGCGTATTGTCTTAGTATGCTACAAAGGCAGGAGGCTCCTGTGTCCCACCTCTCGGCTGCTTACATCTGTAATAAGTTCAGCGACTGACCACCAGGAGGGACCTCACGCGCAGTGTGTTTTTTTTTTTCAAAATGTGATACAGTAAGATGACCCCCCCCCCAAAAAAGAAGAACATGAGGTACACATTACAGGTAAAGAGGAGTAAAGAGTGCAGGAGATCGTGTGTTTTAGTTCATACTGTAGGTCGGGAAGTTGCATGCAATGTGCAATATTCATTAAGTGGCATGCATTATGAATGCCTGTATCCATTCATCAGATGACTTCTATTAAATAGTAATCATTTTGGATCATTTGATATTCACTCTCATTGTGTGGCCTGAGAGTAGCTTGTGAAACAGATGATATATATATATTTATATATGGGGGGGTCATGTAACACCTGAATTCTCAGTCGGTTACGGGGTAAACTGAACTCTAGCTTTGTGGCTCCTGGACTGCAGTCCAATAAGATAGCTGAATATCATGTGAAAATGACAAAATAGACCTCTGTTCTGCACGAACACACAAACACACACACACAAAATTCAATATCGCATTTTATTCCCAAAGTCAAACCAAGAATTTCTTGCGTTTCAGTTTTTAATATTAATATTCAATCGATGTTTAGAGGAGCTGTATTATTGAGTGTATTGCATCTATTTCACTTGTATCAGAAATAGATGCCATTGTAAAAAAAAATGGTATTGTTTTGCACAGAAAGTGCGCTTTTATTCTTTTCTTTTTTTGTGAAGCTGACTTGAGTTTATTAATGCATTTCCAGTTTTGAAGGAAGAAGGATGTTGAAAGTTGTTTGTTTTTTGTGTTTTGGGTAGTTTTCTTTTTTCTCATTCATTCTCATTTTCTTCACCTAAAGGATGCATCTGAGATACGAAAATGTACACTTTACCTCTTATTTTAAAAGACAGTCGTTGCTTTATTATTTTGAATGTTAGTTCAGTTTTGATTTGTAGGGCTGTAGCAAATTAAAAACAACATGAAGATTTACTCCTTTGACCACATAAGAAGGATATTTTTTTGGTTCGATGTTGTTGTGTTCCCCGGTGTTGTATGAATCATACTGAAGGAAAACCCATACTGATAACAAGACAACCAGTTTCAGCCTCTAAAAAAGTCAGACATGTTCCTGAGTTTAGTGCTTGAGCTGTTTACTAAGCATCCCTTAAATTATTGGCTTGAGAAATCTGTGGAGTCACACTTTTAAACTCGGGCACGTTACCTCTGCACAGCTCCAAAACTGTTAGATCAGTTAGACTGTGATCCTGCCATGTCACTGCAGCAAATATAGAACACGAGCATCTGTTCACTCACATTAAGGTCTGGCTGATTATTAATTTTTTTTGGAAGGCTGTGTGTTTCTCTGTATGCCTGCAAATATCTTGCAGTGGTTTAAATAAGACTGCATCATCTGACAGAGAATGAAGGCAAGCCCATTAGATCCAAGGTGATTATCTGATCTATATTTGAAAGGTCATTTATAATGGATGATCAGCTCTAACAGTAATTTTTCATGAGTCCGCCACCCAGTTTGCATGCATTTCTCCTCTTGCATTGCTGCAACACTTACTTAATTTCAATGTAATCTCTTAATCTGGTCAGCTAATCCAGAGCAGGCACGCTGAACTTCTTTACCCCACTCTGTTGCTCCTCCTCCTCGTGTCAGGCGGCCGGTTCAAGGTTTATTCATTTCTCATTTTGCTCACCACATTCACATTACACTTTGTTTAGTTTGAATCACATCACAACAAATAAAAGTGTTCCGCTTCACTGGCTAATTGGACACTCTTGTTTCACTCACGCATGTGAAGATGACTTCTTCAACCAAAGATCTACATGACAGTTAAAATTGAATTTCCACTTGTCTGACACATCCTCAGCAGTAGATCTGAGTAAGGATCCCATGCAGAGATACTGTAGGATCCAGCTGGGGGGCTAAATACCCTGTGATAATAAAAAGGCCTCCTCTTATATAATAATAATACGCACAAAGGAACATGGTTCACCACGACATAACAGTGCCTCCTGGTGGACAGACAGTGTTGCTCCCCCAGTGTCACAGAATGTTATTTCCTGTTATCTCCATTTATCTGCTTTTTTTCCTGTGATAATTTGGAAATGTCTTTGAAAAGCAATATATTTATTTCTTGTGTGGCTATATGAATATTTACAGGAAAGGTTGTAACACAATCAGAGCGACGTGCATCAGAAACAGTAAGGAACAAAAGGGAAAGACTGCATATATGTCAGTGTGTGTCATTATGATGATGGAACCATTAAAAAAAGAATTGTTTTGTTTATAAAAGAGTATTTTGTTGTAAAGATGAGAGAATACATTAGCCTGGAATATATCATGTGATAGGACGTACTAGATAGATTTTCAGAATTGTATTCAAGGAAACTTGAATAGATATGGATTTGAGGTTTTTTTTTCTTTGAATGTTTTTGTCATTTGAGTTTGTTTTACTGTTTTAAAACAAACCTATAATCAAAGCTTTCTGTCAGAGTTCTGACAACGCTTTATCCACTGCAAAGGTTGAAGAAAGCCAACTGTTGGTTTATAAGTAGAGATAACTACATGAATAAGTAAAAAACAATCTCATTGCCCCTTAATGTTAAACTGTATTATTGCTTAAGACTGGTATTATAAGCCAACAAGAAGGAAATTCAGTGAATTTGTTCAAACACTCTCTCCCTAACAGATGATAAATATTCTGGATCTTTATTTTCTGCTCTAACTGTATGTATATTTTTGCTCATGTTTACTGCAAACCAAGATAGAGAAATGAATAAATGTTATTTAAGGGAACTCAAACTTCCTTTCGTGCCTGCTTCCCAGTCATCTTTCTGCTACTCTTTGCCAGTTTCATGGGCGGAGGGATTGATGTATTACTCATGATCAGACATGTTCTAGAAACTAGGTGGAATAGCAGTGACCAACGTGTAGTTAAATATAGCATCACTTTCACAGTTGACAATAAAAGAAGCCAGCTAGTGTTAAAAGTAGTTTTCGGATGATTGTAACTAATGAAACTAATATAATCTCATTCTCCATAATCCTCACAGGCAACCATATATTACTGTTTAAAACAGTAATATATGGTATATATAATATATGATGATTATATACAAAATAAACTTGATTTTCACAAAATGATTATACCATCCATGTCACAGGTCACTTTGACTGTAGATAGGAGAACATGTGGATGCTTTATAAGTTGTACTTTTCCCCCCCTGTGGCAGTTGCTTTAAATAGTCTGCCGCCAAGTGGTTGACAGGATTAAAGGTGAAGTGTACTTCCGCTTCCTGACCTTTACCCGGCTCCTGTCTCCTCTGCACTCCGTGACTTTAACCCCATTTTCTCCACCGTTGCCCACTCAGAAAGAAAGCGTTTCATAAAAATGGAGCCAGCGTTGGAGGTACTGCTGGGTTTAAAACAGTCTAATCAACACCAGCAGTGCAGATGAGTCATACACATGCTATTCTCTCTGTTACACGTGTACTCTGTAATATAATATTGAATATTCTTTGATATTCTTCACTTGAAGGCTTTTCTAAACAGTAATACCAAACGTATTCGGACAGGAAAAGCCTTTGCATTTGGATTCAGACAAAAAGTGCAGAGTGCCACATAGACCAGATTATAATCACTGTGATGTGACTTCTAGCAGGGCACTGGAACCTCTGCTGGTTGGTTGGTACAGAACATAAAGAACATTTTATTGCCAGTTAAATGTTTTTCCATTGCTGGATCACACGATGAGTAGAAATAATCAAATGGATTGTCTTCTTTTTTTTAAAATTAATCATTAACATGATACAAAAAAATGACATAGATGTAAAAATAACAAAGCCATACTCTACACACAGCATCACTGTGAAGCAGTAACTTTCTAATCCATTTGGTCGCGTGGAGATTTCAGACCAACACGATAGTTACGAGGTAATTTATCAGAGGAATAACACTGTAAAAGAGCAGTTCTTTTTAATATAGCAATTACCAATTTTCAATTTTAGTTACACATGTGCTATTAAAAAAAATCAATTATACTTTTGTAAATAATGCACAGTCTAAACTATAATCATCAGCAACAAAGTTTGAGATAGTACCCCATAAAATCTGATGAGAAACATCAAAGTAAAGCTGAATGTCACATGTTGATTGTTGACTCAGCACTTTGGTCCGTAGAAGAAAAAAAAAGCTGAGTTCTGGATGAAAAACAAGTCAATTCTTGCGTCGTAGAAAAGCTTGCATCTTATTTGTATCTAAATCCAATATATGACGCCAAGGATACAGAGCAGAAGCACAACCCAAAGAAGGGTAAAACAGCAGCAGTGCCCCTGTGTCCAGTCTGATTATCTCATTTTTTATGGCAAGTCCAGCATGCCATGTTCCTCCAGAGCTTTCTGTGTCCGGTCATAAACATCTCCGATGGCCTGAGACACCCTGTGCAGCACTTTGCTCATCCCCTCCTGGTTCTGCACGCACACCAGCCTGAAAAAAAAGCCCCGCTCTGGCAGGGCAATGAAGGCCAGCTCAGCAGCCTTGCGGACGTACCATGTATGGTGTTGAGCGAGGGTGCTCTTGTAGGCCTCACGACACAGGTCAGAGGGACTCCTGAGCCGTCCCTCCACTGGTGTCTCAGCCAGCTTCTCCAGGAAGAGCTTCAGCCAAAGCAGAGCGCGATGCAGGCGCAGTAGAGTCCGGCATCCAGAGTCTGTCTGGTGGTGGAAACTCACCAGGCCTTGATTCAGCTCCATCAAGATCATAGAGCGCACAGAGTGATAAGCACTGGTGTGCACCGACGCCTTGTTCTTTGTCCCACCACCCTGTGAGTTTACAGAGTTTATGGAATGTAGATCCGGGCCTACCTCTGCTTCAGGGTTCCCGTCTGCCGTCAGGGCCAGCTGGCGAATTATAGAAGTCTTACTTTCTATCTCTTTAGATATCAGTCCCACCATTGGCCCCAGAGAGTCCATGAACCTAGAAGAGTAACACACAACAGGATAAAGCAGCTTACAGATTGCAGATAATCAGCAAACAACAAATAACTTTTCTTCCTGATGGCTGTAAACAAATCTTTATCTGAAAATCCTACTTGACAAGCTCGTCCCAGCTGGACAGATATGGCTGCAGCAGCACGTCAGAGTTGTGAGTTGGGGCATCCAGCAGGTGGGAGAGCAGAAGTGACACCTGGAAGGTCTGACTGGGGCACAGCTCAAGCTGGCTCTCAGCTCCATCGCCCACACTGCTGTTGGACAGCTGGTGAAGCTAATGGTGGGGGGGATGGGCAGTGCATGAATGTGGGTGCAATCGGCAGGGGACAAAGGAAGAAAGAAAGCATGACATTTATTTAAAAAAACAAAGAAATCCACATAGTCTGCAAGCGATCTAATATCAGATTCAGGATGTACTCTTACCTTATTTAACTGATTATAACCTTTTACACAAGAATCCCAGTGGTAATCCAACCCCCCCTCTGAAGTGGACCATTGAAAAGAGAAAAAAGACCAAGGGTTACAGTTAGTTTTGGTTCACAGAGCAATATTGATATTGTTATCATTTAATCTTTCAGATAGTCACACAGCTTTAGCTTGGTTTATCTTTGCGTGTCGACAAACCCGTGAATTAACTGTCTCTTCATGGCTCATGCTATTTTCAGCTAGTGTTTGTCTGCAGTTTCATGGTGAGCTACTACAATATGGTCGAGCTTTCAGTGCTTTCTTTTAAAAAAAAAAAAAGAAGAAGAAGAAGCAAAGTTGTGAGAGTGAACTAAAAGGATAAACCAATGAGCTGAAACCCACTTCGCAACTGTAAGAGGAGCTGCTGGTGCAGGTAGTGATATTATGTAGGTTCATTAAACAATCCTTCTCACGCTGTCACTTTTTAAAATATTTTCTATTGTTATTGATATTTTGATTATAGCTGGCTGAAATGTAACATTCATGAAGCACTGTTATCTAACAGTTATGTTATCTCATGGAAATGATTGTAAGAAGGTGTCCTTGTATCCTGTATTACATCATATTGTATATCTCTGTATGTAAAGACCAACTTATCTACCTGCCTATCATCTTAACTGATGTGCAAGTTGCTAATGAAAGTTTGGCACTGTTCAGTTTATTTACAACAAGACCCTTACAGACACATTGTTGCCAGTGACAGTGGCAACAGCTGTGTTGAGCATGCTGAGTGCTGCTGAGTGTTTGGTGTTTTTTAAGGGAGCTGTGAGGTTACTGCAAATCACAGAATCAGCAGCAGAAACATTCACAGGTTCATCCTCCAAACTGACCCATAAACATTCAGGTTATCGAGCTTCTGGTCAAAATACTGAAAACTAGCAAACAAGCAAATTCCATGAGTTCAGATTAAACACAGCACAGATTTACCTGCAACAGCAGAAATAACTCCACTATGAATTATTGTAAATGGTCTCCATCCTGACTATAAAAACGCAGAAGTGACATTTCATGCTTTCAACTAAAAATCGGGGCCAATATTCTGAATTATAAATACAAACTAGACAAAGACAGATCACATGGACTGAGTTTGAACATTTTTTAGAAAGATCAGTAAGTGGCTCCTTAGCCCTTTAAAAGGTCACAGTGGAGCCACTTACTGATTTCCTTTGACAATGAGTCACTTTTACTTCTTTTTAATGAGGCAAAACGCAGTGACATTTTTAAGGCTTACAGATTATTCTTGGAGGGTTACTTACATAACCCTTCAAGAATCTTTACCAGTAAAAGATTATTTGTGAAGTAGCTTATTTGAAAAATAAGGGTAACTATTTCATTACCATAAATAAATGTGTAATATTAAATGGATTTTGTACATCAAGGCTGCTTGGTATCATGTGACATTGTTGATCCGGAACAAACAACACACTGATTGTTTAGACTAAGTAGTACATCATGAGAATCAAAGACAGAGAGAAACTCACGTAGCCACAGCGAGCCAAGGAACAGCAGCAGGATAAGGATAGCTGCAGCAGCCTTGCTCTTTACACCCATACTGAAGTCCAGTGTGGGGCCGTCCAGTCTGCCTCTTGTCCCTTTTTCTTTCCTTTATCTTTTAATTCCTCTTTTCACATGAGTTCTGGTCCCCTGGCACTGGCTGTCACTGAAATTACTTTCTCCCAGACCACTGCCTCTGACCCCCCCACCCTCCTCTCCAATCCTTCATACTCCTCCCCAAAACCTCAAACAAAACCTTCTGTCCACCACTATGGCCCCTATCAATCTTTAACTCTATTCTTGCTCTATTTTGAAACTGCCCTTTTCCCTCGTCACCTCCTCAAGCCCGAGGTTGCGATTTCTATCCAGCTTTTTCTGCGACTTTGTTTAAAATCTGTGTGGCTTCCCGTGCTGCCTTTGTGATTTCAGAGCTGCCTGTCTCTCGCGTTGCTCAACCCCAGGGTCCAGAGATCAGCTGAGTGTGGCCAGTAGCTGATAAAGCAGAGCCAACACAGGGTGTCCTCCTGTAACCTCCCGCTATATGTGCACTATATTCCTGGTCAGCTTGAGGAAACACTTGCTCCCTTGCCTCTCCTCCCATGACCACCACTTCCCCTCCTCCCTCTTCTCTCCTCTCGCTCTCTCTATCACTAATTCATACACTCCATGACAGTATATCAGTCATTAGGCAGTGTGTTAAAGTCACGATGACCAGGAGTTTGTCACCTATCTTTTGTATTTAATTTTGGTGGCTACGCAGACAGACATGTTAATAAATAATAATCCAAACTTGCACTGGTCGAGATGCCAAAAGGAACAAAGATTTCCACACATGAAACTCTATTTGTAGAAAGATGTGACTCAAAAGGGAAGTGAATCTTTTGTTTTTATTAAAGAAGCTATTTCCTCTTTCCTGTCATCATATTTTGCACAAAACCTAAATCATACAAATATTATTTTGGACTACTACATGCAAATTATTAAACTTTTTGTTTAAATTAGTGATGTCTGAGCCATATTAGTAAAACATTGCGGACTGATGTGACTCATAAAAGGTGTTCTCATCCTTATTGCCTCTGATAATGATAATTGTTGGAAGCTCAGAGGTTGGTCCTGCTATTACACGAGGAGCTACAGACATTGAACGCCACACTCAAGCCTGGCCGGCTGTGCTCCTAAAGAGGGACTCAACAATGGTATTTCTTCTGCGGATGAGCGGGAAAAAAGTGAAAGCAGGGGCATTCATTCCTAGTTTGGGGCGGGGGCTGGTCACAGAGCTTTTATTCTCCGCAACCAATGGCTGATCTTGTCCAAGATAGGCAGCAACTGAGAAGGGGAGGCTAAATCCCTGGGAAACCTTGGGACACATTCAGAAACCATTTGATACCACACAGAATAGAAAACAGAGAATACCTTTATTGTCACTGTAGCATGTTAGGTGTACAATAAAACTAAGTGCAGTCTCAACAGTGCAAAGATCACTCACAGCAGTCATAAAAAAGTATGCAAAAACCATAAACTATATAAAACTATATAACAGATTGTTTTAAAAACAGACAAAAGCAACCTTTCTTCAATCTCCCAGATTGCGAAACACTTTATCACACAGAGCACATTCATGTGGAAATTGCTGCATTATGCAGCTCTGGGATAAAAAGTCTTTTCAGTCTATTTGCTCCTTTTTTTAATTATTTTTTTTGTAATCTCTGCTATGGCGCGGTGGTGTCCAGGTGTGAGATGGATCTAATATGATATTATATGGTATTAAATGAAAAAAAGAAAAACAGCTTGTATTTCCTATTAAACACTGAGATGCAATAACAGACATTACAAAAGCATATAGCCAGCTGGTGATGTGAACATGAAGCGATTCAGATTCAAACTGTGTTTCTCACACTGTTTTTTATACTCAAAGGTTACACGGGGGGGGGATTTTCCAGTAAAGTTGCTGCACAGCATTACTGCACTACTGAAAACCCCATCTGGATAATCAAAACATTTAACCACAGTGCTGGGATTACTCATGCTATCAAGTTTGGTGTTTGTTGAAATCCTTCCAAAGTTCCCAAACAAATTTCCCATTTCAACAGAGCAAAAATATCCCGAGCTGGGTGAGAAAATATAATAACAGCAGTGTAGTCATTTAAAAGCATAAAAAGTTGTATTTATTGATTATTGGAGGATTGACCCCTAATGACTTGTAGGCTGAAGTTTCAGACTTCTCTATTGTCTTCTCTGCAACAAGGTTTCAGAGTTTTATTTGAATTCCAAAACAAAAGTTCCAATTCTGGAAGTGATTGAATATCTATGATTTGTTTCAGGCACTGCCTGTGTCATTTCATATTCAGATTAACCCAACAATATTTTGATCCCCCAGCTTCCCTTGTAGTAGCTATATTTGAAACTCTAGTTGTAGTTGTTGGCTGTAGCTATAAAAACAGTTACACACACGTGTCTCACATGTCGCACTAACTGGCCTCCATGTGAGTTATTTTCTGATGCTAATCGGGTGGGCTTGAGAGTATAAAGCTGTACTTTAGCAGTAGAGAAGAGGGTAACAAATATAAACACAGCACATTGCTCAGAGTGGTTGTAATGTGGAAACATCAACCTAAACAGAACATATTTTGGAAGGCTGTAGCTGAGAAGATAAAGCAGACCATCTACTAATGTGAAGATTAGTGGTTTGATTCCTGCCTACTCCAGTCTGCATGACAAAGTATCCTTGGTCAAGGTACTGATCCCAAAGTTGCTCATGTCAGTGTGAATGTGTTTATATGTTAGATAGAAAGCACTTAGAAAGAAAGGTGCTTGTGTGAATGGGTGAATGAGGCATGTAGAGTATAAAAGCAGAAGGTTTATTACAATGAGGGAAAATAACAGAGTTTTGTTATTAATGTATCATGCATATATATAGACAGGTGGAAAAAATGCAGGAAACCCACCATAAGTAATCTTAGTTAGGACACCTTAAGTGCTCTATGGCATAGATTTTACATAGTACGGGGGTCATAGCATATAATTCATCATCATCAAGTCACTCACTGAGCCCTGATGTCCTCTGGACAGGCCTCCCCTCAAACAGAAAGCTCCCATCAGGACAGAAAGATCACTCTCAACTTTGTATTGATTTGCTGTGACCCTTCCCTTTGACAGGACGAGTTGACTCCCACACAGCATAACAGAACCGCTAGTAGGGTTCAAAGGTTTAATGTTTTTTTTCCTTTAATTTGACACCTGTTTGGATATAAAACAGCTCTGCTCTCCGGAATTTGAAGGCCCACAGCTCGAGCCTTTCTGCCTCTGAGCTCTGAGTGCGAGACACACAATCTGCCTTCTGGAGGCTCCAGTTACCTTAAAGAAGCTCAACTCTGTTTCCCCAATTGTATATTTAGAAGTACATCACATACTGTGCAACTCACATGGCACATTCCAAAAATCAGTCTGTTGCCCTTGCCACTGCAAAGAGACACTCCTTAGATTAATCACAGCCTTTATTATGACAACAAATCTAGTCTCTGCATTTTAAATGAATTGCTAAAACAACCTGACAGGTCAGACTCTTGGGCTCCCTGGTTTCATGAGGTTTATGTGCAGCCCTCTAACCCCATTATTCTGCAGACACTATCTCACCGCTGAGGTCCTGCAAGGTTTACTGTAAGAATCAATACTCTGGACACGCATAGGAGGTGTGCACCACCAGTCACCTGTTCACCCTGCTGTAACCTGTGGGATTTAGCCATTTCCTGCATCGATCTTTAACACTGACACCACAATGTTAAAGTTCTACGCATGTCTAGTGGATACAAAGGTGAGTGACAGATCAAAGAGGAAACACCAACCACTAATCCTGTCAGTGACACTGGCCCTCGTGCTGTGCACTGACCATACATTGATCTGACAACTGAAATTTTCTATCCTGATGACGTGAGTACTCCTGCTGTATAAGGTCTCGCTTACAGGTTTCATTGCTACCTTCAGAAATATCTGGAATATCCTGGACACTCCTAGTTTTTGTCTAATGTTGTAGTTGCTATCTAATGATGATGATGATGATTATTGTGGGTGCCTGGAGAGTGACTGGAAGTCCTGGTTTAGTGCTTTCAGCTGGTGTGTAATCTGAACCCCGGATAGTGACAGCTGTGGTGGGTGACAGTCAGGACGTTTGGTAGGGGGATTTGGAGCTCTTCATCTGCCTTCAGTCTCGCTGTCTTTCTGTATCTCACTTTATATTTCAATATAGTGCAGCACAGCAGAGTACAGTGCAGAGCAGCAGAGAGGTCCTGGAATACGATGGCAGTGTGTAGTCTTTGGATAGCTTTCGGAGTTGTAACTATTCTTGGGACTTTAGCGGGACTGGGTAAGTGACGCACTTGCAAACTTTTGGCACATCCTCGCTGACTGGCAGGAAAGTAATGTCTGTATTGACTGCGGCATGTCATGTGCACAGAGATAACCAGCTCTTCTTGTGGTGACTGGCAAGGTACAGAAAACTTGCTGTACTTTAGACCTCATGAAAACATGTAAAAAGTTGTAGAGGCAAACTAACACAGCTGTAAACTTGCATATATTGTTTTAAACTGGAAGCAGTAATTTTTCTTCTGTTGATATCATATCTGCAACTTCTCTAACAAGGATTTTGTAGACTGTCTAATTTGGCTTTTTTTTTTGGTGCACACTAGTGAATTAGAATATTTGCTTCCTTTATACTGTTGCACTGTGTTTTTGTGCATGGTATAAAACAGCAGTCC
Source organism: Perissodus microlepis (assembly GCF_051167445.1). Taxonomy (NCBI): domain Eukaryota; kingdom Metazoa; phylum Chordata; class Actinopteri; order Cichliformes; family Cichlidae; genus Perissodus; species Perissodus microlepis. The sequence goes on from NC_140470.1 coordinate 11,958,814, forward strand.
CCCACCCCCGGGCCACGGACCTGTACCGGTCCGTGAGTCGTTTGGTACCTGGCCACAAGAGTTGAGGTTCGGGTGTGAAATGTATGGTTTTCAGGATTTTTATCGATTTTTAGCGTTATTTTGTTATCGTTTTTGTCGTTTACTCGTTTTTTCTGGGTCGTTTCACGTGTGTTATGAATAAATCTTCTTTTTTCGGTACCAGTACTAGTTTTATTTTCCGTGAAAATATTGTCGGGCATAAACCGGTCCGTGGCGCAAAAAAGGTTGGGGACCGCTGGTATAAAAGGTTAACAACATACAAAGTATGACCGTCTATTCCATAACCATTAAGTATAATTGATACAATTAGATAGAAACATAGTCAGTTAACAAATCAGAAGGAAAGCGTAACTTCCTCTATGATTTTTCATGACAGCAACAGTATGAGAGTGTGTAAGCTGTTCTTAATGGTCCAGATCATTCTTATCCCACAGCACAACTTTACCCCAGGGTTTTTACACTGTTTTTTTTTAACTAGTTGGTTGCTTTTATTTTATCATGTTGCTGTATGTTTTGCAGTTAGGTTTTTGTAGGCCTGTGATGTAAATGCATTAACCTGGAAAGTACTTTAGGCCAACTACTGTTGTTTAAAATCTGCTAAAAATAAAATGACGTGACAATATGAGGTAAGAGGATGTCATAAAGCTGCAATGAAAGCCAGGAGATAATGGGAAATTGAAAAACAAATACTTGTGATTGCTTATGTCATTATTGAAATCCATTTGTAAATTCAGGATCTAAAGTTATGGTGGTTTGTTCTTGTATTTGAGGGGGGGAAGGTTTATTGAATCCAGCTATTTGGTGGATATCACATTCATTACCAAATTCCTCTCAGACCAAGTACAGGTATGTGTAAGTGTCAAGCTGAAATCTGGACTCTTAGTTTTTGTATTGATACATTAAAGGAATAGAAATCAAAGATTAAAATGCTGGAAATATGACTCGTGACTGTGGAACATCACAGAATAATGATATAATCTCTTCATGCCTTGCACTTCAAGAGAGGACTGTAGGAATTTTGAGATTAAATTGACACTGTTGTTACGATTCGATAGCAGATAACCAGATGAACTTGTGATCTTGGTATGAGGTCAAATGTAATCCAAGTGTGATATCAGGAATCTCTGCTCCACCTCGGGTGTTAGTGTTTGTCTTCAGAACACGATGCGCTGGAATCCTCTTAGGAAGGTACCAGACACTTCTTCTTGTTTCTCTTCTTTTCTAAATCACATTAAAAGATAACGCACACATGCACATGAGGAATTACTGTCAAAATGTCATTTTTTGTGTCTAAAAAAATTAATTACATTTTGACAGTATACAGAATTTTGAATGTTGCTCATAGGACAGGAAGACACTATCAAGAGACATTAAGAACAGTATAGTGACTAAAATTCCTTGTACTGTTTTACTGTATGAATAATGAAGCTTTCTCACCCTTAATTTCAGAAAACCATGTGGGCCTTTTTATATAGCCACAGGATTAATGAGCCATTGTCTGTCCTCGGCCACAAAATAAAATCTAAATCTCAGACGATGTTTTCCTTGGCCAGGCAGCACAGGAAGTATAACCTGGTATGGCTAATGAAGCCTGGCTGCTATCAACACATCCTCACACGCTTCCTGAATGAAAATCAGCAGGTTTTCTCATGTGTAGGGATTTTCCATAATAAACCTTCCTACGCCACACAGAAAATATCCAAAGAAGGGGAAATATGTAGGCCAAAAAAGCGTGTGAGGCAGTCACTGAATGAGACAGAAACCAAAGCTGCCTGATAGAAACAAACATTCCCCGAGATAAAAAAAGATACCATGACTGCCCCTGCATACTTTCTTTTATACTCCCCTTAGAGCTCAGGCAGCATGTTAATGTGTATTAACTCATCAATTGCAACACAATGTCCGTCTTCCCTGCATTCATTCCTTGTATTGTATTTGTGTGTTGCACAAATTAGATCAGACAGAAATTGTCACTGCAGTCTTCTTTATCGCCCTCACCGTATTTTATTTTGCTCTGCATGCTTGATCTCATCAGCTCTCAGATTTCTATCAGGGTATTCCAGGTTAGGATGCAACGCTCAGGAGTTCTTGCAGAAAACAATGATCTCATTTTTAGGGATGTGGTGATTCTTACTGGTTTCACTATGATTTGATGGCTTTTTGTTTACATGTGAGAACTCTGGTGAGCTTAGAGTTTGGATCATTATGGCCCTAAAGTATTGTTTGAAACTGTTTGCTGGCTCTTGCATATACTATGGCTTTGTTATATCACTCAGTAAAGAATTACTTTTAAAATACATCTGCCAGTTCAAAAAGCACTTAGTGGTTTGACTCTCATCAACATCTCTGACTTGCTCAGTGTCTGTAACCCAACTAGACCTCCCAGGTCATCAGCTGCAGATCTTTTCCCAGAATAAGATAGAATAAGATCCAAGTATGCTGACGGTGTTTTTACTTACTGTGGTCCTGTTCTTTGGAATAAAACTACCAGCACCAACTATGTCTACATTTAAAAATGAACATTAAAACCTTTTTATTCTCACATACTTACAGTGTTTGAGTGTTAATTTGTATTCTATATCTTGTAAAGTTTTGGTTTTATTACCTCAAAACATAGTAGATCTACATACATTTTTAGCTTTTTTATCAGTAAGCACATTGTGTTTATGTAAATGGAAAATGGCAAATGGCCTGTATTTGTATAGCGCTTTAGTCCCTAAGGACCCCAAAGCACTTTACACTACATTCAGTCATTCACCCATTCACACACACATTCACACACTGGTGATGGCAAGCTACATTGTAGCCACAGCTGCCCTGGGGCACACTGTGGAATGAAATGTGCTATATAAAATGAAAATAATAATAAAACTGGCACAGTTTTGACAAAGTAGTGTGTTAGCATTCAGCAAAATCTTATATATTGTAATGTTTACTTAGCTTCTTACTGACCTTCTCTGCCATCATCATAAATCATGAAGTAATCAATATATATATATATATATATATATATATATATATATATATATATATATATATATATATATATATATATATATATATATATATAAATATACGTATTGACCACTTTGATCAAACCCACATCCCTTCAGTGGTTGCCTGCAGGCTCTGCCTCTAATTTCCAAACATCACTCTCCCATCCCTCTGTCTGAGCTAACCTATTGTAGTGTCAACTACAGGAAATGATGAGGTCAAAAACTTGACACCATATATTTAACTCACCCTTTGACTGACTGATATTTAGAAATATACTGCATGCTGTGCAGCTCACGAGGCACACTTAAAAGTCAGACAACGTATAACTTCTGAAGCCATCCATTTACTCAGTACAGACACACTATGTTCTGCTTACTGTACCCAGAATGAGTTCTTGTACCTAAAACTAAGCAACATCATCATAGTGTCTTTGCAGCTATCCACCATTAAAACAGCTTGTGATTAATAAGCTAGTATAATATACAGCATAAGGAATATCAAAATACCAGTTTTTGTTTTAATCAATGATGAAATTAGAGGGAAAAATTGCTTAGAAATTCAAATGGGGTATGGTCTGAGTTCAAACACAAACTGCTGCATATCACATCTCATATTTCACTGTTACATTTATTTATTCATCCTTCTTATATCCAGAGTCATCTATTAACCAAGCTCAATAAGAAGAAATTGACCAAGCCTTAAGAAAAAAAATCATATGGGTAAATTACTGTTCAAACTAAGTGACATATTTGTGCCTGACTGGGACACCCTGACCCAGGATCTCATGGGAAATGACATATTTTCTGCTTTGTATTACTGTCACCATTTTTGCCTAAGGATAACACTGATGATTATTGTAGATGACCCGAGTTTGACTTAAAGTCCCAGTTGAGAGTTTTTGATAGGCCACTATGTAATGTGAGCTATGGATAGTGACAGCTGGGAGAGAAGAAGCAAGAGGTCGGAAATAACCTCCATTTAGTCTCTCCTAGTCTCTCTTGATCTTTGTTTGGATATATGGTCAGAAGCAGTAGTAGTACTCAAGGAGTACAATGTAATGGCAATGACGGCGATTTTTAGCATAATCTTTGAACTCTGGAATCATAGATTGGCTAATCTCTAGAGTTTGTAGCCTATCCCAGCTGACATAGGCTGAGAGATTGCCATTCTATCGTAGAGCTATAAACATAACATCTTCAGTTACAATAAAATAATATTTGTCCTTGTTAATATTATTGGAGAGTACTGACATGCAGATATCCAAACTTATGGGACTGTATTGCATGGACATCACAATGTAACAACAATACAAACAGAAATATTATAAAGTACGAAACCTTTTGCACAACAGTATCTTGTGTAATAATAACCAGATATATTCTTATGTAATTTTGATACTTTTCTTCATGCAGTGCAATGTAATCAGGAGACAGAGCTGATCGGGGACTTGTTCAAAAACTACAACAAGAATATACGTCCAGTATTACATCCTGAAGACAAAGTGGGGGTTCAGATCAAGCTGACCCTCACTAATCTTATTTCCCTGGTAAAGGCTTCATTTTGCTACTTTTTGCAATAAATCTTTTCCACATATTAAGAATGTATGAGCATTACTTAAGGGTGGAAACATATTCAAAAGCACTACGGTTAAAAAATGCGATTAATAATAATCTCTCTGGTGTGCATTTATCACATGAGCTACACAGCTCAATCGATCTCTTCTCTCATTCCTACAGAATGAAAAGGAGGAGACTCTTACAACCAATGTGTGGATTGAGATTGTGAGTTGTATCTCTCTTCTTGGTTGTCATTTTCCTTTCTTTGTTTGAGAGTTTTGGTAGAAGGTATTTCTCCCTCGTCTTTGTCCAGCTTTTAATATTACTGCTGATCTTTTTCTCAAACCACAGCAATGGAATGATTACCGCCTTGCCTGGAATGCATCTCAGTATTATGGCATTGAGGTTATTCGTGTCCCGTGCAAAACTGTCTGGCTTCCCGATATAGTTCTTGAAAACAAGTAAGGCAGTAACAAAAAGGAGCGCAATTCTGTCTCTTTTGTTTTTTGCGTTCTGGACAGTTTGTTTGTTAACCGGTTCTGGTCTTTGTCCACAGCATTGATGGCAAATTTGATGTGGCCTACTATGCCAATGTGTTGATCAGTAGTGATGGTGGGATTTACTGGCTGCCTCCTGCTATCTATCGCAGCACATGTGCCATTGAGATCACCTACTTTCCGTTTGATTATCAAAACTGCACACTTGCATTCAGGTGGGATTTATTTATCATTTGAAATCTACGTTTATACTATATGTAAGTCTTTCTTTATGCATTTGCTTCTATTAAACTTTGGCTTGATTGCCACAACCGTAGATCCCAGACTTACAGTGCCAATGAAGTGGATCTTACCTTGGCTGTTGGAGAAACGGGGGAGATTATTGAATGGGTGGACATTGATCCTGAGGCTTTCACAGGTACTGTAAATACACCATCCATCCATCCATCCATCCATACCTCAGTCCACATTAACAATCATAATATTCAAGTTTTGAAAGCTTACAATTCCACTTCAGGTTTCTGCATTTACACCCTTTAGAGAATGGTGAGTGGGCCATTGTCCATCGTCCAGCCAGGAAGATGATCAACAGTCGGTATTCCCCAGATGACCTGGAGTATCAGGAGATCTTGTTCAATCTGGTCATCCAAAGGAAGCCGCTGTTCTACATCATCAATGTTATCCTGCCCTGTTCCCTTATCTCGTCTCTGGTCGTACTGGCCTACTTCCTACCTGCACAAGGTCAGTAAGGTCAATGCTTTTCCTGTTTCACTACTAAAGTTTGAAACATGCCAAAAGAACACATTTGTCTCATAATTTTCTGTATCCAGATGTAAAACAAAACAATAATGAACTTGATTTGCTCTCCATAATAATTTTAAAATAATTTGGACTTAGCCTTTTTATTGTGTTTGTCACTAATTAATAAAAACTAATCACTAACTGCTAATTCAAAAGTAACTGAACTACAGAGCCTAAAGGTTTGATGTGGAAAGCATTCAGCTAAAGCTCTGAGACTGATGTTACTGTAATACAGCTGACTTTTAAGTCTTAAATCATGAAATATTACAAAGCATTACTGAAGTAGATGAAAGAGAAGAATGTCCTCTTTTTTTTTTTTGTCCAACCGGTCTAACTCTCTGCTGCTCCCTCACAGCTGGAGGACAGAAGCTGACCGTGTCCATCTCTGTTTTGCTGGCTCAGACTGTCTTTCTCTTTCTTATCGCTCAGAAGATCCCCGAGACCTCTCTGTCTGTCCCTCTAATTGGAAAGTGAGTCAGCATGTCCTCTCTGCTGACCCCTGCTGGTTTGTTTTGCTTCAATCCAAACAGTTTGAGCCTGCCCTCCAACAAAGATATCTCTAATGTCTTCCCCAGGTACCTGATCTTTGTGATGTGTGTCACTACTCTCATTGCTACGAATCAAATTGTAGTGCTGAACTTCTCACTGCGCAGCCCCAGCACTCACAGTATGTCCCAAACCCTCAAACATGTAAGTGCCCTCCACGGAGATGAGTAAACTTGTTTTTTAAAGAGTTATTTCAGTAAAGTGACTGTTGTTAACTTCTATTGCCTGCTGCAGCTGTTCTTGAAAATGGTTCCTCGCTTCTTGGGCATGTCTCCGCTGGTGGATGATAGTGAGGTAACAACAGAGGTAAATGGGGTGAGGGAGCGGCGGCGCAGCTCCTTTGGCCTCATGCAGAGAGCAGAGGAATATGTGCTCAAGCAGCCTCGCAGTGAAATGATGTTTGACAAGCAAAGAGAGAGGCATGGTCTCACGCGATCCATTGGTAAGACCGTTGATTACAGAGCAACACTCAGCACAGTCTTTAGCTCACATTTCAGCTCAAATACTTAAATATTTGAAAATCAAAGTAGAAAATGTATCTGGTTTAATTAGTGCTGATCACTGCAAATTGTCATCTAACTCAGTGTCTCCCTCCCTCTAGTGGACAGTATAGATGTCAGCAGCACAGCTAACCTATATAAGAGTTTGGCCCAAGCTGCACCTGAGATTAAGCAATGTGTGGATGCCTGCAACTTCATTGCTGACAGTACAAGGCAACAAAATACCATTGGCTCTGTGAGTGTTTGTTTGCTTGTTTTTTTAACTCAACTTCAGTGACGTTTTAGATGAGTAATATTTTGCAGTCAATTTTCATTTTATCCTCACTTGAACTTAAGCTTTTGTTCACTTTCTTTCCAACTCAAGGAAATTGAAAGCTGGGTCTTGATCGGGAAAATGGTCGACAAGGTGTGTTTCTGGGCTGCTATTTCTCTATTCATCATCGGCACAGTGTGGATCTTCCTAACAGGACACTTCAACCGTGCCCCAGAATTACCATTTCCAGGAGAGAGTAAAAAATATGTCCCAACTTAAAAAAGGAGAGAAAAAAAGAAATTTGTCTCTGTTTAATGTTTTCAAGGTATATTTTGCCTCGTGCTGTTTATGATGATGAACGCAATGTTGTTCACTGATCCCATGGTTAAGATTCAGGGCTGAGTTAAGTCTGTGTTTAATAACAACAAAACTTTCTGTTTCCATGCTTGTCAAGCACCTGAGCATCAACATTCAACGTTTCTTAACTTCTAAACTAAGTTGTCAGCATTTCTATATTAAATCACAATTATTTTGTTAGTTTTTGGGTATGAGAATGTATGCAAGCCCAGACTTACAGCTTATGGATGCATTTTGAAGAAAAAATGTTAAGGGCACTGCACCACTGTGCAAAGGGATTTAATTCTATTGCAGAAAAGGACTTTTATGACTTTGTTTTGCATAACATGAAGCTACAGGCACTGTATGCTTTAACTAAAGAACCCATTTTACTTGCATGACCATCTACAAAACACTCAGAAAACATATCCCTGCACACATATTATGTCTTATGGTCATTATCTATATATGTAACATGAGCCAACCAACTCTAAATCAAAGCTTTATTCTTCTTACTATGACTTATTATTTGGAATGTATTGCTTACAGTAGATGGCTCAGTGGGACACTGTTTGGCGTTAACTGTACCAGGACTTCTTTTTTTAAAAAAACAAATTCTTTAGTTTATTACAAAGTGTGTGTTTTAATCTTGAACTGAATGTCTAAGTAGGTGTTTTATATGTTTATACGTCAGAAAGTGTGAATCTGCAAAGTGTGGCTAAAACCTAAAACTGTGATCATATTTTTTACAGTTATTTTGAGTGGTGTTACTCAGCTGATTCAATAAATGTGACAGAAATGGGCTAGCAAATAAAAACAAGTCTAAACACTGTTGAGATTTCACACACTGAAGACTTGAATGGTCCATGGTTGTTTTTCTGTTCGTGTCCAGCTGTGTTCAAAGTTACACAGTTGGGTATTTAGGGGAGATATTCTATAATATAGTGTGTTTATGGCAAAAACAAAGGAAAGCTCACATCGAATAAGTTTGGATCTGCCATCAGGTTGTATTCATTTTATAATGTGTCTAATAATATTTAATAAAGTGGAATAAAATGTGAGATTAAACCGCATAGAAAGGTTTGACTGTGGTGTCACTGATAGACTGCTGTTTAAAAAATCCAGTCAGACTTGTGGTTGAACGCCTCCATGTGGTGGAAAGTTGCACTAGGGATACTTTGTTAATAGCGCCACCTCACACCAATTTTTGGAGTTGTCTTTGATTTTTCCGAAAACATCAACCTGTCACATCACTGTTTAAACCAAGATTGTAAAAGAAGAAAAAAAAATAATATCAAACTCAAAAGGTAAAAACCAAACCTTTCACGCCTGTGTTTTTAATATCAAGTCCTAGAAGTATGTTTGCTTTAGATACAGCAAGTCTAAAGTTCAGCTGTTACATTGTTACTGTTTTCTCTCAGCGTGTGCAACTTCAGGTACAGGCTAGGCATGTGTGCAGTCATCTAAAACCTGTACCTGTTTCGAAAACCAGTCCGGAAAGTCTTTTTAGTCATTTCAATTATTTCTCCAACCTGTCAGGCGGGGCTGTGGCTGAGGAAGCTGGTTTATGGTTATCATGCAAACAACTCTCCAGATTTCGCTCACTTTGCATGGGCGTGAGTCATCAACTCCTTTTTTAGGTACTAGCAATATGAAAATGCCATACCTCTGTTCGTTTAATCTAATATGGTCTAATGCACGGTTTATCTTCGAAAATAGGAATACAGATAAAACCAGAATGAAAGTTAAATCTGGTTGATTTTAGTTGATGCTCACGTAACATGTACTTCCGGTGTCCCACTTCAACGTTAAAGTTTGTACAGTTTTTTATTCTATATAAAACTGTACAAAACACATTGTTGGTTTGTCCTAAAAACGCGTTTTAGATGTAAATTTTGGTATCTCATCGGATAAAATAAAATATATATATAATCGGAAGTCTCCTGATACATTACGTGATTCTCATGAAAATGGCATACGTGCCGCCTACTCCCTTCTCGTGTATCTGCATTCCTGCATATATGTTTCCTGACAAGTATGAAATCGGGACTTGTTGTGTTCGTGTTTGATAATTGTGGCAGTGCACAAGTCAGTAACGTGAACTAAGTCCATGTATGCGCCTGCTATGTACACAGCCGCAGATACCGGAGGGGGAGGAAGTCATTGTTTGTTTTGTGTCATAATTCCGAACAGCACCGGGCTCTTTTCCATATAATTATAAAAAGGTACATAGTATGATTTACCTAATAACAGTGGCAAAGCAGCAGAAACCATTTCCACGTTATCTTTTCCCTCACGCTGTCCCATCGGACAGCCAGTAATAGTGTGGGTGGGACTAAAGCGTGCATCACACACGGTTAACACTGATGAACTCTTCTCTGATACTCCGGTTGGGCTACAATGAAACATTTTTGTTACTTTGAATGACTCTTTAAGCTCTTCGCCCTGAGTGTGGAGCCGCCGTGAGCCGATCCGTGGCTTGAACTTAGCTGACAGTAAGTATTTTTTCAGGCCTATGTCGGACTTCTATTTCCATCCGCTGTGTTGTCGCAGTACTGATGAGTGCGGATTGTCCAGCTGCAAACTCGCAGGTAGCGATAAGGAATACGGCGATCCTATTAGTGCCGCGCTTAAATCTATGTTTTGTTCCCAACAGATGTCTTTGTATGGGAAGTTTTTAAACTACACCGAGTCTCTTTGTGGATTGTGGCTGTAGCAGGGAAACAGGGAAAGGGTGGAGACGCCAAAACTTAGCCTTCAACTTTTCCAGCCTGGAGTCTTAAATAGACTTTGCTGCTTATAGATGCTTTGTCTTTGGCGAAAAAATTAAAAAGTGATTTTCGTTCGTGTAGATTAGGGTGTGTGCTTAAGAAAACTCCATCAGATGTTTGTTTTATTTCTCTCTTTGTCTTTCTTTAGGACGTTTTTTTAAACACTGACTTTTTGCCCTAACGCTTTAAAAACGTGATCAGACGGACTATTCTTAGCCACAGCACAGTTTTGGGGGAAAATCCTGATGGTAAGCAAGTGTTGACTCAGCGCTGTTGTTTCAGTCATCAAGTTGATGACTAACAATTGTCTTCTGTCACTTGGTTGCACGTTTTAGAGTCGGTCCGTAGATTTCCCATACAAATTCATTTTAAAGATCACGTATGCAAAGCACAACTTCCCCTTAATCAAGGGAAGACCATTTTTTAAATAGGTCAGCTGATGTTCAGGCTGAAGAGCTGATGAATGATGTTTAAAAGAAAAAGAAAATATGACAGGTATGCAAACAGCTTAAAAAACGAAAAAAAAAAAAAGGTTGCAGGTTGCAGGTGAAGGATTGTCAGAGGTACACTGCTGCACCTGTACACACACCCAGCTGTGATGTCAGATTGTACATCATCATTGCAGGGTGTGCCATCCTTATCTAGTTGAGGCCATCAGTGAAAACTCCATGGAATTAAGCTGCTATGTGAAGTGTGATTGTTTTGCTGATTGTCTCCTAACATTTCCCTTGTATCAGCCAGGTGTCATTGTTTGAGATAACCACTGGGAGTCAGCAAAGTCAGGAATCTCCTTATTTATCCCTTTATCCATAGATTTTCTTCCACTTATCCATTCAATTTCTGGAAGCTGGAGCCTATTTCAGCTGTCACAGGGCAAAGGCAGGGTGCAGGTAGTCAGTCTGTCACAGGGCCGACACAGAGAGACAGACAGCCATTCATAGACAAATTCACACATAACTGCAGTAACTGCATGCATTTGGGCTGCGGGATGAAGTTGTAGTACCCATGGAGAACATAGAAACTCCACACAAAGGCTCCAACTAGATGGTGGATTTGAACTCACCTCCTGCCTTTTCATTATCCAAACAAACACGTAATATGTTTTGAATTCAACACAGCACTGCTATCAGTGTGTTTGATAGCATTTGTAATTGCTCCATGGTCAGTACTGCTGAGAGATAAAAGTCATCCATTGCACCCCACACATACACACAAACAAAGCCACATTGTTCTTGACACATAGTGTGTGTGTTTAAAGGATTGCGATCATTGGACTCTTGCTAATAGCTTACCTCTCAGCCAGTCACAGCATTCCAATTTGATTAGTCTCATGTTTTATAAAACACAGTGTGGGTATAGTGTAGTATTTACCATGAAAGTAACCTGAGCAAACAGTGTAGGCAAAGTTTAACTCAGACATGCAGAATGCAGGGAAATCACGTTAAGTCAACACTTAACACTTCCGTGCTTCAAAATGTAAACAGATAACAGCAGCTAGTTGGGTTTGGTACTTAATGAGAAATATCTGTTTTGGTTTAGTTTTTATCATGTTTACCTCTGTACTGTGCATCTTGCTTGCTTAGGGGCAAGCGTGAGCAAGTCTTTCTTACGAAAGTATAACACCTAAAAGTGTGTGGAAAAACTGCTGTCTGTGTTGGAATACACCAAAGATCTCACATGTGAGTGTCTTAAAAAGATCCAGCTCCATAAGTGGAAATAACCAAAAAAAAGTCAAAAGTATAAATTGAAATAGCCGAAATTGAGTATGGCCTTAGCGTGGAGATTTTTTTCCACAGCAATTAAAATGTCACTTGTGCTTTCTTGGGAAGCAAAGGTGAGGAAGATCAGTCCTAATGGGAATTAAATTCTAAACCAGATTGTTGTCAAGACAAAAAAGCTTATACGAATACAACCTATACACAGTGGTGATCTATATTTAAAAAAACATGGCTGTACAGATGACACATTTGGGATGAATACACTGTGCAAATGTGCAGATCTCTTCAACAGCAGTGCTTTAGATTCATTACATCAGCAAAAAGTGGAAAGAAATCTTGGCCACAAAGTGCTGATTATTAAGTTCATCTGTCACATTTCCTTTTGTTTTCACTCTTAGTCTCCTTATTAGTAGATGCTAGTTTACACCCGACACAGTAATTGTGACGGGATCTTCAATTATTATTCTTCCTGAACCTGTTTTTGCTACACATGACCCTGTGTAGCTTGTAGTGGAAGTGGAAAGTCACGTTTCTGATAAAAAGAATTTTAGAATGCAGACGCAGATCATGCTTCTTTCTTTCTTACCCTTGTTTCAAACTCTCTCTCCTTAACAGAGACAGGCTCCCTCCCTCCTTTTTCTTAAGCCTCGTTTTCCAGGAAACATTCAGCTATTCTACATTTACCAACATGCAACACAAAGGGTTTCACACACCCTTTTTTTTCCACCAGTAACCTTGTCCTTAACTTCTCATATGTTTTGACATAAATGACTTGCCTAGCAGGTCGCTGCTGACAAACATTTCCAGTCTACTTTCTATTTTCAAGCAAGTGATATCTAAAACAGTCTATTTTTACAGAAGTGATAATGGTGGTTGTCCTTGAATTCCCCCTGTTGAGCAATCATGATATGTCATCATTATTGAGCATTAGATTCACTTCAAGGTCATGATCACACTGACGGATTTTGCTAAGCATCAAACACTTAAACTGCATCTCTCTGTCTGTTTTAAAGCTGACATGTTTGTGGTTACAGGTCTGTATTATTGCCTTTATTACTACTTTTCCTACAGAAAATCCCAAGTCAGATACTCTTGCTTTAAAATCAGATTTTGCTATGATCTATATCACGAGAAAGGCCACATTTTCACGTCTTCGATCTCTGGACTGTTTTCTTTTGTCTTCTCACCAGGGCATTTGATCATTTGTACAACAGAGCTATGGCCAGTCCAGAGGACGTGATCGAGCCGTTGGCAGAGAGCGCAGCTGCCCAAAGCCTTAATAGACGACGCTTCTCACACGACTGCCACGATTTGACTAAAGACGAGCTAGATGGCCTCATGTCGCGCAGTGGTGAGAAACGACGAAAATGAATTTAGTTTAAGATAGAAGCTCCCAGAAAACCATTTTTCTTGATTGCTTCAATTTTTCAAATCGCAGAAGGACGTCCTTTCATCGTGGTGCATCGTCTTTCCGAAATAGAAGATAAGGGTATACCTTATTTCATCCCTGATGTTCCTGTTAAATGCAGACTGGACAACACAGAGAAGCACACTACACGCTCAAGGGTACCTCCATAAGCTTACGAAAATACCCTTTACATTTTTTTCTTTTTGGGATACTAATGAATCTTTATAGAAAGCTCTTGATGGGCCCAAAGTGAAAACACACACACTTATGCTTAATAAGTAACTCTTTACAACTGTGTAACAACAGACAATCCCATTTTCGATTTTGACTCAGGACATGCTACGGTTAAATTTGACTACTTTGCCATGATGACGTTAAGTCATAGTGAAGCGAAAGGAGCGATAAAATTACAAAAGAAAACTTTATTGCTACTGAGCAGGCTGTTTCAGGGTTTTACAGTGTGCTGTCACTTTGGCCATAAAGGGATCAACATGGCCAGCAGCAGTGCTCAGTGGTGCTTAAATGATGCTCACTTGGTAGTACGGGGCTCAAAGTGTGACAAGAAAATACCCCCCACACCATTACACCACTGCCACCAGCAGCCTGAACCATGGATACAAGGCACCAGAGACAACAACCATGCCACGTTCAAAGTCATTTAAATCAAATTTCTTTCGCATTCAAAATGATTAACAGCAGAATTTCATTTGTGGTGAATTTTATTATGACTGTTGTTGAATGAGTCCTAAAGATAATATTTTAGTGATCTGAAACCAACTATATGACCATGAAACAGTCAGTCACATTTATTTCTACATAGTCATTTATATTAAAAAGCAGAAGTTCATGGGTATCTTAACAAGTACTGATCTGTAGACGCACTTCATGTCACTTTATTTGTTAGTTAACTCCTGAGTTTTAGTTGGATGGCTCAGTCAGTTTGCATATACTTTCCATATTCTGGTATCCACATTCTCTGATTTTCTTTCTCCCACAGTCCAGAACGGTGAATGTAAGTAGAATTAGAAACTTGTTTCTACGTGTTTTAATCCAATCCACATGCTAAATGTCTTGCCTGATTTGCTTATATCCTCCGGAAACCCAAACATTTTTTTTTTAATGCATTTTTAATCTTAGCTATTTGGGATTAGCTGATTATAAAAACTGTCTGCATGTGGAAACAGTGGGTTTATTTTACAGCACAGTAAAGTATTTTCAGTGGGAGAAAGTGACTTCTTCACTGTCCAGATGAACAGAATCAACTTTTTGGGGTCATTCTTTTTTTATTTTTACAAAGTGTAAAACACTTTATTGAGTAGAATGAAGTAGAATGTGTGTAAAAGCCTAAATGTAATTTCTCCATATGAGGACATAGGGTCTCAGGAGGATATGAAACAAAAAAACCTTTACGCTACTTCCTGGTTCATCTTTGATCTGCAGCACTTACAAAATGGCAATTAGAAAAGGACTTTGGGTGTCTTAACTCTTATCTTCCAAGTAAGTGATTTAGAGATAAATTCATCTGTCTATTCAAATTGTGGCTTTCTTTCTTACTGGGAACTACGTTAAAGCTGTGGCTGGCAAAACACAGTCCAGTTGCTATGAAAACAAGAGCTAATAAGAAAAATTCTATTCCATTCAAATCACTCAAATTTTTTGGCATTTCGTGGTTCCCCTTTTTCACCACCACACTTATGTTTTGTATGATATCAATGATGTCCCTCCAGGTTAGTATTGGGACCCTGTATACATTGCATCTAACACATGGCCAGTTCCACTGGACTATAAAGAGGAAGTACAAGAACTTTCAGGAGGTGCATCGCGACCTTTACAAGCACAAGATGATGCTTCATTTACTGCCTATTGGAAGGTTGGTGTGCTGATCGATTTAACTGTGCAACTTGTCCTCTCTCTCTTAATGCAGTTGAAATCTAAGTGATTGTTTGTTTTGAGCTTTTTTTATGGCAGTTCTCTCAAGCGCGGAATGTTTTTGAATATTCAAATTTTCCTCAAAGATTTGCAAAGGAGAGGCAGCAGCTGAGAAATATGTCGGAGGAAATGCCCAGCCTACATGGGACTGAGCGGGCCAGAAGAACCTCCAGCAAAGTGGTATATGAATCAGTCTTCCACACACTGAACATATTTTGAAGCATCACATAATTTTACAAGTAGCAGCTGGTAAGTAAATTGTAAATATGTGCTCTTCTAATGCAGAAATACCTTGAGGAGTACCTGAATTGTCTACTGGAGAACACATTCTGTAAAAATGATAGCAGCATGGTAAGCATGGGTGAATAATATATACACTACATTGCAAAAGTCTTAAATCAGCCCTCTTCTCTGTATATTTTGCTTCCAAGGACCCAGACCTTCTTGTCATTTTTCAAGACATTCTTTAAAAATGGCAGATTTTTCATACATTTTCAGTCCTTGTACCTGACCATTTTTAGAGAAATGTCTTTTTGTTTGTTAAGACACTTAACACATACCTATTCATCATTCAAGTACAAAAGATGCACCTAACCCAAGGAATGAACCAGTGTTGTCTACACTTAACAGACAACTTAACAAAGAATTGGTTTTAAATTGTGTCAGGCAGCCTGTCATAAAAACACATAATTTAATCCACTTTCATAAAATGAATCTACCAAAAATGCAAAAGATAACATAGTCTTACAAGAATGAAATTATGTTTTTGCAACAACAAAATGATTCCCACAAAGCTATTAGTCTAAAACTTGGCACAAACACAGAAAAATTCTTTCACATTTTGATTCACCATACAATACCCATCTAGAAAGCCTCTAATTGGCAACAGGTTTATTTTTCAGTATGACAATGATCTCAAACACACTGCCAATGCAGCAAAGGATACGTGGATAGAAAAACCCACAGTGGAACACTCTCAGTCATGAGTTGGACAAAATATGACCAAATATTGACTTTGAAGCTTGTTAGAATTGTACATTACCTGATTTTCTTGATTTTTATACTGTACTCCCATGTATGTTTAGACATTTTTAAATAAATTGTTGCACCTATTTCTAATGTTTCTAGCAAAATACAAAGAAAAGGGAAGTGGCTCAAGACTTTTCATTGTACCGTCTCGACATACAAAGTAAAACTCAAGTAAAATGACTGCATTTTGAGTTATATTTTGTTTTGCAGCTGGAGTTCCTCTCCATCAGTCCCCTCTCCTTTGTCTCTGATCTTGGACCCAAGGGCTTGTAAGTAAAACACTGAGCTCATGTATTTTAGTGGGTTGGGAGTGAATAAGGGTATGGCAGGTGTTCATTGCATAATATGTCTGATCTTGACTCAGGGAGGGATATATCTTGAAGAGGTCAGGGGGTCACCGAATCCTAGGCCTGAACTGTATAGGCCATCATCAGATCTGCTTCCGCTGGTCACGCCGCTGGCTGGTGGTGAAAGACTCTTTCCTGTTGTACATGAAACGAGATTGTGGCAGCATCGACTTTGTGCTGCTGTTTGATCCAGAGTTCAAAACGAAAGTGGGTCGTGCTGACACAGGCACCAAATATGGAGTGTGCTTTGAGAACTTTACTCGGTAGGTCAGCTTTGTCTTTGTGTATTATATGTACTGAGTTTTGCGTGTTTTTGCTGTGTTTGTGATGCACGCATTGCCTTTGTGCTTTTAATCCTTTTAATCAGGAATTTGATTATCAAGTGCAACGGCTATAGGCAAAGTCAATGGTGGAATTCTGAAATCAAGCGTCTGGCAGAAACATGTGACTTTCTCAAAACGCAACGCTTCGAAGGATTCGCTCCACCGCGGGAGAACACGCTCACTAAATGGTCAGTTATGTAGTCTGGCTCATATTTGTAATAATTCCAATAATCTTTTAGGATTTGTCCTCAATTTGCCTTTCATTATTTGAAGGTATGTGAATGGAAGTGGTTACTTCGCCGACCTGGCTGATGCTCTCGAACAAGCCAAGGAGGAGATTTTCATCACAGATTGGTGGTAGGTGTCAAAAAATGTCTGGATTTGCTGATCGAAATCTTTATGTAACTATAATTTTTCAATATTTTAGTTAAACCTGGAAATGTATTCCCTGTGTGTGTGTGTGTGTGTGTGTGTGTGTGTGTGTGTGTGTGTGTGTGTGTGTGTGTTTTGGGGTTTTTTTGTTTTGCTTTTTTCACAGGCTCAGTCCTGAAGTCTTCCTAAAGAGACCAGCAACTAACAACTACTGGCGGCTCGATGAGATCCTCAAACGCAAAGCAGTAGGAAATCTCTCTGTCTTGTTTTTGTTGCCATCTTGTTTTTTTTCTTCTTTTTCAAAATGTATATAATTTGTAGAGTTTTTTTTTTAATAACATTACTTTAAATGAACCTGCTTCTGCAGGAAATGGGAGTCAAAGTGTGTGTACTGCTGTACAAAGAGGTGGAGATGGCACTTGGCATCAATAGTGAGCACAGCAAGAGGACTCTAATGAATATGCACCCAAACATCAAGGTCTTTCACTTCTCTGCACAATGTCTTGTAGAGTAGTAGGAGAGGAGGGACACAAATAACTGTCAAAAGAGCCCTGAATGTACATTTTAACACCAATTTTACCCACTGATCCGTCAGGTGATGCGGCATCCTGACCACGTGTCTTCTGTGGTGTTTCTGTGGGCTCACCATGAGAAGATGGTGGCCATTGACCAAACAGTAGCCTTTGTAGGGGGGCTTGACCTGGCTTTTGGGAGATGGGATGACAGCCAGCATCACCTAACTGACCTTGGTTTGACAGAGACGACCGACGGGGTAACTGAAGGCGAAACGAGGAACGATGTAGATGTAAGAATGTACTGTGAACCGTACAGACTGTAATGGATGACTCTGTTATCCAGGGCAATGGTATGGCTGGTGGCTCTAAAACATCTGAGCCAGATAAGCAAGGAGAGCAGGACCCACATGATTTGACTGGTAACACTAAACTGTGGCTTGGCAAAGATTACAGTAACTTTATCAAGAGAGACTGGGTCCAGCTGGATAGACCATTTGAAGGTACTCTATCTAAATTTCTTTCAGCAGCTCATGCACACACATACACTGACAATGCCTGAACAGAGAGATGAAAGACTTGTTTTGGGTTTTTTTTTTTTCTTCCTTTCCCCCCCTCTTTTATCTTGTCAGATAACATTGATCGTACTACAATTCCTCGCATGCCGTGGCGTGACCTGTCAGCAGCTTTTCATGGCAAAGCTGCCAGGGATGTAGCCCGCCACTTCATCCAGCGCTGGAATTTTACCAAGGTCAGACACTAAAGAAAGCTGTGTTAAACAGCAATAGTTTTAACATTGATCTTTAAATATCTATATGTATATTGTAAACATCACTTTTGCTTTACAAATGAGTCTATAGGTGTACAAGCTACAGGTTGTTTTAACATTTATACTATAAATATCCAAAGTTGTGAAACTGAAACATTGGATTGAAAATAGGTGATCTTTACTAAAACAGAGCTTAAAATAATCAGACTCCTGTATTACTGACTTGGACCTTGTATCCTTTTGTTTTATGTTATCCTGTGTGGTAATATGACTCATACAGTAAGTGCTAAAAAAAACCCTCATCCCCAACCCTCATGTTTCCATTAGAAGTATTGCTTAAAAACCTTTAAGCAATGCTTTGGAAACATGAGTAACAGGAAAGTGACAAAACTGAAACTGATTCATTTTTTCTGTCCTCTTCAGATCTTCAAAATCAAGTACAAAGACGACTTCTACCCTTACCTTCTTCCCAAGTCTCATTCCACTGCTGACTCTCTGCCATTCACTGTGCCTGGGTCCAAGAAAGCCAAAGTGCAGGTATGTATATTCACACACAGACTCAAGATGACGTCAACATCTGTGTAAATATACAATTTTTAAAGTTCTAGTCTTTTTGCTCACAGATAGGCCCACATATGTGCTACTGTGGTCAGGGTATATTTTAGGTGCTTTAAGATTAAACAGTTCCGGGAATTCCCTGTGGGTAACTACCCACTTCCATGGCCCTCTGAGAACTATATTTTTTTCCAATTTGCTTAAATCACCATTAGTAACGCTAACGTGATGCGTTAGCCAGCTGGTAGTTTGCAGAGCTACAACAACAGCAACATGCTGGGGGACTCTGTATCTGGAGCTGTTTGCTTGTTGTGTGTTCCAGGTTGCTGACAACAGCACAGATGTGCAAATTCATATTATGCAAATTAAATTGTGAATTTTGTGGGCTTTAAAGTAAAACAACATATCATCGCAACTGACCATTTTCTTTATATGCTGTCAATTATACAAGGAGCAAGTAATCTTAAACAGGTTAGTGGCTCTAACTCTTTCACTGTGCCTCCCACAGCTGCTGATTATAGTCTCCAAAAGCATGAACAAATCAATCAATCATTAGTGCCCAGCATATTCTCATCTATTGCCAAGGATAGCACGCAGGAAAACATACTGGAACCACTTTGGTTGTTGTGGTCCTTTAACTTTGCTGTAATCCAAATTTAATTGATTATAATCACTTAATAAAGCCTAGACTTTTCCATTTGAGAGGAATGTGTTGTTTACATGGGCAGTGTTAAAATCCTTCTTTAATGACTCTGCTTATGTTTACATAGGTTTTTCAGATCTTTCCTGCAGTCCAAAGAGCACCTTTTTAGCCCTTTCATACATTGACGTCAAAACACTGACAGGTTAAGATGTGAGCCTTCGTGCATATGATGTGACATTAGCATGCTAGATACATTATATAATTATTTAATATTATATTATTATATAATAGTTTTATTCACCACTGCTTAAATGTTTGCTGCATAACTGTAGCTGGTTGTAAAACTTTCCACAGTTCTGTTTCAGCAGTACAGTCATGTGCAAAAGAAAGTGTAACCCCTTTCATTTCTAATGTTTTATGTAACAAGAGAAACCTCATCATTGCACAGTTATTTAAATGCAATCTCAGATGAACTTCAAAACATGACTTATTACCCTGTCATTATTTAGTGAACAAAAATGAAGCCAAAATGAAAAGCAGTGTGTGAAAAACTAAGTACAATCTTACTGCTTCCATAGGAATTACGAGGGTAAGTAGCAGCCAGGTGCTGCTAATCAAATGCACTTCATTAACTAATCATCAGTAAGTGTGAGCACCTCCAGTAGAGAAGCAAGTTGTTGCTGCCCATCAATCTGGGAAGGTTTTTAAGGTCATTTCCTTACAATCTGAAGTCCATGTTTGTACAGTGACAAAGATTATTCACAAGTGGAAAATATTAAAGATAGCCACCAATCTTCCCAGGAGTGGATGTCCCAGCAAATTCCCTACAGTGTCCGAGTGTGCAGACTCTACAGGCCTCTGTTAGCATGTTAAATGTTCAAGTTCTTCACAGTACAAGAAAAAAGACTGAACAAATAAAGCTTGTTTCTCTAAAAAGGCAGGTACATGGCAGCACAACTTAGATTTGCAAAGTTTTACTGTCACTTGGACAGACAAAACCAAAGTGAAGGTGTCTGGCCGCAATCCACAGCGACACATTTAGCATAAACCAGACACGGCAGATCAGACCACACACCTCATACTGTCACACCTCACTGTCATGCATGGTGGTGGTGCGGTGATTATTTGGGCTCTTTCTGCAGGCTAGCTTGAACCAGATGATTTTTTTTATTCTGTCTGATATGTAAAACCTTAGAACTAAAAGAGTCTGTACTTTCATTTGCACAGGACTGTAGGCTTCACACTAGAGCTTGATAGAAACTGGGTTCTCCTACACAGAAGGTCAACCTTGGATACGGGAAAACACAAAGACTTTGCCTCTAGCTGCCAGTGCTCATATGAAAGACTTTTTGTGTCACACAGCTCCAAGCTATAATGACATGGTGTAAAGAGAGCTTTCAACATCACTGTTAAGACGGCAAGAACAGTTGAAAACATGTAGAGTGCACATTAATGAAACGTTGCTGTATTCTTATTGAATAATTATTTAAGACCTTAATTGCTGTAAACAAGCCAAGAATGAAAGACCTCTACTGACTTTTACATGAATTTATTCTTTTGTGCTGCCAGGTCAGATCTTACAGGAAATCAGATGGGTATTTCTGTGCTACAACAAAGAGACACTGTTCTAGTGTTGGAAATGCAGCTATTCAGTATTTGCTGGGGGTTTTTTTTGTGCTATGGCAGATGGTGGAACAAAAGTAAAGCCTGTAGAACAAAACTACTTCCAACATATTTATCCTGTTTAGTAAAGCCAGAGAAAACAAATGCAATGCCAAGGACAGAGTGGGATTACAAGTGGCAGCATCTCACTTGCAACAGGCTTCATAGGATCTATGGTCCAGAGAGACACCAGCATAAGCAGCACAACTAGCAGATATCCCCTTAACAGAATAATAGAATAATAATATATTGCTAAAGATGGTGTGTTAGCAACTTTGTGAAGATGCTTGTTTTGTTAGAATAATTCAAAAACAAGATGATAATATGTTAGAACTGTATTTAATCAGTATTTTTAGCCAGTGTTACATGCTGCAGTTCAAACCGCTCAATCAGTGAGTGTCCAGTAACAGATACTTCTATTGTGGATGGTGGCCTGTAACCATAACCCTTGCTCCCCATTATGTTGTAGCTTTCCTATCAGGTTCTGTAGCTGCTTTATTCAGGTTTCAGGGTCATTGCCTCAGATTACACAATCTGTCTTCAAACTTTAAGAGGTGCGCTCCCTTTTTGTCCATCTGCTCCATTTCTTCAGTTAAGTATCCTATTAAAATTCATAGAAATGGGCAAATTTACATGTGCAAGGTAATATTATATGTAAGTGTGATTGCAATGGTAATATCGACAGTAATAGTAAAATGACACCACTGAAAAGAGATAAAAATATATGCATGATTTATAAGTATATCCAGTGCAAAGTTGAATTTTTGGGGTTTTCTCAGGTGCTGCGCTCTGCTGATCGTTGGTCAACTGGAACCTGTGAGAGCTCAATCCATAACGCCTACATCGACACCATCAACAAGAGTGAACACTACATCTACATCGAGGTAATTAAGATTAACATTGTAGCACTTTACAGATAAATGTACATCTTTAAGCAGGCAGTGTGTCATCCTGTCTAAACCATATTAAGGCTCGCTGTGCCTTAATATGGTTTAGACAGCAGTCATACAGTCAGGGCTCCCATTGGGACAAAATTTTCACCGTAATCGCAAATATGTTGCCCAAGAATAGGCTCTGATTTGGAAAAAACAAATCTGTTTACCAGCATGCCTACTGTAATGACTTTTCCTGAATCTGAGTATAGCCAAAGCCCACTTCCTTCATTGCCAGCTACCTGCTAGCTTTGGCCCTCACCTCATACTGAGCCACCATCTGCCTTGCCTCTGCCCTTAGAACCAGTTCTTCATCAGCTGTTCCGACCAGAAGACTGTCCATAATGGCATTGGTGATGCAATCGTGAATCGAATTCTGCGTGCCTACAGGTATGATTTGAGTGTGTTGGTTTTCTAATATTTGTCTATTGTCTTTCGGAGGGGCTGTGTATAAAATGCATTCATTAAATATGTTTTGTACCAGATTTAGCTACTAGCTAATTTCCATCTTCAGTCCCTGGGCAGTTTAAGAAGCAGAAGTAGCTGAATTCTATCAGCTCAGACACACATACAACAGTTACAAATGTTTCTTACTTGTTGGCCAGCAGCATCCCATGAAGGAGCAGTGGCCATCTTCAGCTAAAATGCTCATTTTTAACTTGTAACGATGTGTGACAGTGGCTGTCAATCATTAGTGTACGCCCTGCCCATGCCCCGCCCCCTTGACACACACCCACAACACAAAATCAGGGTCAAAAGTTTGACAAATGAAAAAAAGTGAAAAAGGCCCGAAACTGAAAAAAATTTATTTGAAACAGATAATAAAATTTGAAGCTGAAAAAAAATGAAACTGTAAAAAAAAAAGTCATTTCCATGAAAACAAATAATGTATTCAAATTATTTTTATATCAAAAAGAATTTCAACTTCAAATCACCTTTTTGAAATGAGTAAAACTTTTGACCATGATTTAGCTCCATACTTTGTAATTCAGCAGAAACTCGCTCAGGTCCTTGCATGCCATCAGATTTATCTTGTGGTTTTTTTCCATATTGCATTGAAATGTTTAGAAAAGCTGTGGCTTTAAAGCAGCAGTTTGTGAAAGAAGTTAAGACATGTAAGAACAAATGCAAATATCACTGAGCTGGTAAACTGGGGGTAGACATTTGAAACAAAATGTTTAGTTCAAAGAAATAATAAAACCAAATAGAAATATATATTAGACCTCATCTTTTATCTGCAGAGTACAATGTACAGTGTTGATGTTGTGTTTTTTCAGAGAAAAGAAGAAGTACAGGGTGTATGTGGTGGTGCCTCTGCTTCCTGGATTTGAAGGAGACATCAGTACAGGAGGTGGAAATGCCATTCAAGCTATTCTGCACTTCACTTACAGGTGAGAGCCTTTTCCGCCCATTAGCACTCTGCACTCAGCCCACACATCAGCAAGCACTACAACTTATGAAAGCCACGGTAAAAACAAGACTTCTCAGCTTCGTCTGGTTTAAAGACATATTTCTGATCGAGCAGAAATGTCACTGATAGAAAGTGCATAAGACATGTCAATAAAACTGGTAATGGAAAGTTGGGGTAGCTACCATGCATGTAAGGTTTCTATCAATCAACTGGTCCAACTGGAATAGAGCATATCGAGTCATATTACATATTACATTGAGTGATGTTGCTTAATCAGCTTTGTCAGCATGTTGTTATTGCCAGAATGCAGCATGGCCATGTTATGGTTTCACTATCATCCATCACATTTCCAAATCTGCCTTTGATGTTATGCCCAGAAGTGTACTCTCTGTATATGCTCTAGATATTTTTGGTTTATTTTGTGAGATTCCTAAATTATTTCCCCTTATGCTGGCTGGCTTTCTTAATGTAAGGTTTTATTCTGTCATCCTAGGACCATGTGCCGAGGGGAGTTCTCCATCCTGTCGAGACTAAGCGAATGTAAGTTTTTTTGTCACTTACCTGCTTTGTTAGACCTCGGAAATCAGCCTGACATCAGCCTTTGCTGCCTCGCTACCATGCATCTTTCCTTCTCCTTGAGTTGTTCCTTTAAATGGACTCTACTGGTCTTCATTTCACATCATCTCATGTAAATAATGTGATTCTGCTCTGGCCTGCAGTGAAGGATCAGTGGACAGAGTACATCACACTGTGCGGATTGAGGACGCATGCCCAGCTCTCCGAGTCACCTGTCACAGAGCTCATCTATGTTCACAGCAAGACCCTCATTGCTGATGACCGCTGCTATATCATTGGTGAGTCACCGCTGGGCATTCAAAGATTATAATTCTGACCTTGAGTCATCACAGAGGTTCATGACAAAATGATGATGACAGAATGCTGCCTGCAGCTGATATGATTTTTTTAATGTGTTTTTGGCTTTCAGTGTAACAATAAAACTGAATCGATACATTTTATATGTAGTTTAGTAGCACCTATAACTGTAGAATACGGATATGAACGAATACAGTCATTTATATATAAAAAGATAAAAAAATAGGGCGACTTAAAAAATTGGATGAGACCAATGTATGGTGCAATGACTTTTGAATTCTTTTTTCTTTCTGTCTTTCATTGTTTAGCCTTACACTCTTTAAGATTTTAGGCTTACTCCATATGAATATGCAGATTCACATGCAAGTCTTTGTGGGAAGAACAGAGGGATTGCATTTGCTTAAACGTGCTCTGGAACCCACTAGCTATTGATGACAGTTAGCTTTGTATTACCTTTTAAAAAGATTTATCTGAATTCTTAAAGGTACAGTGAAGTTGTTTTTTGAGTTTGTTGAACAGAAAAACAGAATATTATACTCAACAACATACTTATAAATATTGATTAGTGTGTAAGTACGTTTTCCAACAAACTGATGCGTTCTCATAAACGTAATCCATTAAAAATACATAGAAGCGGGCACTAATCTATGGAAGTTAACCATGTTACCCCACCCTCTTGAATACAGTGGCTCAGATGAACATCGCCGTCCCGCTTAATCATGTTTTATGTATGTGGGTAGAGACTGCTACATACACAGTACGCCAAAGGTGGAGGAGAAGTGAACTCATAGGTGTGGAGACAAATGTAATTTATGTCTGCACCTTTAGACTCAAGAAGGTATGAAGGGTCATACATTTGTTTTATCTCCTGAACTGAAGTCAGTGCTCTAACAAAAAAACATGCTTAAACAATCGTATTTAATGTCGATACTGCTGCAGTTACTTACTGTCAGCAGATCAGACATGTGATCCTCCAATATCTGGAGAGCTGATAATTAGCCAACTAAATGGCAACAACAGCTGGTTATGCTAACATTGTGCTAGCTAATGTTAGGCTCGAGTGTCCTAAAGATCACTCTGATAAAGAGTTTGAATACA